>NW_020450794.1:83504-87706 GCF_003343035.1 Apteryx rowi | reverse complement strand
CTCCCCGCCCCCCCCGGAGCTGCCCGCATGGCGCAGCCCGCCCGGATGGCCTCCGGCCTGGCCCCCGCGGTCTCGCAGCTTTCTCTGCCCGAGAGTAGCGTGCAGTGGGGTGCTCTCGGGAGGGGGGAGCACCCGGCAAGTCACCCTACAGATTTGCCTCGACCGCGGGGTGCGATCTCCTGGTAGGCTGATTGTGCCCTTTTGCATAGGCTGAAGCAGCTGTGTAGTGACACGCATGAGCCAGAGCTGCCTGAGAGAGAGGGAAGGGCAGAGAATAAAGACATGTTTCTGTGTCTCTTCACGCTTTCTGTACTGCTAAAGGATTTTGTAAGCCACCATTCCTAGACTGAGGGTCAATTTCCTGCCCCAGAAGTCAACAGCTGAATTCCCCTTTGATTTCAGTGGCATCAGTATTTGGTTCAGAGTTTCTATTGGGATCTTTTCTTATCACTTTATCCCAATCTTCTTGTTTTAAGAGGAGAAATACTGAAATTGCTATATCAGATCACAGCCTTATTTCTGTAGGTCTAATGGCACTCTCTACCTATGGCTGGTACCATTTCTTCAAGTAGAGATATTTTTGAAGCTGAAAGACGTACTATAATTCACCTCTCCATAGATCTTATCCCAGTTAGAGATGGCTTTTAACCCAGGAGTGGGAAGCTTGTACAACATCTCTCTTCTTTTGCATTTGTTGTTATTTACTGTTAAAACTGCAGCATTCTCATAGCTGACACATGATTCAGGCCATAAATTTATCTTTTGCTTGATTGAGCATTGTGGCAGAGCTCATGAATTCGTGGGGAGATTTTCACAGCTAGTTCACCTGCAGTTGTGCTGGACCTGACCTTTTCTTTGTTTTTCTAAAGCTGGAATATACACGTGTTGGTAAAATGTAGCGTTTGCAAGCCAGATGGAAAATCTAATATTACCCAGCTGCATTTATTTGTGTATGCAGCTTACTTAGGGAATAATTTTTATTGTGAACATTGAGCAGAAGAATACATATTGCTGAAAAGTTGACCACTATAACAGAAATCCTACTGTATTTACCTTGATTAGGTATCCAGCTAAGAATAGTTAGGTATCCAACCAGCAAGGTTTCCATAAAGATAAAGGAGGGGAACAATCCCTCCATCCCAGAACTATGTATGTCTTGAGCTCTGTAAGTAACATCCCACTTCCATTGGCAGTTGCTGGCAGGAGGGACTCCCCCTTGGGGAAGTGTTAACACAATGGAGTCACTGCTTCTCCCACTGAACAATCAAGACTGGAGCAAATGCTGTTTAAAAAAAAGACCAATAATTCCCTCTGTATGGTGTGGCAGTGGCCTTTTCAACATTAATGTCTGAGAAGAGTCTTTTGGGTATTGTTAGCTTAACTCAAGTCCTCTTGCCATAAAGGTTTGTAGGGTAAGATGCATCTGTCTATGAATCTACTCTACGGATACCTACTGCTTGATGATTCACCTAAGACTCTTGTATAGTCAAAGGTCATCTAATCAATAGAGTTAGTAAGTTGTAGGAGCAATTCATCCCACAATAGGGGCCAACATTTGATCACGAGTCATACACTAAACTCCACTGATTTATTGCCTAGATCTCTGCTGACTGTAAAGGTCCTCAGAAGTAGACACCTAAAGTTAGGTAAAATGAATCCCTCCAACTGCCTATTGTCTAGGCTAATACTAAATGGTCTTGGAAATATTTTTGAAGTGTGAGATAATCAACTGGTATGCACAGGTTTTAAGATGAGGAAGCAGCTGCTATATATGGACAAATATCTCATTATCTCATGGCTCCACAAAAAAAGAAGACCACATGTACATCTCTCCATATCTTGTGTGTAAGACACTTCTCTTTTTTTCATTATGTTCTGCTGAGAACTGCTGTGTTTTGTGGCTTGGTGAAAGTTTTGCTTGCAGCAATTCCCACTGAGTTTAAATATAATTCAGTAAGAAACCACAGAGACCTTAGATGGGGAGCCTGATAGTGTCACTTAAAGTGGTGTGCAGAATAATGGCTATTGCCAGGGATCAGTTCTACTTTCCTCATGAGCCAGATACATCAAGTTGTAGTAAATTGTGTGTAGCTGAAAGCATTGATTGCAATTAGTTTCCCAAGTACACATAAGGGCAGATCTATAACGAGGCTTTTTTCCCCTATTATTTCTGCTTGAACAATCGTCTTTCTCTGGACACAACTCAAGCTGTGATTTTTTTCCAGTACACTGTGGCAAAAAATGGCAAACATGAGGAAGAACTTTAAAAGGATCATGTTATGGATCATGTATGCATAGACTGAGTAACTATTTTACCGTTTGAAAGTGAAACATTGTGACAATGGAACATTTATGAGGAAGTAATTTTAAACATAGGCATTGCCTTTCTTTTTATCAATCTGATAACTTCATATGCCTTTATGTTATTCAGTTATCTAACCCTACCAGATGATGCTCTTTATCAGTGTAGATCACAGAGGGTTTTGCCTTGGGAGATTAGTTCTGTTGCTGCAGCACCACTACCCACTTTGTCACTCATGGGGAGAATTACCCAAATGGCCTACATTATGGTTGTTAAATTACAATTAAAAAAAACAAAGAATCCCCAGCAACAGGCTGTCTCTCTCTCACTGATAAACGAACTGTCAGCGCCCTGAGGGCACTAATAGCCTTACAGACTCTGACCAACCTCACCTAGGGCCTCCCAAACGCTCCCCCACCACCCATGGCCCAGGGGCTCTATTTAAGCTCAGCCTGGGGTTGTCAGTCTCTTTCCTAGGGATGCTGTGGGAGTGCTGGTCTCCAGCTTGGCTCCAGCCATGCCTGTGTCTGGCAATGGGCCCACTAGTCCAGACCCCAACCTGTGGGCTGATGGCCTTGGCCATGCCCTGTTACTATGGACCTGTTCAGCTGACTGTGTCTGACCCCAGTTACCCTCACTAGACCTGATCCTGATCTGTGTACTGACTTCCTTGCATGTTCTCCGGTCTGCCTCATTGCCATGAGCTTGCCTGGTGATCTGGGATGCCCCTGACTGCCAGTCTGGCCTGCCCCGTTCCCTTGCTGGGGGCAGTGGGATGGGCCCGGTGCCCTGGCCTGTAGGGAAGAGACAGCCTTCACTGTGCCCTCATACCAACTGCTTGATGTTCTGGTAGGAGCAAAACATCTGTAGCTAGAAGGAGGCTGTGTGGTTTTTGCCAGAAGCACAGAACAAATGTGCTAACCGTTACAAGATGCAAGGCTAAATATATCATCTTGGGGCTTATGGAAAGTGTCGTTCTGGTGTTCTCTCAAGCCACAGCAGTAACTTGCTTCCGTGAACAAGTAGATAAAGTTATGTGTCCTTCCTTCCATTCTCCACACCTATGTGCCTTGGAGATTTTGGTTGTTTGTTTGTTTTTAAAACCTTTTAAGTCTTTAATATGCAGGTTTGTTTATTTTTTTTGCCCTTCAAATCTACTTTTTGTTCCCCTGGCATCTGAGATGCCCCAGCCCATTGTCTGGGTTTGGTAAGGTACGTTGAGGTAATTCTCTTTCCTGAGGTCTGGAACATTGCAGCACTCCCATGTGAGGGGAGGTGTCCCTTGCTTTCTTGAGGCTGTTAGTTAGCGAGCCCCTCAGCACTCTATCAGGAAATGGTGGGCTCCCTGAGTTGAGCTGCAGCCATCAGGCTTAGCCATTCTCATCTTTGTTCTTCTTCCCAGAACAAGGAAAGTCTTCTCACACTGCTGTGTCTCCTCCTAGACATCTCTCTTGTCCCTAGGCATTTCCTGCTTTGGCTACATCACCTACTTCTATCACTCAAGGGAAAATACCATAGGAGAGAGGTGAGTAAGTCACAGGTGAGGCTGACTTTATTCAGTGAAAGGTCAGAGCTAATATGTGTTCAAGTCACAGCCTATGCTAAGGCTGATATGCAGTGGCCCAATTTGCCTAGAAGACATTCTGGAGACATCTATTTGGTATCTCACCTGAGCCCACTTGATATGATCTGTGTATGCATGATAACATGTCAACTGCATCAGCTTTTCAGTGTTACTATTTATGCAGTACCTCCCATTTTCCAATTAATGCACTAATCCTGCTGCATAGCTCTGCAAGAATTAAATGTATGAAATGCACCTGAGGTCAGAACAAGATGTTTTATTTACGACAGCCAACCCACAATCTTTGGATTCCAAGGTGACCTCGATGATCTTTTC
>NW_020450794.1:11569-83499 GCF_003343035.1 Apteryx rowi | reverse complement strand
CCCCGCCCCCGATTACTTTTTTAAACACAGTGCTAAATCTGGAAATGTTCTGGGTTTGGGTTTCTTTTTGAGAAGGGAATTCAAAGCCACAATCTCTCATTCTCTGAAAATAGCCACATGTGTGATGCTGTATGGAGTGAATTGTGCTGAGACTCACACCTGCCAGCTCTCAGTTTAATTCTGTAATTCTGCTGAGACCTCTGTGTCCAAGTAGAAGTGAGAAGGGGTGTTACTGAACTATAAACTGGACTGTTTATTTGTCACCTTCACAAATCACTTGCTTATGTTAATTTTCCCGTGTAGGTAATCATTTGAACATACAGCATTTGATATAGATTTTCCCTTGAAATGCAGCTCGATTTGCTGGAGTGATGTGTATTTCTGGAGAACCTGTGTGCTCCATTATCAGATGGAGTGGGCTTATGGCACTTAAAGCACAGCAAACAGTTAAAGAACAGCAGTGTGAGGGCTAGTACTGGGAGCAGTGGGGTTAATGTAACAAGCTGGGCAATTGCATACGACTTCCTTGCAGGTGATGCATTTATTTGTCTGGATAGTTTGAGCTTTGGATATAAAGGCCCATCAGTCTCTCAGCTGGATCCCCTGCTCAAATCAATATAGTTGATCACTTCTTTTTGTTGTTTTTTTTTTGTTAATGCTTGCAGGAGCAGGCCCTGATGTGGCAGAAAACAAAATTTTGTGAAGAAGTAAAGCAGCAAGATCTCCCTTGCAAGAACAGATCACTTGCCAATAAACTGAGCTAAGATGTTCAGTTCTGTTGCTGGTTGTGCTGTTACAGCAAATGTTTGTAACCCAGCATCAAACACCTTACCTACTTTGGACAGAAATGGGGGAAACAGGTGAAGTTTTACAGCAGGTTTTCATGATGCGGGTTACTTTCTCTTTTTGCCAGATTAAAGCTCTGTCCTCCCCTGTCTGGACAGCTGGAAGAAATACAGCCCTTCCTCTCTCCTTTGTGCCTGGTGCTGCTCTTCAAAAATAGCTGCACAAAGACGTGCATCAGCAGTCCAGCCTGTCCCTTGCACCCCACCATGGCCACTGTATGGTTAAATACCATCTTGCTCCACATGAACAATTTAACTGATCAGCACATTTTGGCCTGGGGGAAGATGAAGTGCTGGTTTCCACGTGATGATGGGTGATAAATGAAAACAAGCCTCACTGTTAAAAGAAAAGGATTGTTCCAGTGACTTATATCAGATTAGCAAAAGAACAAGTGAGCTTTGAGGGTGAAGTATAAACAACATAGAGAAAAGAAATGTTATAAATGTTATAAAAATAGTTGCTTCCAGCTAATGTTGGATGATGGTAATTTTATGCTTTGAATTGCAGTGAATTGCTTAAGTAACTACTAGTAAATTGTGGAGTTATTGGCTTGGTGCCACTGTATCTATAATTGCATTTCACACATCTCTAGGGGCTTTTCATGCAGGTAAATGAGAGACTGAGTTTTCTTTGCACAGTGTGCTGTCAGCATCCTTTTCTGTTGGTATTAAACCACTTTTTAATGTAAGGTCACATGGATGTCCTGTGGAAGAGGAACTGTTCCTGGACACTTCTTATCATCAATTTATCATGCAGGGCCTGTAATCCTGACTCAGCACAGACACTGAACCACTGGGAGCCAGAGAGCAGAGCTGAGCTTCCTCCCACTGAGGGGAAAACCTGTGCAAAGGCTGCCTGCAGAGAGGAAAATGCTGGCAGATTCTTCTCTCTTAGTTCCCTGTAAGTTCTTCCAGCAGGGGAGAGGGTCTCTTTTCCTCAGACTTGAGGGGCAGCAAGTAGGGACAGAAGGAGAAGCTAACTGAGAGCCGGTTCTTGGTCTCTAATGCTCACCCCAAGCTCTGTAGCATTATGATTTCAAGGCAGCTAGTAAGAGGATAGTTTGGCTTCCAGAAATATGAAAGACATTTAATTTGAGTTGTCTTTGTCAATGAGCTGCATTTCTTGGTTATCTGTCCAGTCAGAGCAAAAATAGTGTAGCTTTTCCCAAAGGTGGAACCACCGGAATGAAAGGAAAGAGAAGGAAATAATCCACCTTCTTAGAGCAGAAGGAATTATTTGGCAAAAAAGACGTTATACAAGAAGAATCTACAAGCTTTGGAGGACATCAAGCATCATTTTAAGGCTTACATGAGCTGAAGGGAGCCATCCTGGAAACAACTCAAAGAAATTTGAATCTATATCATCTAAAAACTCAGGAATGCATCTTAAATTCATTCCATATCCTGGAGCTGATAGTCAGATTCATTACCGCAAATGTGAAACAAAGCTTTTAACAAAGCTTTTGATCAGTGTTTAGTGCTCAGCTTTGTTTGTTTTCCAAAGAGCATGAAGCTTTTACAAGCTATATATAAGTTTCTGTTTTTCCGCCCCTGATGTCAGGTATATCCGGGGTGTCAGGTACGCCGGGGTGAAAGACCTTTGCAAATGGCAGAGGGGACAGACAGAGTAACTCTGGGTGCAGCTCTGATCTGAGTGAGGCCGGCTCTAAAGGTGATTCTGAGTCTTCTGCTTGTGAGGTTACTTTGCCCTTGGCAATGCAGCAGCCTCCTTATTCCCACCCGTGTGTCACCACCCTTCCTCCTGTATTGGAAAAAGGGAGTGTGGCTCTGGTATATATCTACTGAAAAATGCTGTTTTCTACCAATCTCTTACCAAATATAGCCAAATAAGCTATATAAGTGTAACAAGTAAAAGATGCTCATGGAAAGTCGCATGCTGTGGTGCTTTGTGTAATGTTAGGGTCAAATACATATGTGCATACTAACGTCCATGGAACATCTCAGCATCAAACTCCAAAACTCGATCAAGTCTGATAAACAGATTGCTTCTGATATCAGCAGAGGGCGCATCATTGATGCAGCAGGGGCCCTCCTGCTCTCTGTTGAACACCACGTGCACTGGCAGTGAAGCTTCAAAGACGGGTTGAAGTGATACAGGGACAAAGCTGGTGAGCTGGAAAGGTGTCCATGAGACCTTTTGGGCTTGCATCAAGCAGCAGCATGAAGCACCGCCCTCTTCGTTGTTTTGCTAGAGCTCTTGTGTTTGTGGAGTGGGCCTGAATTCTTGGCATTGGGCCTTTAAAATTCTTAATTTCCCAGGGTTCTGTAGCCGAGGCTGGCAGTATTTGATGCAGTTGGGGTTTTATAGAGCTCTTGCCTGTTGTGTCAGAGAGACAACCTATAAATAAACATGTGTTTCTGCGTTTCCCTATCTCTCACTGTGTAAGAGGAAACAAACAGGCTTGTTTTCATGTGATTAGAAGGCAGAGGAACTTGTGAAAGTGACACAGCTGTACTGTAAAAGCACCAGCCCACAGACTTTGCTGCCAGAAGAGCCACCTCTGCTAGACCTGAGAGCAGGATTGCCTGAGCCATGGAGCGAGAACCAATGCGAATAAGGGAGGGCTACTTGGTTAAGAAGGTAAGTGGGCAGTTTTGATCACAGTGGAAGAGCAAGCTGACTGAACATGCTGGGGAAATGTAGGGAAACATACTTTGGTTTCAGTTATTAGAAAACATCATTTTTCCAAAAAAAAAAAAAAAAGGGGACAAATGAGAACAATTCCCTGAGGACTAAAATGATATAGTGTTAGTGATAATAGAGGCACCTGCTAGCAGTTATATCCTGTTAAAATATTGTAAGGTTTATTTTTGCACATATCCCAGATGCACCTTTGGGTGAAAAGATTTTTTTTTTTTTTTTGGTAAGAAACCCAAGGCCTTTATTGGAAGCTTGGCAAAACAGGTAACAGCTTGAAGTGGCCATAGCCTACCCTGTAGCACCTAGTCACTGACTTACAGCCAGGAAGGTTTGTGGGACCAAAGAGGTCAGATCACCTTGACCTAGAGACAGAATGTGGGGCCACAGATGCTTCTGCTTTTTGGGAAGACGGCCACTGCCCCTCTGCTCTGGAGTCTTTTGTGGTGGAGTCCGCAGCATTAGGTTATGACTTTTATTTAAGTCCTTAGAGCAGTTTGGCTTACAGCAGTCTGAATAAACAGTGCCAATCCCAGAGCAAGAGAGGAGCTCTGTGCTGTGAAGTCTCTGCTTGCCAAAACTGGAGCTTCACCCGTGAGAAAAGCAGGCTGGATGGGTCTCCTAATCTGGGACCAGTGTTGCAGAGAGGCCTCTCCTTGCTTATATTTTCACTGCCGTTGCAAGGAAGTAAGCGCATAAAGCAATCTCAAAGCTGCACTTAGGCTGTCATGAGGAGAGAGAGCGCGCCAAATTCACACGCAGTAGAATGCAGACCCGTAGCTCCCGTGGCCTAGTATACAGTGTAAAAGGCTCATGATCCCTATTCCCCCACAGCAGGGGTATGGTTGGAAACTTAGATGCTGGGACAAACTTAGGTTGTGTGCCTAGCTGGATATCCCAAGGAAGAGATACAAACAGATGTCCCCATTTCAGTCTCTTCCGTTCCTATGGGCGCTGAGTCCCCAAGAAGTCTGTGCGTGGGTACTGCTAGTGGAGAGTCAGTACTGGGCACTGTCACGACAGCCAGAGGGAAGTGGAAATTGTGCCCCCTTTGCTGGAACGGTCTCAGAGATGGCTCTGTCCTTGTAGAAGTGAGCTTACACTGGTGGTGAGGAGCAGCACTGTGCTAGAGGGAGGGCCGGTGGGCAAAAGGAGCAGAAGATACAAATCGGATTGGTATCACCTCTTTAATATACCAGTGAGGCTGTTGTGAATGCACAACCAGAACTTCCAGCTAGGATGGATGTATTCCTGGTTAACCTTACATGCTAATTAGGTACTCTCCTATTCTTCTTTATTTGTAAAGTGAAACTAAGGGTCAGATCGCCCAAAGGAGTGATCCATGCAGCCACAACTGTCTTTGCAGAATGTGAAGGCCGTTTTTCACAAGCTTTCTCTTCTTGTTATTTACATCAGGCTAGGAGCATGCTTGGGGGCCAGTGCTTTAGCTGGCATGAAGTGACCTGTGTAAATGTGGGTCAGACTTCAGTGTTGATTTATGTCAGCTCAAGTCTCTGTTTGTGTGTTTTGCGGGCCCTGTGTCTTCTTTCAAGCAAACGTAGGAAATAGCTCATTTTTTAATCACATAGTGCTGCAGATGTTAAAAAAGAAGTCCTACCAAGGGGAAGTGTTTTTATAGTGGCTAATGATTTCAGAGAGCTATTCAGGAAACACCCATCTTATTTGCAGTCCTTGGACTAAGTAAAATAATTTGCTTTTTAGTTCAGGAAAATAAAATCCAGGTTTATTCTTGCTTGTCTTTCTCGAGCTGTTTCAGGCAAGAAGAATATGACTGTGTTTGGGCTTGCTGATGGTGTGAATCTGAGACTGCCAGTCTCACCCTGCTTTGCAGTGCCTTTTGTTGGCAGAGAGTGTCTGATCTTCAGGAAGTACTGGACTTGTCTGTTTATGAGCAGAAGTACTGTGAGCCATGGTAGCCCAGTGAATAAAAGGAAATTACAGTGGTTCTTGTCTTGGCTCACCATCTTAATTGATTTCCTAGCAGAAAATCAACCAGCGGGCAGTTTGGGCTCTCCAAAAATGCTGAATTCTTATGACTTAGTTTAAAAAAAACCAGCAGCCCACACATGGTATCCTGATAAGGGTCTTTTTTTAGTTCCCAGTTTAGATGGATTTCCAGAGAGCCCCCAGCATGAAGGTTTTCCTTTGGAAGGTAGCATTCATTTGTGGGACAACCTCTGATTCCAGCAAGGGCTGCAGAAGGTGGAGCAGGTCCCACTCTTAGCAAGTTCCCTGCCAACACTTTTCCTTCTCCATTCTGTAATTAAACGTTAGGTCTGATTCAAGAGTGCAAGAGGCCTTTTTTGGAAGGTAGGGCAGGAAAAAGGATGTGACAGATGAAGGCTTCATTTGAAAAAAAAAAGACTCAGAGTGTGTTACCTCCACAGAAATATAAAATGCAAATGAGACTGTACTCTGCAGAGCTCTCGGGCTTAGCAAATCAAAACACGCCACTTGCACAGCACGAAGGTGGTTGCCTTGCTTCTGTCTGCAGCTTCAGCACTGCTCAGCCCCTGTGCTCTGAGGAAGACAAGGATGCTGTGGAGGGAGTTAGAGGAGGAGGGGATAAGTTGAGGTCTGTCTTTGTGCCAGACAGAGCAAGGAAAGCCAGTATTTTCAAAGGATGGCCCACAGATTCCAAGTGCTTTTTTATAGCTCTTCAGAACTGTTGATGTTCAATATATCTAGAAGTTCATCTAACTGGGCAGCAAGTCACTGGGGTATCTGGAATCTGTGGCCACTTTTGAAGCTGGCTAGGGGACAGGACCAAGGAGTGCATCTAGCCAGAGTGCAACAGACTGTCATAGTAATCTAGCACTTAGTCATGCTCACCACCAAGAAACAGGCAGTTCCTCTTTGAAGCCCTGACGGTTTTTCCATGTGTTTCGATATATGCAGGATCTAGCCCTGGTTGTATTTTTGCATTTCTCACATCTAACATCTGGTTTTAGGAATGGGAAGCAAAAGCTTTAAAAGATGAAATGAATCTTAGTTTCTCACCCTTCACCTGGAGATCTGCAGTCTCAGAACTATTCATTACTCGTACAGTTCATTTTCATGTTGTCTAGAAATCCTGAGCTGTGTTCTCTTAACAGACAGCCAGGCCTCAGGAGCTTACTGTATTGTAGCATCAAGTCCTAAACACAGCATAGGATGCCCAAAGTTAATGAGACAGCTCTAATGTGCCAGTTCACATCTGAAAGTTTTGAGGATTGGTTATGATATTGCCACTATGTCATCTTAAAGATAGTAGTTGAGACAAACTGACACTGAAAATAAACACCTGCTGGTGCAGACAATGCAGTTGTGGAAAAACTTGTGGTTGGGACAACCAGAAGGGAAAAATAATGATGGTCACAAAAATAACAGCAATGCATTTTAACTTCATGATGAGATTGGTGTGGTTATGATATGTACCCCTCCTTGAGACAATAAATATAGTTTTTATTTTTTTTTATTTATTTATCATTTATTTATTAATAAATAGTCAGTCAGACACTGCCTAGAAGGTCAGATCTTCAGTGGATATAATGTGAACAGTGTTTTATTGGACTTAATGTACACTGTGATTTATTGATACAGGGCAGTATGTTTAATACTTGGAAGCCAATGTGGGTTGTGCTCTTAGAAGATGGAATTGAATTCTACAAGCGGAAGGCTGACAACAGCCCCAAAGGGATGGTCCCACTAAAAGGAAGCTCTATTAACAGCCCATGCCAAGATTTTGGCAAAAGAATGGTAAGTACTTTCTTTTATAAAAATGGTTGACAGTATACTTATACTGATGGAGGCACTGAAGGGGCACAAGGCTGGTGGTTACAGATTCCTTACATTTTTTCTGGCTGTGACTCTGACTAGTCGTAGAAGCTAACAAGCAGGCTTGGACCTGTATAGTGTTTAAGGGTGTGAGAAAAAGTCAGGATATTTGAAGAGGAGTGATTCAGAAAGAGATTTTTTTGATCTCTGAATCTGTCGGAGAATAGAGCTGTACTGTATTGTTATGGGGACACTTTGCGGCTGAACGGGGCAGCTCCATTTATTAAGTATCAATCCAGTTGCTAATAGCCACAAAACGAAAGTTTGGGAACCTTTATTTCACAAGGAGTGGAAACATTTAATTATTGTCAAAGAGAAATGATGAGCTTGCTCGGACAGGAGGGAGATAAATGCTCTGCTATGAATGCCCAAGTGAAGCAGTGATTTCAAACTGTTCCATTACGATTTGGTAACTGCCCAACCGCGTATACTTGATATTCATGTAATCTGTATTAATCGCGCATTATGTTTGACTTCCTCTTTTGCAAACCATGAATAATAAAGGTAAAACATACTTATGTCTAATGAGCATAGCATGGGGCAGGAGCATTAAATAACCAAATAAAGGGTCAGAAATCAAATATATAGATCTGCAGACATTTGGATCTAGTTCTGCTGATTTGAAGCTGTGTTCCTAGATAGGCTCAATTAGCGCAGGTCTCCTTACTCTACACGTGAGATGTAACTCATGGTGGGGATAGCACTGTGTTCAAGAGCTTCATAGATCCCACTGTATAATACTAGAAATCAAGCTTTCCTCACAAAGCATTTACTTCCAGACAGATGATTCTTTTTTTTATCTCCCACAGGGGCACTTGAAACTTAGCTCAAATCAATATTGGTCTGTACTGGTTCCTTGGAAATGTCAGTACCACCATGTTTAACAATAATAAAAAGATAGTTCACCAGCATATGTGTATTCTATAAAATAGGCAGAAAGGTCCGAAGTGTTCAATGTCTGCTGAACTCAGAGTGAGAGAGATTCCCACTTGCCCAAAGGGTTGCTTGGGGATTTACTGGTTTGCAGAGGATATAATGCAGTGAGTCTGGAGCAAAGGGTGACTGAAGCCTATGAGGAGCTTTCTGTTGACTTCAATGAGTTTTAGATTATGCCTTCTGGGCTAGCATATAAAAGTCATGTGCCGTGTTCACTAACAGAAGGAAATACAGTTCCTGGTTATGTGTTTCACTGACGTAGCAAATGAAGTTTTTGATCAGTTTTCCCTCATTTTTTGCCTGGTCAAAGTTTCATTTCAGTCACTGAGGCCTTTTCTGAGCAAGAACAAAGGAAAAAGGAAGGATCTCAAATCTGGGGACAGTGCACCTAAAATGTCTTTTTAATAAATAAGATCTGATGCAGAGTTTGTTGAAGTTGATGGAAGTGATCCTAACTACATCAGCGGGTACTGGAGCAGGCCCTCCTTACTGACACAGTAAGGTCCTTCTGCAAGTCCATTGTTCAGCAGCCATGGAGGGGTATTTTCTCTTAAAATTTGCACTGTTCAAGCAGTCAAATATCAGAGAGCAATACTATAACATGCTCATTCATATGAGTAGTGCTGTCATTGGGACTGCTGAATTCAAGCCTCTGCATTCCATCCTGAGTTCTAGTCGATTACATGCTAAAACATAGAGTTCTGCTTTCTCTGGGAATTATTCTGGTTCCTATTGGTTCTCGCACGTTCACTTCCTATGGCTAAAAATGAAAGTATATTTTTAGGACAGGAGTTCTGAAGGTTGAGAAGTGGGATGATTCTAGTTAGGTCAGTTTTAAGTCTAGTCTCACTCGTCTGGAGTAGTGAATACCGAACCATGAGCAGACTTTTATATCCGATTATATTTCAGCTTTTTAAATCAGATTGTATCCCTGCATCAAGGCCTAGCTGAAACCAATAATTTATGTACAAGGTACATCACCAACACACTTCAGTTTTAAAATCAATTGCCAAAAGGCAGGTGCTGAGGTGAAAGGGAAAAGGAAGCAGTCTTTGATTTGTTAAACAGAGGTGTAGCTGACTGTACGTTTTGAGGTTTTATTTCAACATCCATTCACTGCTGTTCACTATTCTTGGTCTGAAGTTCGATCATTGCTTAATGTGATGTTCTAGAATTTGAAACTCAACCTCTTCACCAATTTCAGAGGATGCTTGAATATCTAGCTTAGAGATCTAAGTTTTCTGATAGGTAAAGGTGGGAGAAAAAAGCTTTTCTAGTCTCTTCTGTGTACTGGAAACAAAAAGGCTTCTCTAACATTTCAGTGTTCATTGCTTCTCATCTCCTCCATTCAGAGAACCCTGATTGTCCCCTTGGTAAAAGCCTGCTTTCGTGCTTTGTTTCATTCCGGCGTTGCAGAGTGTTAGCATGACTCTTGGCTGTTCGGATTTGTAGAGATCTGCCTGGTTACTTTAAACATGCAGCGTTCACTGAAGGTGGGTGTTGCTGGAAACCAACATTGTCAGAAAAGAATCAGTTACTTTTTTGTTTGAAAAGGATTTTTGAGTATCCAGTGCTTTGCAAAATCTTCCTTCCACTGAAGACAGTGGGACTTCTGCACAATTTCAGGGTGTCAGAATTTGTTTACCATTGGCAATGATCTGAAAGATTCATTTTTCGGAAGCTCAGAATTATACCATTTACAAAAGCAGGCTTCAGTAGACTTGTTGACAGTGTTTTGGTTTCATTGCTGGAGATTCGTTGTGCTTTGCCCTCTGATGACAGTCTCTACTTGCCCTCACAAAGCCATGCTATCTGCCTTCTGATTAGCCTGCCATTTTTAGTTAGATGCCCACTAAATATGAGAGTCACAATCTGTTGTATTTATTCTAATACAATTATGGAACAAATTACAATTCCACTTACGGGGAACCATATTTTAGAGGAAATGGAAACCCTCTTGATTGAGTAAATAAATCCAGATTTTTCATCCAGAAGATCACTGGATGAAAAACAAATCAAACAATCTGAAGTTTGTATGTTTTTTTTTTTTTCAGGTTGGTGGGTTTTTTTCTGCCTAAAAAGATTCTACCTTCTAAAGATCTCTTCTCCCCTTTTTAGCAACACAGTATTTCCATCATTGTCATTGTGTTTTGATAGGCAGTGATCATAAGGTGTAGCTAAGGTTTGACTATACCATCTCCCCACCAAACCCTTAAAGGTGTGCTAGGCTGCAACTTTGTTCAGCTCCTCTCCAGTACGACTGTGTCCTTTTCTCACCCAGTATATCTGTAGCTGAGCAGCATGATGTAGGTCTTTTTTCGACTTGAGACTGATCACGCCTCTATATTAAGACAAGCTTACACCCACTGTAAGCCTGCAGGGGCTGGGCACTTCAGTCTTTCAGCTGTGTTGAACTTCACAGCAAAAGTTAAAATCAACAGCTATGTCAGTGCCGCTCACCTTGACTGTACTGACAACATCAGGAGTGTTCAGTGGGAAATAATAAAAGGAGTCAGTTAGGAGTTCATATTTTCCTTCAGAGGTTTTTTTGGTGTTAACTGTGGGTCTAAGACATTTTCCATAACCCCTCAGGCACAGATAGGCTGTATACATAGTGATGAAACTAGAGTAATCATGCTTATCTGGCTACAAAAAAGTAACTTTAAAAAACATCATTTATCATTCCAGTTTGTCTTCAAGCTCACTGCGGCCAAGCAGCAGGACCATTTCTTCCAAGCTGCCTACCTAGAGGAGAGAGATGCCTGGGTACGGGATATCAAGAAAGCTATTCAGTGCATAGATGGAGGCCAGAGATTTGCTAGAAAATCCACAAGAAAGTCTATCAGACTGCCTGAAACAATCAACCTGAGGTTTGTTCTCATATGGAAGACATATCTGTCCATGTTACCTATCCAGTTTCCCTCAGAGTCCTTTCTGCATGACTAACAGTTTCAGGGAACAAAGCGTGGTAGAAATGAGCTAGCAATCAGAACCGGGAAGATCATTTTTGAACACGTTTTTTTTTAATCAAAACATGCTTATTTGTCAAAGGATTTTGCTGATGAGGAGGTTTCTGAGCACACTGCAGTACAAAAGGAGACCTTAAGCAAAATTATAATTCTTTCAGGAGAGGCATTTTTATACAACTGTGTCTTGCAAAAATATTTCAGACCTGTTGTTTGTTCTCCAGACAGATGTTGCTGTTACCAATTATTTTTGGATGGGAAGGGAGAGAGGGGTCTGCCAGAGAACTTGGAGCTGGCAAAAGGAGAAGAGATAAAGGGCACACACAGGAAGCCATCTGCTTGTCTCTGTTTATAAAGTTAAAGACAACATATTTTTTGCCTCTGAGGAGTAAATACTAGGGTACAAATGAATCTGCAGTGCTCCTGGGAGAGCTGTAAAACTGCATAGGGCCAAGTTCCAACTAAATCGACTTCACTGGTTTCAGCAGAGAATCACCCTGACTGAATACTAATCCAAAGGACTTGGCCTGTGGCATTTAGTGTTTGGCCTGCTTGTCGCTTCAGAGCCCCAAGGAATTAGAGTTTTGAGCAAGTGGAAAGTAGGTGGGAGGAAGGAAATCAGACCAGGAGTAACTGAGGTTACTCAGGGCCTCTGAAAGCGTGGAGACTTTGGAGGTGTCATGGTCACAGGTCTCCTGCTCTGCTAAGGACCTTAGGGGGAACATAGGAAGTCAGTGAGCTCCCGTATCAGCACTGGGGTTGTGGGGCCCCGCAAAGGAGCCTGCAGCTGTTCCTCTGTTCGCACTACAGTCACCGCAAATTGTTCTAGTCTCAAAGTGGGGCGGGGTGAGCCCCGGCCTTTGTGTACTTACCCCTCTGCTCCTGCAGCCGTGGTAGGCATGTGGTGAGGCCTCAAGGCTTTGCACAGCCTACTTTACAGGAGATTAAGCTAAGCTGTGCTGTAGCTCTGCAGAGATCATGATGCCAACAAAATATGAGGACCCCAGTGAATGAGGGCTATATTGTACCAATTGGCTAAAGCTTTCAGTTTTCTAACAGTTCCTGTGGTTCTTTTTATGCACAGTGCTTTGTACCTTTCAATGAAAGATCCTGAAAAGGGAATAAAGGAGTTAAAGCTGGAAAAAGATAAAAAAGTGTTCAACCACTGCTTTACAGGTAAGGAGATCTTGTTCCCCATTTTCACACAGCAAAAGGAGCGGAGGACCAAGAGGGTAAAGATAGATCAAAATAGCTCTAAACTTTGTAGAGCACGGAGAAGTCTGAGAAGAAAAGCTGGCAGAAGTTTTCTTGATCAACATAGAAGATGCTCAAAGGATGAAACTTGAAAAGCTGTTCAGATATGGCCATGGTAGGCTAGAGAGGAGGGCAGGGATTGTACCCTGCTCTGAAAAAGAACCAGTGCCAGAAAGATTGAAATAAGTCTTTGTAGAAAATTAGATAAAACACTTGGCTCCAGCAGAATTACTCCATTCTGAATTCTTGATCAGTAAACTGTCACACTGTAATGCCTGTCCTGTTCCAAGTCAAATCTGGGGTGCTGAGGTCAAAATTCACCATTTCTAAGGCACCGTGTCAGTAGCATAGTAGCTCAGAAGACTGCCTTCTCCAGGCTTGGCTGTCTGTAGTGCTTCCTCATTCGCTACCACTGAGGCTTCCCAGCTCAGCCCTGCATCCCCTTCCAGCTCTCTTCTCCCTGAGGTACAGTGTTCAAGAGTTCTCCTGGCCCCCTCCCATTACTCACATTGGCTGTACCTCACTGGATGATCCAGGTACCTCTCCGTATTAGCTCTCTGTGTTGTCCCTAAGAATATCTTTCAGCAGATTGATGAATAGATGGAGTAGGTTTGTTGCCTGTGTATTGTTAGCCTTCTTCATGTCTGTCTTGGTTTGTGGCTAATATTCTTGTTTATTCCCTTGTAACCAGGCACCTCTGTGATTGACTGGCTAGTATCTAGCAACTCCATCCGAAATCGCAAAGAGGGCCTTATGCTTGCCTCTTCCCTCTTGAATGAAGGCTACCTACAGCCTGCAGGGGATACATCCAAGGCTGCTGCAGAGGGACTGTCAGACACCCCCTTCTTAGATCTCACCGATGCCTATTATTATTTTGTGAGTGTTGTATTCTGGTTTTCTGTTGTCCCAGACTAGAAGATGCTCGGCTTTCTCAGGCTTATATTGGGTTTCTTAAGTCTTGGAGGTAGGATTGTACAGAAATAGAGATATTCATGTTAGTTGCCTTTCTCTATGTGACATCCAGAATGAACTTGCTCAGTTTAATGTTTGTAAGCAGTAAGTTTTCCTGGGACCCTTTGTAAGTGTGATCTGAGGGCTGAGGTCAAGCTGGGTTCTTTCTAACTTAGACTTTGTTCTCAGGAATTTCAGCAGTGACCAGAAATTAGCCACCATTTCCACTGATGATTCAACAGCCAGGGAAGGGAGTAATTCATTACCATGTGATTTCTTGAAGTGACACAAGCTGCAGACTCATTTTTGTGTGTGAAGCCATCAGATCTGACTCAGCACACACAGACACAGGCTTGCCTGTGAGCAAACAGGCAAACTTATTTTTTTAATGTCCCCAGCCAGACCACTCGTCCTGTGTAACTTACCCAACCTTTTCAGTTTAGTACTTCATACTCTGTGCTTTGATTAGAAGAACTCGCAATATGACAGTCACGGTCAAATACTCTTTTAAAGATGTTTGGCTTATGAACTTAGGCTAACAAAGATTAATTCCTTCTGCCAAATAAGGATATTTAAATATTCGATTCTGTTTATATTTACCATGTAGTCATTTGACTTCAGCAAAATGAATCTCCCATCATTTCATTTATTTTCCTAGAATATCTATGTGGTAAGGAGACCTTACCTGGGCAGAAATGGAAGCATAGACACTGCTGGCTAAGGCAGCCTTGGCCATCAGAATTTCTTATTACCTGGACATGTGGTAGTCCACGTGGTAGTCCACGTGCAGTCTGCTTGCTTTCAGCTTAATTTCCAGTTTGAGTCAGTACAAATGAGACCCATGGTGTGTAGTCCCACCTTGTACTGAAATGCTTCCATGGTGACTTGGAGAGCAACTCAGCTTCGCTGGGAAATTTTCCAGTGAAAGGCTTGATTTTTGGCTGGCGAAAAACAGGGTTGGAGGGGAGCCAAAGAAAGGTCATATTATACATATACATACACATACACCAGTTGTTTGACTTCTGAAATCTCTCTTGTGGTTGTGCAGCCAGACAGTGGGTTTTTCTGCGAGGGGAATTCTAGCGATGATGATGTGGTCCTGAAAGAAGAATTCAGAGGCATAGTGGTCAAACAAGGATGTTTACTGAAACAGGTCAGTATTTCATATGTTCCATTCTGTCACTGGAATGATACTGCATGAATACAGGATAATTTTTGTACATCTCCACACTTGCCAGGTTTAATCTTTGTCGCCCCTCCCTTTACAAAGAACCATTTTCGTAGCAAGATGGCAGCACTTTTGTCCGACTTTGCAAGGTTTATTGCTCCTACTACAAAATATTAAGATAGTTTATAATTTTAACTAAACAAGAAAGAATGCTTAAGCAGAAGATGTGACAAATAGTTGGAACTGAACGCAGGTAAAAAGGCTCCCCATGCAGTGTCCCTCTGGACATGAAACTATATTCAGATACCAGCTTTCACAGGCTTTTTCAGCATACCTGGAAAAATAAGTCCTCTCAGTCACTAATGTTTGATCCTTTCCCATCTGTAGCGGAAAGAAAATAACTGTGTGCCTTCCTTTCCAGCTAAACTTTAAACCATATAGTGAACCTCAATATAAGATCCTTACTTTCTAAGACCTTTTCAATCAGATATTAGCAAAGCAAAAGCAGGACTAGGATTCTTCAGTTATTTTAACAGGATGGAACAGGAAAACAGAAAAGCCAACAGGATAAGGTTATTAAGTACTGTGATATTAGATCAGACACAGTTTTTAAATTTGCAGCCCTGTCTGGGAGTGGTGAGGCATATGCTGAGCTCTGATGAATACCCAGGTTTCTCTCAGAGGATGAATCACCCCTTGATGTGATGTGATCACCCAGTTGTGTAGTAGAGCAAGCCAAAACCATGCACTGGGGTGTTGTTCAGTGTATTCGCAATAGGAAGAGTGACCAGCATTGCTCAGACTGGCCCACTTGGATCATAATTCACTTGAGCATTGAAGCAAAAGAGATGTAAGACAGCTATAGCACCGAGCTCTTCTGCTGCAGGTTGGCAGGTAGTGCCAACTACCAGGTACAACACTGTGTCTCTAAATATCACCACTCCCCTTTCAGAGAATGACTTATGACTTCTGTCAGATTATGCTGAAGCAGTTTAAGTATTAATCCAGCTGTTCATCTTGCCTCTCTGCTGGATGATACTATCCCCATGGCAGAATCAATAGAACAGGCTGCATGTCTGCTCTTCTCAGTTCCTCTGAGGGCCTGGAGTATTAAATTGATGATACCTGCAACTTTTAGGCTGGGTTGGGAACAGTGGTAATTTAGCCAAGGGCCATAGTCACCAGAAGTGGCTGGAGGCAGAAGATGTTTAAATCACCTCAGCATGATCTTTAATGTCCCTAGGATGAATCACTAGGTCAAATGGGCTGGAGCCGTAGGACCTGTTGCAGGACTTCCTTCAAGTGTTGTGAAGGTGCAGATACCAGAGCACATAGATGTCATTGTGATATGTGATGGGTGCTGTTAAAATATTTGTAGTACTGCTAGCTGAAGAGAGATAGTGGGTGCTCTACTGCTTCTTCTTTGAACACTCTCTTAGCCCCTTTTCAGGGGAACCGAGAGGAACAACACCTTTTATTATGGGTTCTTTTGTGCTCCTGTTAGCTCACATAGGAGCCGGTGCTTTGGAATGGATATCTACTTCCTCTTGAAGTCTGGTGCCTTGAATGATACCAGGAAATATCTGTTGGGAGCATAAGTAATTTTTGGTGCTGCTCACTTGTATTTCTCTTGCACAACCACGTTACTCAAAAGCAATGGAAGAAGTTAGATATGAGTCTTTCTGCTAACACTTACCCTGTCACGTTCATCTCTGCCTAATTAGTAAGAACTCCCTTGCAAACAGCAGCAGTTAATTGAGAAACTAATATTTTGAAATGCTGAGAGGAAATGATGCACAACAGCCTTCCACCAGTGTGAGTCTGGGTATGGGCACCCTCGGTGAACTGTGGACTGTTGCTTGAAAGTGTCACTGCTTCTTCTGAGAATGCCTGTTTTCAAGACTGAAATGATGGCTGGGGAAAATCCAGAACTGTTGTGAAGTGCTGTGAACCAGTTCCCGGGGTTACCTTGATGTGAGTGCCACAAAATGAGTACAGATGGGTCAAGCTTACCTGGTCACAGGATCTGGATCCCTTGATTGTCTCACAGTCTGTCTTTCCTGCAGCTTCTGTGGTTACTCATCAGGCTCAGGATGTGAATGGCAGGATGTGCATATGCACTGGAGGAGGCATTTCCCAGCTTCCAGGAAAAAGGGCAGGACTAGATGAGCTGGACGTAGTCCATGGGTGTTTGGGGTCCACAAGTCCAGCATGAGTCCACGAGGTCACCAGCTGTGACCCATGCTGAGCTATAGGATATCTCCAAGAGCTAGAGAGTACTTAAGGATCAACACTGGTTGGAGCTGGTGGACTAAAGGCCAAGGCGGCTTTTGATAATGCGATTTAGGTGCCTACACAGCTTAGAGTTAAATCCATATGCAGACTTTGTGCTTGGTGTGCTGTGCCTGACTTCTTTCTAGGTGGCATC
Source organism: Apteryx rowi (assembly GCF_003343035.1). NCBI lineage: Eukaryota > Metazoa > Chordata > Aves > Apterygiformes > Apterygidae > Apteryx > Apteryx rowi. The sequence continues at coordinate 66,455 of NW_020450794.1, read as the reverse complement.
CTCACCTGTGTGGGAGGCACTCAGGGACCAGGCACAGTGCAGTGCTCAGGGTGATGCCCCAGGAGGGCTGGATGCCTGAGAATGGCATTACTGGAAGGTAGCAGGTTGGTGGGAAAGCTTCTTAAACCAGCCAGTAAGAGATGCTGAGGGGAATGGTTAGGATCTGAACCCTGCTGCTAAAAGCAATGAGGCATCTACTTCCGTATCGGGAGGTGGTGTTATTTCTGCTTGATCTTCTGAGCCATCAACCCTCTCCAGCAGTTCTGTGCTTGAGCCAGTTCAGGCTTTTTTTTCTGTTTGTTTACAGTGGGAGAGGGGCCTTCAGATCACTGTTGCCAATAGTCCAAATTACCTACCTGCAAGATATTTCACAGCCATGTTTTGTGGCAAGCATTTAAGCCCAAGTCTCACAGATCTTATACGAGTGTCATAACTACCAAGCTATGAGATGTTTTTAGGAGAATCTTCCATGTTGAAGCTGTTCCACTTTGTACAAAAAATAAAAGAGAAATGAATTTGATAGCCCAGTTTTTTGGGCAATAAGGTGGGATGCAGAAAGGCCAGATTCAAGTCCCTACTCCACTGAACATTTGTTCAAAATACTCATCTTTTTCCCTTCTGTATTTGCATGCTCTCTTGTATGTGTGTGGGGGTATGTGCTGGCTGTAAGCACATGTAAGCAAAGCAGTTCATGACGTTCCTGTTTTTGAATTTTCCTAGGGACATCGGAGGAAAAACTGGAAAGTGAGAAAGTTTGTTTTGAGAGAGGACCCTGCATATCTTCACTACTATGATCCTGCTGGAGTAAGAAACATTTGGTCGACTTTTGTTTATTTCTCTGTTTATTTTTTCTAAAACCTTTTCCTTGTAGAAATGTCTGAATGGAGTATTTGCTTGAGAATGTCTGATGGGGGAGGCCAAGTGGGACTATTTGTGCTCACATTGCCTGGCAGCTCTCTGGAAAAGCGGAGAGAAGGATGGTTTCTGCTGCTGCCAAGTCAGTGTGGGAAGTGCCATTGAGAGCTGGGAAACAGGCAGCACTGAACTGTGCTCTCACCTCTTCTTTGTGATTAATTAAAATAAAGGTACTCTCATTTGATTAAAATTAACAAGGTTAGAAGAGCAAATTAAAACAATGCAGTCATTTTGCAGTTTATAACTGAAGTATTTTCTGTGTCAGGCTGAGTCATGGTGTTCCATTTCTTGTGTTAATATAATGGGCCAAACTCTGCCCTGAGAAATGCATCGCCATGAGCAAAGCCTGCCCCACAAAAGCTGGCATTCAGGCAGGCTCAGCCCACAGGATTTAGTTTGTCCTGCATTGCTGCAGGAGCAGTGCCGTTGTGTTGTGAGTTAGAGGTGCTTTAGGCCATGCCTGTCCCCCTTGACAGAGGCAGCCTAGACACACTGGAGAATCAGCACTGAGGAGTTTGACCTCTCCATTCCCAGCATGCTTTTCCCACTCTGGTCTTCCCCTATGAAAGGGCTGAGACGTGTCAACGCACAGAGATTGCTTGCTTCAGGCTTATGCTAGCAAAAATGCTTTTTTACTTGTTCTTTGGCTGTCACAGTCCTGAGGCGTGCAAGAAGGCCAAATTGTAAATAGGGGCATAATTGCTTCTGCTGCTTGATAAAGGCATTTCTAAGATCTACTTTTCTTTCTGCTTATCTACCCTTTCTATTCACTGATGAATTCAAAACAGAGCTTATATTCCTCTTGCATATTTGCTCAGGAGATACGAAATATTCCACAGACCCTGAATTCCAATAAAAATTCTCTGTTCACATACAGGTCTTCCCCCCTCCACCCCATGTCCCACACAGTCTGAGGATCCCCTGTTTTTCAGAGATGACATGTTCAGTTGTTAAATATTCTTGTTTCTGTTATGGGGTTGTAGTCAGATGTTGATATGTGATCAGTTTTGGAAATGTTGTATTTCATTTTGATTTCCTGTCCCCCCTAGGGAGAAGATCCACTAGGAGCAATTCACTTGAGGGGCTGCGTGGTCACAGCAGTGGAAGATATGCCAGACTGTAAGAAACCATGTTTAAAGAGTTGTGTGATGTGTTTTAGTGCATTCTTTCTGTCTGTGTGAAATCATAAGTGGTTTGAGTCAAAAGCAATCTATTTGCAATGATTTAATAATTATTCTAGTAACTAGGCTCTCTGCTGCAGTCTTAATTACTGGAGAAGGATACTGTGATAAAGACAGAAGGTTAGAGATGGTTATGAATTGTTACTCTATACATTCTGTCCCCTGCTAAAACTATCTGTTGTGGCAACAACAATGCTTAGCCACTGCTGTAAGGAATAAGGACATCCATTCCATGCATTTTCCTCTCTGCGAGAGATACTGACTGCCATACTCAGCAAGAAAGTCTGGCATCTCAACACTTGTGTAGGCTGTGCTGGAAGGTGTGAAAAGAGCTAGAGACTTCTATGTGAAGTGAGCTTAAATGTCTTTTCTCTGCAGCTTGCAAGGCACTGCTGGGTTCGAAGAATATGACCTGTTTGCAGGGTTGCAGATGATTCCATGATTGGGGATCAGTTGAACAGAGCCTCTTGAAAGTGGAACATGCAGAATTAATATATATTTTTTTTCTCCATGAGAAAGACAGATCTCAGGGGCTTGATGTTGCAAACCGTTTGCAAAGGCATGATCAGGCACAGCTGTAGAAAGCCAGGAAATCCCTTTATGGCATGTAAAGATAGAAACATTGTAAATACAAGACTTCATTCTCTCTTAACTGACTTCCTTATTTCTTCCCTGTAGCCAAGAAGTATGATCTTGACAATAACCTATTTGAAATCATCACAGCAAGTGAAATCCACTATTACTTGCAAGCAGCCTCATCTGCAGAACGTACAGAGTGGATCAAAGCAATTCAGGCAGTTGCTAGAGCTGGGAAATGAAGATGATCTGCCAGCAAAAAGATAGACAACCCAAATCCATTACTCCAAGCAAAACAGGAATTTTAGCATTTCACTGAAGGAAAGTAATATCATCCAGAAAGGCCTCCTAAGGCTTGTGGGTTGCGGGGGGGTACGTTTTAATTCTGTAGTGGGCACTAACAAACTAACATACCTGCTACTTTTTAATGGGTATATTTTGCTAAAATGTAGCATAGAATGTGCCTTATTAGTGTGTGCTTCTTTATAATAATTAGACTACCTTGGGAAGCCTGCCTTATGCCTCTCCCTGTTCTCACTGCTGATAGTGAGAATTTCATCATTAACAGGGGACCTAATCATGTCACTGACTGTACGGGACTCAGCTGGTCACCTACCATTCAGCGTATGTTGTGTTTTAGTGTTTTCAGATTAATTCAAAGACTTTCCAAGACAAAGACCTTACACTTTCTTCTTCACTAGCCAGTGATCTCTCTACTGCTATGTTCACCTAGACAAGTAGTGCCATAAATTTAAGGAAAAAAATGAATCCACTTGGAAATCCAATCCGTTCCTTTGTAATGACACTTCAGTGTTAAGGAAAGGAAGAATTCTGACAACTACAGAAACACTGTGCTCAAAGCAAGTACAACTTAGTGACAGCAGTATGAGTTTCCACGCAGGACTCTCCACCCATGGTACTTGAAGCATGAAGCAATCTCAGTTCCTCTTCTGTATCTACCTGATTTTGACCTTTGCTAAATTTTTCTACGTGAATCTGTGCTGGCACCATTGTTTCACTTAATTTGGGTCTCCAAACCAGTTGCTAATGTGTCACGTACTCCAACTTGACTCATATCTGAGTTAAGAATCTTGCAGGAGAAGGGCAAGGATCGATGGATTAATTGAACTATTGAATGGGGTATTTTTATTTTGTTTTTTTTTTTTCCTACAGCAACATACACAATGCTTGGTTCTGTGCCTTAATTATATAAGAGAAACCTTGTGCTTTTTATAACTGGAATAAACATTACCATTTGACAGGGTCGGTTTACCTGATCAATCCTTTTTTTTTTTTTTTGACTGTATGTATCAAACTTCAAAGGCTTTAAGCTTTAAGCAAGAGTTGAAAGTCAAAGTAGAGTCAGATTCTGTGTTAGCCCACTCCTGCTGCAGACTATTGTTTCTGATTGTAAGTAAATTTCAAAACTTTTAAAATTTGGTTCTTAGATCTAATAAGGTACTTTATCTTTCAGAATTCTTATTCAGGTCAGTCTAAAAATAAACCTGGAGATAAAACTTATGTTCACTTCTGCATCACTATATCTCTATCCAGAAACTGCATGTACACCACAGAAATAAGCTAGGAGAAGAGAATCAGACATTGCTGCTACTTTGGCCCAAGGCAGTCTCCATGGTATTCAGGGAGCACCTCCCACTGATTCATCAAACCTGTCTTCTCATGCAAAATCTTTTTGGTAACTTTGGTAATTTAGCTGTATGAATAACTTTGCCATTAAATGGACTGTGCCTTGGTCTGCTGGACCATCCTGCCTGGGCTTCATCTGAGTTTCAACGTGAAAACATAATTTGAGTGATCCACTGCATGCATTTGAGTCGACAAGGTTATCAGCACAACAAAGAGAGCTAGAAATACATGATAGATCCTTCTGTGGGCCTATTGCCTATGAAGAAACCAAAATAAAACTTTTCTTTTTCCACTGGGAGGAGAAAGGAAATGGATTTGCCATTTCCAGTTCACAGAGCCAGCAAACAGTTCATATGGAACAGGTCTGAAGAGATCTGAGCTAATATGCCTGAAGGTCCTTTGCCTAACACCCTCTAGCAACATTACCATAATACAGGTGCTCTTCCTTCTTGCCTAGGGAACTCCCAGCAAGTGTATTCGTGTCACAGTGATATAATTTCACTTTGGTCCCAAATACCTGCCCATGAACAGGCAGCCTTGTTCTGCACCCCCATGCAGAGCCCCACTGACTTTGGTGAGCCTCTTTATGGATGTAGGCACCAGTTAGTGCACTGTGATGAGATCTGGACCTCAAGAAATTTTATTAACACAAAAAAGAAACTCCTAGGACCTTAAATTAGTGTCATAGCTCCAGTTGCCCTTTATACTCTGTTTCTACCTCACCTGCATCCCTAATTACTTTGTTTATGGAGATAATAGACAATTGTGCCTCTGCTTTTTTTTTTTTCCTTCCCAAAATACTTGCTTGGCGTTGCAGGCCTTGGCATATTCATGATCTTAGTGGTGGAGCACAGTGAATATTGGCCATGTGATTAACCCAGCAGCGTCTCTGTTATTCTAAATGAAGCAGATGATTTTTGGTTAAGAAACATGGCATTCTTGTCCCTAGGGCTGAATCTGGGAAAGTCTCTTTAAGTGTGGTAGCCTGCAACATTCACGAACAAAAGTAAACACGAACATGAAGTAAAGATGTACAGTCTTGTTCTTTAATAAGTTGGGTTTCATCCTGGAAATAACAGAAAACACAGTCCTGCAGAGGCAGAAAGCTGGCAGGGACAGAACTATTCGTGGTCATGTCCATTTAAGATATCCTGAGGAAATCAGCTTCTAACAGGCATTTCCTGTACCTCATGCAAGCTGACAGGATCACTGAAGCCCAGTCCGTCACTCTGAGAAAGGAAGTCTCATGGCGAAGAGATACACTGTTTGTTCAGCCCTGTTTTCTTGATAACTGTTTTGTGGTTGTTGTTCATTTTTGCTTCAGAGCTCACTAACCAAAAAATATTCTATAGCACAGGAAAATGAAAAAACAGAAACTCACCCCAGCTTAGCGAAGGGGGGAAGCAACTGCCAATTTTTAGTAAAACTAATGATTTGTATCTGTCTTTGACCTTGTCATTTTTCCCTGAACCCACTCAGGGGTACAGCTGTCCGCACATGAATGGTATTTTATTTGGGTAGGTGATGCTAGTCAGTGTATTTGTGAAGGAGCTCTGGTGCCTGTACCAGGTTATGAGAGTATGATCTCTAACCTCATAGATAGTTCTTTTGAAGGTCTATCACAAGGGTTTGTAGGCGTCTCTCTGTTTCTTGGAGGAAATAGGATGAATGGAAGGGTATGTGTGATGCCACCTTACCCACATCTCCTGCCATATATGCTCTTATTCAGCCTGAAACTGGTACTGGAAGTGATTCCAAACTACTCTTCCTTTCAGTCAGGATCTCACACATTTCGTGACATCAGTAGAGTAATTTCATATTATTTCTAGCTCCAGATTCCAAGGTGAATATGATCTGGTCTATTTTCAGAACAGGACTGACAAGAAAAAAATGAATTTCTGCAAGGCCCAGCCTTTCTCTTTTTTGCATGAGGGTTCACAATGAAGAGTATACCTCCCTCTCTGATAAGCTGTTCAGGAGGGACTTCAGGAGGGATGAATTGGGGACCAGTGTTATTACCAGGTTTTTTGAAACTCAGTTTCCTTTCTCTGTGCTTTTGGATGTCTAAATAGGTGTCTAAATGCCACCAGTAGTTCAACCTTAAGAATCGTGCATGAAACACTGGAACTGAGTTGGGAAAGGAACTCAGAAGAAAGCAACTGGAGTTAAGGCAAGGTGATGAGGGCTAGTGTAATAGACCTCTATCTGTGACAGAAACAGAGGGCTAGCTTTACTTCAGTAAAGTTTCCACAGATACCAAATATATCTTGTCCAAGGGCAACAAAACAGCTACAAGTGTATCATAGGTTATGAGGTCAGTCTAGTTGTTCAGAAAGTGTGCAAGAGATGCGTCATGCATACTGAATACTAGAACAAAAGGAGAGATAGCAAGCCCAGTACAAAGAACTACTAATCAAAACAGAAAAACAGAAGTGTAGACCTTCGTGTACCATGCTTCCTCCATTTGTTTTCAGCCTCTTATTGTTTAAATCAAACTTCTTCTACACACTCAGCAAATACTAAATCAACATTAATTCCTTTTCTACTTCCAACATGACTTAATCTTTTGTCTTAGACTAAGGGACAGTAAATGAAACTATTAAGGATGAGAACTATATTTATACTGTACAATTATTGTATGATATCATCTACTATAAAGATCCTCTTACATTAGTATTTGACTTGCCACATCTTAAATCCAGCAGTTTTCTCTCCCCTGGAATACTGACAGAGTGCTTGCTACAGTCAGATTTTCAGGCATGCTTATTAACCATGCACTCATCAAAATACACATGCACATGGTTTAAAACAAAATGAAACAAAGCAAACCACACACATACACTGAAAAAATCCATGAGTGCCACAGCATAACAAGCTATCAGCCACAGGTGTTACTTCTTGTCATCCATTAAGCCCCCCCAGGTGGAAGTGGTTCTGTCTTAATGTGTTTCTAGCAATGGTTTGCAAGTCCATTTTGCTCTTCTTCTGCTGTGGGCCTTTTTCCTTCTGGGGTAAGGCTAATAGTGTTTTTTGTTGTTAAATGTTGTTATTTTTGTGCTGCTTTTTGCAGTATTTTGTCTTTGCTTTCCCTTTCAAAGAATAACTAGCAGAAAGTGTTAAAGGCCTACTGAAAATGTTTTCTAATAGTATGACAATTGTTTGTTGAGGCAACTTTAATTAAAATTTGTTCATATGATTTGAAAAGGAAGAGAGAAAAAGCAGTTAAGGCTTCTGAGGTATGATCTAGTTTGTTCTGTTGAATCTTTTTCTACATGAAGCTTTTGTTTGTACTTGTGCTTGCAATATTGCAGGTCATGCTTTGATGTGGTGGTATTGTTTCTGATTTTGTTTTAAATGTTGCTTTAATCAAATGTCAAACAACAATTTTTTTTCCCCTTAATCCTTTCTCAAATTCTTCAGAAGCTTTTAGAGGTTGTTTTAAACCTAACTGATTTGCTTCACAGGGGACTGAATAAGCTCTTTGTAATGTGCCTCCATTTGTCCTGAGTTTCAGGCTTGAGTAGCACCAAAACTAAGAATCCTGAAAACTCCCCTTAGAAATCCTTTTTGGTACCGGGGTGTTAGCCAGAAATATTTTAGTAGTTTTTTGGTTTTTTGGGGGGGGTGTTGTTTGTTTGTTTTTTAAAAAAGCTTGTTCTTTTTGAAACCACAGGAAAATATAGGAATAAACTTTAAAAAGCAAAGTGGGTAGATATAAGTCCTCTGCTGGTTGTTGGAAGTTGGTGTTTCCATGGGTGCCTTCAGTTTGTGGTCCTGAGAAGTGCACATTTTGTTTGTGAACTGTGGGCTTTGCACTGACGTACAGGGCTTTGACAACAGTCAGTGTGAACTTCTGGGTGTAATAGAAGACTTGAAGCTGGACTCCTAACTTCTCTCTCTTATGTGGCTTTTCTGCTGGCTAACAGGGGTGTGTGTGCTCTAGTCCTTTCTTCTCATAAGCCAGCTGTCTTCAAGGAATGTTTGGTAGCTCTGACTGCCTGAGAAAACTGTGCGCCGTGCAATGAACAGTCAAAAGTCCTTCAGTCTGCCTACTTGAATTGTTTCTAAGTAAATGTACTATATTCCATTTGTTCTAGAGTAAATAGAAGCAGAACATATATGGTCTTACATGTTAATTGTATGCCACAATATGCAAACTGGTTCTTCTCCAAAGCCAGGATAAAATGAAGTGCAAGGCTGTTTGCATGGCCTCTGTTTGGAATGACTGTTTCAGATTATATAAATAATTGCTTATTTATATACGTAGCCTGTATGCTGAGCAGTATTCAGTGGAAAAGGTGTCATGTGCTTGCCCTTTCCTGTCAGGACGTAGAGTGGAGAACTCGGCCACGCTACTTGTGGGCCAATGTCGATGGTGAATGAGAAGTCTCTCACTTTCTACCCTCTTCTATGCTACCCATGAGCACAGTTCCTGAGCGTCTATCTGACAACGTAATTTTATTTGTGTGACACTGAAGAACAAGACGAGGACTTAAAAAGCAGATGGTAGGGGCAGGATTGGAGCTCTGAACTACCAAATGCTAGTACTTTTCCAGGTGATTTTGCTTGCCTAAAGCTTGTGGCTTGACTGTTTAAGGCGAGTCTCATGGTATTGTGAAACCTCTATAATGCTCCCACCTGACTTCAGTAATTGCTGGATTGGAGCCTGAAAAAGGAGTGGTTTTGGCCACCTCTGTAAAAGTGTTCATTGCTAAACATGGAAGAACTTCAGCATGAGAACCAGACTTAGTTGCCCTGGTAGATTTGCAAAGTGAATGCGGAAGGGACCCAGCATGCAGCCATTTGTATTTATCAGGGTTTTTTTGTGATGGATGATAATATAATAAAGTCTGAATCTGATACATGAAAAACAATTTGAACATGATTACTTCATCACTTTTTGAAATTGTACTTCATTTTAGGACTTGATTTACCTTTGAAAACAAGGATGGGTTATCTGAAAGCTGAGCAAACAAACAAACACCCTTGAAAATCTTTGACTGAAAACAGGGGGGTTTTGTGTGTTTTCATGTGAAACTTCTTGAAATAGAACTCCTGGCTTGCCCTAAAATAACTTTTTTTTTTTTTTCCCCCCCTCACAGATTAGAAGGTAAAATGTCCTGTTCTGCATTTAGAAGCAAAATTGTGTCTTTCTAGTCTTTGTTTCTGGTTCTTGTAGAGTTCTAATTTTCTTCTGCAGCTGCCTGCCCCCCCCCCCCCCCCCCCCCCTCTTTTTTTTTTTTTTTTTTTTTTTTTTTTTTTTTTATTTTTTTTTTCGTCTCCCCCCCCCCCCCCCCCCCCCCCCCCTTTTTTTTTTTTTTCTTTCAGTTTGGTTAAAGGGGTTGTGAAAGCCAGTTGAAATCCCACTTCTCATACTTCAGCTGATTTCCATTTTAAGTGTACTGGGTGTAGTAAAACTCTTTACCTTCCCTGCATAGACTCTGCCTTTCTTCAGCAGGAAAAATTTTTCCCTTTCTTTCTCCAGCCCATAATAAGAAGGTGACTGGGAATGAGGGAGGAAAAGAATCAGGGACAAATAAATGAAGAAACTCATTTTGATTTTCAGCAGTTGAAAGAAAGGTGGAAACTATGATGTTGGTCTGTCTTTTTTTTTTCTTCTTCTTTAATTTGCCTTCAGTATGTCTTTCACCAAAATCTTGACTATCATTAGACCAGAGCTATCGAGGGAGAGGAGGAGGAGGAGGAATTGGGGATCAACTAGTTTAAAAAACAAACACCCCCCCCTTGAAACTCTGATCTTCCCTCCACCCCCAAACCCAGATATTAAAAGGACTTTTTCTTAAGAGTATTAATATTAGCTCCTTTCTCTTCATAAAATATACAAGAACTACCTACTGCAGAGTAACAGAGTATCACACATACAAATTGGTATATAATCAGCCTTCTACATATACATCCCTCTATATCGTGAGGAAAAGTCAGAAATCCTTTCTTAAGCAGCCAGGCGTATCAACAGAGACGTAAGAAACCTTTCTTGTGTCCTTCATCGCTTCTGGTATGAGCATGTGTCTGTACGCAAAGAGCAGTCCTGTTTATGAATTCTTAAATCGCCGCCTGTCTCTCTACTACCTGATGGTGAAAGAGTACAGTAACAAAATCGGCACGCATACACAAGATATTTTTGAATAATATGGACAGTTTTTTATCAGTTATCTGACAGTCCTGTGTCAGTTTTCTGATTAATAAAAGGAAATACTTCACCACATTGGTGTGTCAGTGGCAAAATAAGGTTGTGGGGTGTTGTTGTCTTCCCCCCCCCCCTTAATATTTTCACTTAAAGGCAGACTCTTTCTCCATTTGCCTCTCTTGTTTTCCCCTTTCTCCTCTCTTTCCCTCCCCCCACCCTTCTTCTTAGAGCTATTTGGATCAAAATTTTCTAATCTGAACCTGCCAGAAGGGCTGAAAAAGCTTGCGACTATGTTTTTAAGCATCCTGTACTGAAATTCAGATGCTGGAACCTAAGTCTAGTGGCATTTTTAGATGTCTTGCAACATATCACCTGGCCTTTAGTCACCACTCTAGAACAGCAAAAGTTTCCTCTGGTATTCTCTTAGCTCTGTGGCACCTATGGATGTTCTGGATACTTCCTAAGCTTTTAGTGCTATTTCAGTCTCCCTATTTAAGCATTTGAATGGGACCCAAAATTACCTCCAAGTACATGTGTTGATAATATAGTTGTATGTTAGAATGATTTTAAAGAGCAATATAATTTAGTGACAAAACTGTCTACTAGATAGTGGTGTTCAAAAATAAAGATATATTAAAAAAGCTGACTAGTTCAGTCAACCACAGTAGATGAAACTTGTGGCATGTTTCTATTGGTTAGACTGTCAAATGGCTATATTACTGTCTTGCAAAACCTAGTCATTCAGATTTCCTACTTAAACTTCATAGTACTCTTGTTTTCTAGCATTATGAGGAAAAAATAGTGGAAGCTATTTAAAATATTCCCTCAAATGAATAGATGAGTAGAGTTTTTGTGAAGGTATCTTCATAAATAGTTTACTAAATATAAGATAATGCTGCTGCAAGAAAATATTTTTGCCTTTCTCTGCTTTTCTGTTAGAGCTAAAGGCTCAAGGTGGCTAGTTTGCTTGTTTGAAGCTTTTCCTTTGTTTCCAGCTCACTCGGGCTATACCTTTTAAGTTGAATCCTTAAGTAGTTGATGGCATCTTGTGGTCTTTTGCATTTGGTATTCTGATATCATTGAGGTGGTTGCAACAGTATTTAGTGCCATGGCTAATATATTATTACACTGCCTATAGTGTGTCCTGTGGCATCTGGAGAAGTCTTTGCATGAACTTCCCTAATTACGTCTGGCATCTCTGCAACAAAATGGCCTGGGCAGTATGTGCCCCTGTATTGAGCAAACTGTTTCTCTTTTGGCCCTTATGATTTTTAAAGACAGTACTTTAAAACCAGGATGTTGAAGTTCTACCAATATTTTTAAATATGGATCAAAAAAAGCTAAATTTGGTACCTAGTTTGCATGCTGTTGCAGGCCTGCCTTCTCCCCTTCATGCCCCCCCCCAAGTTTTTAAACCTAAAGTTGTTGAAGATTGGCAGCAGTGATGAACAAGACAATTCTGAGGAGTTAGAGAAGACTGCAAGTAACTGCATTAAGAAATATTCTGGTATATAGAACCGTCATCTCAATTTTTGTCTTCATAAGTCCCCTGGGACCTCCAAGTTTTGCTCTCCCTCTGCCCCTGCAACCCACAGTTGCAGCTTGGGTTTGTTGGTTTACCAAAATGGTAGCAGTGGGACTAGCTATTAACACTGAGGCTTGAAGAAGTACCGGTTGTGCTTGTACTCAAAGCTGCGAGTCAGCAGTGACTTCTAAATATAGTGGGTGCTTTCTTCCCTGTTTTTTGGAACAGACTTCTCTGAATGACCTATAGGCTGAGAAGTAACCTCAAAATATCAAGGCATCCTCAGGAGTCTGAAATACCTCTCTCCAACTTCATTGAAAAGACCTAGCTCAGGACTGGGGTTAGCTCCTTCCTATCCATGAGAGCTGACAGAAGTGTAATGAGGGCAGACTGATGGGTGGATCTGGAACATAATTATTCTTTCTTCAGTTGAGAAAACTATCATTTGGGAACTTCCAGAGATGAATGGGATACAGACATGAAATGTTATTGCCTGCCTGTTAATAGAGCATTTCTCTTGTTCAAATTCTCTTTAAAATTTGAATGACCTAATGAAGTGTGTGATGATAAATAACATTGTGCTCTCCTTTTCATTTAGTCTGACTCTTAATGCCAATGACTTTAAGCCACATCCTGCATCATGTTGAAATAAAGCCACACTGACAGCCCCTCCCTCCAGAAATTGAGCACTGCAGTATTGAGTAGTCACGGAGGAGGTTCTAAAACCACAAGCGCTCTGGAAATGCAGAAATAAAATACTTATCTCTGGGGACCTCAGGTTGAGCTTCAGTGCTGGGCATTTTGATGTCAAGCTGTGTGCAGCAGCTTGGGACATTTTGGGCAGCTGAGAAACTTTGAGACTTTCTTTTCACTCCAGAAGCTTGAGTGACTCAAGCAAATGTCATACAGTTAGTGCGTGGGGTGAGAGGAAGGCAGCCTATTCACTGCGCGCCACACAAACTTCATGTGCTCTCTCAGAAAGCCTCTTTCTTGAGAAAGATGGAAGGGCAGGAAGGTGGAAAAGCAGTAAGGATGTGTGGCTAGCAGGATGCCTGGGTGATGGGTGCCTGAGCCATCTTTCTGCAAATTGAAAACTGAAAAAAGTAGCAGGGTCAAAATGGTGTGTGAATATCTAGGGGCAGTAGGTGGGGTATACCGGAGTAAAACTTTCCACTTCCTCAAAAGTGGCAAGAGACCTTGATATTAAAGCAAAAAAGGGACCTTCCACCGGCCATCTAGGTGCGAGGATAAGTGACATGGGTCCTAAGATAGTAGGTGGGTTTTACATATGTGACCTTAGTTTCTGAGGATGCTATCTGGGGAAAGCCACCGGAGCATTACTGCTAATTTGGGCACTGGTATGTTCTTCTTCCTGCTGGCACTTCAGCATTTTTCTTGCAGCTGGAAGGGGGAAGAGACAGGCCAAAACCAGCTGGTGGTGTAGAAAGTATTGCTATTTGGAAATGGGGAAGCTGCTGGGGTGTGATGAGGCTACTGGAAATCTGAATATCTTCAATGGGAAGAGAGCACCTTCAGCCTGTAGTAGAACTGAGAGACTGAGTAGGTGGTAACAAGGAAGGGGGAAAAAAATAGAAGACCAAAACTGATGAAGTGAAATCTCCAGAGGGAATTAAAACCCTTGAAGGAGGGGCTGAGATGAGGGGGATGCTTTATTTTCATGAGAACTTGTATTTAAATGTTTTTCTTTCAAAAAAATAGATTTTCATGAGAAATTTCCACCACTCCTACTTCAGGTTTAAAGATCTAGGCCTTGCCTAATTGCATAGCTGAGTGTTTAACCCCTAGTGTGATTAAAGATGGCCACCTGATCTGGACAGAGTTATAGAGGCATGACGGACGCTGTTAATCTGTAAGCTCATGGAAGAATGGGGAAAAGATACAGCTAAGTGTACACTGAAACAAGCCTGCATCAGGACTTTAGAAAAATAATTTTTCTATTTAAAAATTGTGTCCTGAGACACAACCTTACAGCTGACGCATAGGAAAGGAGGAAAAAGAGGTGATTAAACAGCTGAGAATTAAAAAGATTGGAGGTAATTGGAGGAGACTGGGTGAGGAGAAAGATGAGGGACTAGACTCATTGTGCACTTTCACTGTCTTATGTTTAATAAAATGGGCACTCCGGTGATGATCTTGGTAGTATTTTCCTCGTTAATTTATATGCAACTTTTTTTATCTTTGGCTCTCTTAAAGTTAGGCTATAAGATAATGTGAGCAGAGAGTGAAGGGAGCATCTTCAGTGGAAAAACTGTTGTATGTGGGTTTTGTGTGTGTGTTTTTTTGTTTGTTTTTTTAATTGGGGCTAACTGGATATTATTAGGTATTCTGCTCTAAAACTATAAAGGAAGCAGTGTTAGCAGTTCACTGAACTTCGTGCTACACCCGCTATACTTAGCAATGGTCTTTACTCTGAGTTACTCTTAGTCGCATTTGGGGGAAGGGTTAGAGCACAAGCTTTAGTGAACTATGAGTATTGCTTCCATTATGGTTAATGTAGTAGTCATCCCATGAGAACAGCATCATCTTTTTTTGGCTGTAAAGAGAGAGGTTATTCATCTTTAAAAGCTAGTGCAATGGGGTCCTGATCCTGGGACTAATACTTATAGATAAGGAATGTATTGCAATAGTATAAAAGAAATGCTATCCAATTATCGTATGTCATACAATGTTGTTGACAAGAAAGCTGTCTCAATTTATATCTACTTATGATGCAGAAAGCATACTGCTACTAATGAACAAATAAACCTCTATTTTAATGGAGAAAAATGTAGGAAGTTGAGGGAAATTGATAGGTTTTAGTAAAATCTGAATGCTCCAGGCCAGGAAGGATATCAAATAAAATGTTGCTCTTGAAAGCATTTTATTTCCAAACAGTTTCCAACTTCACTTGGCTGTTCTGTCTTTCCTTGCCTGTAGATATTGGCAGCTTGAAACAAACAGCCTGAGAGCCCAGCTGCTTACCAGGAGGAGAATGGTTTCACTAAATATTCAGCAATGGCTAAATAGCCGTGAGAGAATAAAAACACTTAAGTTGAATGTGAGTTTAAACTGCTGATATGTTTAAACACCACTACCACCAACCAAAAAAACCCTGCCGGAACTTAGCCAAGAATACCATAGTATGTATCTCCAGAGCAGAACTGCTCTACTGCTCCATCTAGTGCTGTTGGGCCCCATTAAAAGCAGAGGCTGAACTTCATTTTTAATTAAACCCTACATCCAATAGGGGCCTGATCTAGTGCCGTTGGAACTAATGTTCACAGTGGGACACTTCTGCTTGGACATTGCTAGAAAGTGTTTTGCCAAAGTCCACAGAAGCTAATTTGAAATCAGTTCATATTCACAGATTGGTGGCAGAGTTTTGCAGGCAATGAAATACATAAAGCAATAAGCTGTCTTCCCACCATTTTCCAGTTGCGGTTTCTCTTTAGTGCAAAGCGTATGTTGGGAAAGGTGGCATTCGAACTAAATTGTAACAATTGGTTTTCTAGTCCTTTTTTATGTTGACTAATGTGATAGGGATCTACCTTTTTAACTAGCAGCATTTTTTAAAAGTCAGTGTCAAAAATCAATGGCTATAAAGTAGGTCTGTGAGATGGGAGACCATAACATTAAAAAAAAGATTCTCTGAGTGTGTTTAAACCATACAAGACAACGCAGCTTTGTGTATTTTTGTAGTCAGGATATCTGAGTTATGTTTAATGTGTTTTAAAATTTTGTTTTATTCACAAAACTGGCGAAGTTGGGCTATTCCTGAGGTGGCTGTCTAGTCATCTCCCTCCCATGGACTTGTTCCTCCTCCACCCTTCTCTTGTAGACTCTCATTAATGTGCTGCTGAATTAATACATTTCAAGTCAAACAGTTTTTAAAAGTTGTCTTTTCAAAAAAGTGCAAATTGAAAGCACAATCCACATAAACATCTGTTTAACAATACAGATCATTAAATTTACAGTATAAAATTACAATACTGTATCTACTTTTATGTAGAATTTTACAAAAAGTCAATCTGATAAAGTGCAAGTAAAAAAAGTCATGTAAATATCTTTTCTCTGAGAGGCTTTCATCATATGTTTGCAAATACAACTAATTTAAAGGGCAAAATATTTACAGTTTGGCAGTCTTATGTGTGAGTTGTTGAGGCTGGTTCTTGCAGCTTAAGAACCTTATACTGGTTTCTCATCTCTCCAGTTCTGCTTCCAGAATTTCTCCCCAAGTGTCAACATCCATTGGATACATGCTTTTCTCTGGCAAGCTGCTGCGTGAATGAATGTTACTGTATTTCCCGCTCAGCCATTCTTGCTTCACTTTGCTTTTCCAATAGTTTCTCAGTAACGTGATCTGATGGAAAAACAGACAGCTAAAATCCTGAAAATAAATGGATTTAAGTTGCATTCAATACAAATGTCTTGCATTGGAAACTGGGAGAACTGAAGAGTAATGCCAGAGAAAGGATTTGGAATGTGGATATCTATATCCTAAGACCAGAAAGGTGTACCACTGACAAGAAGTAGCCCTTGGTCTATTTACATCTTTTTTGCTTAAGATAGGTTGAGAATCACTTCTTGCCTCAGTTCTTAGAGGGTGAAGATGATGGGGAAATGAAAACTCCAAACAGGAATTCACCCTCCTCCGTACTTTTAAAAAGAAGTGCCTTTTGCTTTTTCTTTCCATTGAGTTGGGGGGGGGGGGGTTCTTTTTTAAGGGCCTTTAACTCTTGTGTGTGCTTGTAATGCAGGCTGGTTGAATTCTTCTATTCAGCCAAACTCTTAGTGTAAGAATATGCTGACCTGGTGTATTTACTGCTTCTACTTCAAATCCCTCTTCAAAATAGAGAGCCAGTGCAGAGAGCTTTGGAAACTACTGTAAGAGAAGAGGAAAACCCTTACATTTGATAATGCTTTCAAATCCCAGAGGAGTGGTGCTGTCACTTGCTTTGGAGGAGGGCAACCACTCCCTGCTCAAGGCTTTGCCTCATACCAAAACACTTCTCCTGAAAGATGAAAGTCCAGAAGAAGTGTGTGAATTTTTTTGTTCTGTTTTTTGCTTCTCCCCCTCCTGCCCTGCCTTGAGATGCACCAACTAAAATGAGGTGGAGATCTTCCCCTTGCTAGTTCAGAGGAGGGTCTGAACCCATTTCTTTCCTGATCTACTTCAATTTGCAGGCTGGACTCAGTGATGGACCTTCCAGCATGTTCAGCTCCTCCTTGTTCAGAGCAGCTGTAACCGGGAACGTGTAGGGGGAGGGGGCAGGGGCAGAGTTCCAAACCATCTTCTCTCAGTTCTTGTAGCTCCTTCTGTTTCCTTTTCCCCACCCCAAATTCCTCCTCCTGGGTGCATGTGGCTCAATGTGTGCTGAGGTAAAGCTATCTAGAATGAACTCCAGAAACTCATCCTTCCCAAGCAGAAGTATTCCAATGAAATACTACTAGAGAACATTAACTAACTAGTGGGGGTATGTTGTTTTCTCTCTCCTGCCTCCATATTAGGACATGAATTTTCTTCCATAATAGGGCTATTCAACCTTTCTGATGTGATGATAAGACCCCAGTTTTGAGGCTGTACAGGCCAGCTCGGCTGCTCTCCTGGGCTGGATGCCTTTGATAGCTTGAGGACTAAACAGAACTTGTTAGGCAGGCCAAATGTGGTTTTAGGTAGGCAACAGAACAGCCTTACACTTATTTCTTTGCATATTTAACCAGATTTCCGGTTGTCCAATATCTCTACTGAAGCACACTGATCATAGTGGTTCTCCAAACACTTGTCATTAATCTTGAATGGATTTTTTCTATATATTTCTATTATTAATCCCCCAAACTATTCAGTTGCCAACACTAAGTCATTCATGTTAAATTTACCTTCCATGAATATCCATTTCGTCGATCATAATCAATCTCTCGTTGACAGACAGCTCTTACAGTTAAACAGTGATTTCTCCACAAACAGTCATTATTCTCAATAGCGTGATTCCAGCTCTTGCACGTCATTGCTGCATTACACAGGCTCTGAATGTCAAGTTCACTGAAGATTTGAAAGCAGACTTCTGGAGGCAAAAGTTCTACAAAGTCATCTTGATTTTCTCTTTTTTTCTTGTCAGGAGGAGAAACTGTTGGTTCCTCATAAGAAGCAGATAATTGTTTGTTCCTCTTGGGTGTTTTCTGCATAATTTTGAGTTCTTGTTAAATCAGTAAGCCTGAATGAGGAAAGCATTGCAAAACAATTAATGAACATCCCATATTACAGCTGCCTAAATGGAGTTATCGGTATTGTTTTGGTGACATAATCAGTGTCATCAGCCAGTCATCAAAGGCTGCAAGTTTTACGCACCTAGTGGTTGCAAACAAAAACACAAGGAGTGAGTTGGTCCTTTTTGAGTATTTCGTGTTCTTTTAGCAATTGTTTGCCCTACTACAAACTTTCTCTTTTTTTTTTCTTTTGTTTTGTTTTGAAGGGCCTATCTCTTAATTTTCAAAGGCAGCCCTTGCTATTTGCAAAGGAGGAACAACCCCACGCCGTTCAGTTCGCCCGCAGCGAGGCGTGAGGCTGGCCTAGGGCCAGCGGCCGCGCAAACCTCTCTCGAAGGGCAGCCCCGGACTTGGATCCCCACGGTCGCGTACGTGCACGCGCTCCCCGGCGGAGGACCGCGGAAACGGCAGCGACCCCTTCCCCCCCCCCCCCCCCGCCTTCACCTCGGGCCGCTTATCGCTGCCCTTCTGGCGTCAGCACGGCCGCCGCGAGCGAGCCGGCGGGCAAGCGGCCAGCCAGATGCGAGGGAGACCTGTACGTGCTATATGTCAGCCCGGCTCCGCCGGCAGCCCCGAGCCACGCCGCCACGCTGGGCAGAGGGAGGAGGCTGGGCGCTGGCGGCAGGTACAGCTGACGGGGCCGCGTAACGGGAGCGGGCGCCCAGCACGCTGGGGCTAACGGCTGCCGGCTGGCCGTTGGGACCGTGCGCCCCCCGCCCCTCACCGTACCTGGCCGCGCGCCGCTGGTTTCCGTTTGTTTTTAAATGCCTCCGCCATGAGCGCCGCGTGCCGTTGATGTCCCAGGTCGGGCTTGGCTGTGCGCATGCGTCGCCGGGCGGCCGGAGCAAAACGGCGGCGGGTGGCGCGGGGCATGCTGGGACTCGTAGTCCGGCCTGGGGCGAAGGAGACGGCGGAGGGGAGCGGCGGCGGCGCCGGGGGACTACAGCTTCCGAGGAGGTGTGGCGGGGGGGGGGGCGGGGCTCGGGGGGATTTAAACGCCAACGGCGGTTGTGCCTGCCGGTTGGAAATGTGTATGTGTGCGGGGGGGAGGGGCGGGGCGGCGCGGGGCGGCGAGCGCCATGGCGGGGGTGCGGTTAGCGCCGGCGGACGGGGGCTGCGCCGTGGCCCTGCCGCCCGGGGAGACCGTGCTAGGAAGAGGCCCCCTGCTGGGAGTAAGTGCGGAGCAGCCGGGGGGGGGGGGGGGAGCGCGGGGCCGGGGCACCGAAACGCCACCGTGGCGTGGCGGGGGAAGGGGGCCGTCCCGGCGCCTGACCTGCTTTGCTCGGCCCTTCCTTGAGCCCGGCCCCTGCGGGGGCCTGGCGCTACGGAGCCTCCGGGCATCGGCGCCTCTCTGCGCCTCGGGGAAGGGGCGTGCAAGGGCGAGCAGGCTTGGGGGAACTTGCAATAACATAACAGCTGGCTTCTGGGAAACGCTCCTCCCTGGCTGCCAGGAAGCGGGGAAAGGGAAGGGCAGAAGAGCAGTGCGCGGAGGGTGTTGCTGCCCCCCGCGGCGAGGCTGGCTGCCTGCACCGAGCTGAGCAGCGCCTTTGGTGTACCCCAGCGACGGGGTTATTGCTCCTCTCAGACTTTTTCTCGTAGTTGCTGTCGATTTATGCGTCACAAGAAATTGCGGTTATTTTCAAAACAAGGAGGTGGAACTTTTTGCCTTTAAAAAGCTAGTATGTCAGCACTAGGTAAATGAGATCCTCCCTTGCTTACTTATGTGGTTATCTATTATCAAAGGGCCAAACTGAACTCCTCTTCCTATATTCTTTTAGCTATTCCATTTATTCTTATAGGAAAAAAAAATCATGCAACTCCTGACTAGTGTTGCAGGATGCTACTGATAGCTCTTCTTTTCATTGGTGTGCTACAAAGACTCCTAAGGTTAATAGCTAGGGTTTGGGACAGGAAAACCTACTGGTAGATCCAGTTATCCATCCCCTGAAGGGCTCTTCTATGGGGCATGAGAATGAGTTGGCAAGGAAGTCAGAGAGAAGGGATCGCTTTAAGCCTATTTATTACTAAGGAAGCAGTAATATGGGCAGTTGGATAATTTTTTCTCACACTTTATCTGGAAAGATGATGAAATGATAAAGTCAGTTATTCCTGCAGTCCTACTCAAATGTCTAGGGTCTTCTGGCAAGTAGGTATCCAGTAAATCTGTAGAATAAGGGTGGTGGGATGTGGCAGGTTCAGATAAAATGCTGTAAATATCCCAGGTGTCACACCAAAATACTAAAGTCAGTGAGATTCTGAGTTTGTGTGCTCTTGTCTAGTGCTGTCATATTGGTTTCTGCTTAGCTGATGTTTGAAAAACCTGATTTAGGTTATAACAAAGTGATTAAAAAGAAGAAAATTCCCCTTATTCCTTGTGTCTACTACACTGTTCTGATAATGTAAAAGTAAGGGTGTCTTTGCTTTTAGCCTTTCTTTACTTCTGCAATTATTGTCATGCCAGTGATGATATGGTCAATAATTGAGAGGGAATTTCTACTCTGTCAAATCTTTTTAATTAAAATCCTTTTATATCTGTTGCCGTTCATAGTTTTTTCCACACAGAAGTATAAAACTGACTTACTGTTTCACTGGTAATCATACATTTCTTTCGCTCCTGCTCCTTTGGAACATGACTGTGGTTAACTTCTGTATGCACTCTTACTGCGCCTTATGTCTTTGCCAAGCTACAAGAACAGTATCCTCACACGCTGTATTATACGAACTTATGAAATCTGTATATTTGTACTGGCACGCAAAAAGGAGCAGATGTTGCAGACTTTAATATGTAGCTTATGTTCTTCACTTTCTGCCTCCAGGCAGAAATGAAAGCCCTCTAGAGGAAGCAGGCATCCTCAGATGCAGATTCTGGATCTTGTGGGACAGTTTACCGTGTGGCAGAAGTACACTTCCTATTGCCACGCACATCAGCTATCCCTTTAAAACTGTATAATATCAATATAATGACAATATGGTATGTAATGACCATTTCTGGAGTGCGTTGACTCTTAGGTAGGAGTAGTGGGGGATTAGCCATTTGTCAAAATGTTCTGTTGTTTCCCCCAGACACTGATCTTGCTCTTGAAAATGCAAACATTAGCTGCTCTGTAGCAGATGTGCTCTGTTGGGAGCTCCTATTTGTCGCAACAGCAGAATGTTGGGGTACTTTTATTTCATTGACTCTGAAGCAGACTTCTTCCTGCCCTGGACAGAGGATTTTGATACTAATGGTGATGTTGACATCCCTTAGCATGTACCCTTGACGACTTAAAGCTTATACATCTAAGATTTATGTAAAATATTGGATCAAACGCTCTAAGAGCAGAAAATGCATAGGCAGTTGCAGTGTACCCATTTCTATGCTGCCTAATCTGTCAGTTCTGTAATAAAAACGATTCTCTCTTGAGATGGCAGTTTGCTTTTTGTAGTTTTCTTGATTATGTGAAAAAAAACTTTTTTTTTTTAAGCAAATCTGTGATAAAAGTACTGGTAGTGCTTTTGAGTCTGTAGTTTTAGGTGAGTATTGTAAGTGTAAGTTTTACGGAAGCAGAGAATAATAAACATGTAAACTGCAATTGAAATTGTAGTTCATTCTTCTCAGATTGGAAGAACCAAGAGATAAACTCTTATTCATAGCTAACACCTCAAAAAAAAAAAAACCCTTCTAAAATTATTTAACTTTAAAGATCAGGCTAAATTTTTAGGTGGCATAAATAAATACAGCTACAGGGAGTTCCATGTGGGTCTGTAGGATCTAAATGGTAAAATGATTTCTGTTTGTTGTGATCACTGTGGTAATGACTATAAAATTACAGAATACTAAGATGTTAACAGTTGAGCATAGATGCTTGTTTTGCCTTTATCCACTTGAATGGCTCTTTGCCTGTGGTTGAAAACTACTTGTTAGAAACTGTAGTCTGAGTAGCACTCTCCAGTTTTACAGACTCATTACATTTTTTTTTCTTTGGATTTTGGAGGTTGTTTTTTGAATTTGAATGATAATTTCTTTAGAAATGCCTTTGATTTTTGGCTTAAAGAAAAAAGAACTCTTCCAAACAGCCCCTTGGAACTGTTTCCTTCCTTTGTATGCCTTGCTGTAGATACAGAACAGTGTGATGTTATGTAGTAATTAAAAAAAAAAAAAACCTTTAGTAGTCTTGTATCCTTTTGTAGCGGTTCTGTTTTCTTGTTTGTGCGTATTAACTCAAAGCATCAAGTTAAAATTTAAATTCTGGAAAGTGCTGCTCTTCCAAAAGCATAACAAAATGTAAAGAAAATTATTAAGGTGTTTTAATAATGAGTTTAGAGGGGCACAAACTGGATCCATAGATACCTGCTCAATACTGCCTTGTCTTTGTACACTGACAGCTCTACTACAGGTGAAAGAGTGTGGAGGGAGCAAATACAGAACTGAAACCTCTTGAGAAGCACCTGAAAGGATCTGTTTGGGAAGTGGTGTGAGGCAGAGTTTGGCTTCTTGTGCTTCTCTTGATGATGAAGTGAAAGGTACTTTAAGCGTGTGCCTTCTGTGTAATGCAAAGAGCTGTGAAAGGGAGTACAATGACTCTTGAACAGAACAGTAATGACACTTCTTTTTCTTAATCCTTTGTGTTAGTGAATTGACTGGTGTAATGACAAAGTATTCAAGAAAAAATAAAGGCAGTTTTGGTATTCTGTTATGGTGAAAAATCAGTTCAAAGCTGGTGCATCTGAACTGAGACTCTTAAAACCAGCTTCAAGTACCTGAGTAAATGGTCTCACCTCAGAGCTGCAGACTTGTAGTCTTTTGGTGAGGATTTGCTAAGAACTGCTGGATTATGTATCTGATTATGAAAACTGTATCTTAACATGATTACTGAACTTCTAGTACAGAATCAAATTTTGGAAAGTTACTTTGATTTCATTACTATTTTAAAACAGTCTGGAGCAATATAATGCCTAAAACATATGTCCTGTTAAAATTGTGCACAATTACATCTGGTAACTTGGAAAATTTGATGTAAAAGGAATCTATATTGACTTTGAGGTAATATGGTTTTCACACCCGTTGTTGTATCTTCCTTCCAGATTACAGATAAGCGAGTATCCAGAAAACATGCCATATTGGAAGTGGAGGGTGGCCAGG
Source organism: Apteryx rowi (assembly GCF_003343035.1). Classification (NCBI taxonomy): domain Eukaryota; kingdom Metazoa; phylum Chordata; class Aves; order Apterygiformes; family Apterygidae; genus Apteryx; species Apteryx rowi. The sequence goes on along the minus strand of NW_020450794.1, from coordinate 43,077 downwards.
TTCGCATCAAACCGGTAACTTAAATCTCATTTTGATTACGTCTATAAAGCCAGACTATAAATGCCATAATCACTTTCAGATATTCACGTGGTGTTATGCTTCATCTGAGAGTAGCATTCAGTTCTCCTTTGTTTGTTTCCGTAATCGTTTCTGTAATCGTCGTGTTACTGTGTCTCTTTTGTCTTCAGATAATATCTATTAACTTTTTCATGCATAACAGTGGGAGAGTTAAAGAAAAATAAAACATTGTGGAGGTTTTAATTATTACTTTGTTTGTTGTCCTGTTTACCCTTTTGAGGTGGGGATCTGTTCTCTACACTAAATTCCCCCCCCACTTCTCTTTCAAAAAAAAAACAAAACTGAATTTACAGCCTTTACTTTTCGAATAAAGAATATAGTCTGCTGTTTGCAAATAAATTCAGCTGTTGTTATAGAGGGGTGTTTTAAACTTAACCAGGTATTTGTTTTTTGGTTTGGGGTTGGTTTTTTTTTTTTTTTGATTTGAAATTTTGCTACAGTAACTGACTCTTCAAATCTTTATATAGTTGCAGTTGATTCAAATCTTACACTTAGGCCATACAAAAGTATTTATTTATGATTGTAGCTGTTTTCTGTTTATACAGATAAGTGTCTATTCAGTTCACCAGTACTGGAAGTGGTGAGTGGAGTTGCTTGGTCACCACAGGCCTGTCATTTTTGCTCTGACCTGTGGTTCTCAGATTTGGTTCTCACTTTTTCCTAAAACTTTGTGGTGTAGGAGCTGTATGCAAATGGGAGTTTGCATCCTACTTCTTTAACCCCCATGCTGTTAACCCTGTAAACCTGAGCTGTGATCCTCCTCTCTCAGGTCTGGAAACCTGCTAGGAGCTTAGTTACTTATATTCCAGGCAAATTTGATCCCAGATTCCCAGGCTTGGATGATGGCAAGTTGTACAGATCTGGCTGAGCACTTGCTGTTACTCTGTGCAATTTCAAGGTCAAACAAGTTAGCATTTCAGCTGCTTTTCTGTATCAAAGCAGTTCAGGTTCTCCTCTCGGCCAGAAAAAATATAGGCAAGTTTCTATTTCACTGAATGAGTAATAAGACTTTTCCAATGTGCTTAATTTATGTAATAGGAGTAATTGTAATTTTCTGAGTGACACTGTGAAACGTATAATAAATAAATTTTTGTGAATTGAGTACCTGATATATAAGAAAGTCTCTGTAATATTAGTATCTGAAAGATTAGAGTAGATGGTTTCTCATGCGTGCCTTTGTGGAAAATCAGTAAATCCTTTTTTTTTTCCTTTTTTTGGGGGGGAGGGGGGCTTTTTTGTTTGTTCTTTGGGTGGTGGCCTAAATGCGTTAATTACCCTTTACACTTTAAGGTGTCCTCTGTGTGAGAGCTATTGGACTACACTTGTTTACTGTAGCATCATTCGGCCTGGAAGGTATTTGGTAGTTCATTTGGTCCAATCCGCTGCCTAGAGCAGGGTCACACTGAATTCACAGCAGGGTCCTTAGGGCTTTGTACAGCCTGGTCTTGGAAGTTATCAAGGATGGAGATTCCACGGCCTCTCTGGTCGACTTGTCCTAGCGCTTACTTACCCTCATCATGCAAATTTTGTTCTTTTTATCTAGCCAGAACGTCCTGTTTCTATTTGTGAGTACTGCCTCTTGTTCTCCTGCCATACTCCTCAGCAAAGAACCTGCTTCTGTCTTCTCGATAACCTCCTTGTAGGTACTGGAAGACCGCTATTAGGACCCCCTCAGCCTTCTCTCTCCAGGCTGAACAAGCCCAGTTCTCTCATTTGCTTCTCACAGAGCATGTTCTCCAGCTCCCAGCTATCTCAGTGGCTTTCTGCTAGGCTTGCTCGGGCTTATGAAATGCAGGCCTAATTGGAGTTAGAGAAATTCTGAACTTTGTAATGCATTGTAACAGCTGCACAGAAGTAATGGTGAAAACACCTTTAGTTTAATTTTGCTGATTTTTTTTTTTGAGGTTCAGTTTAGATTTAAACACATTTTTAGGAACTGATTATAGGTATTTAAAATTTTAGCATAGCTGTTTGAATTAGTTATTGTCATCTAGTACATCTGTCTACTTTTGTCTTTAACGTTTCAAGGTTGCACCATTGCTGTAGTTATTACTGTGGCATAACTGCTTTGCTGTGTATGGCAGAAAGGGGGAGGGAGACTTAGCTAAACATACAGTGTATATAAATACATTGCTTATATAAAAATTATTCCAGCTGTTCTTTCTGTCTTACAGATTCATGTAAATCCGTGCTTTTATCAGTCTGCTGAGAATGGCTGTCTTCTACCACTGGAGGCACATGAATGGCACTCGTTGAAATTTGGTGATAGCTTTTCCCTGTTGGTGGACAAATACATTTTCAAGGTCCTTTCTGCTCATCCTGTGGAGAGCACAGTAAGGTATCAATACTTGTGAGGAAACAATGCTATTTTCACTATTGACTTGTTCCACCTTTTTTGAGGTGTAGTAAGTCTTGAATAGAAATAAATCAATGTGTCTGCTCACCATTAAGTAGTATCATGCTTAGTTAAGGTTTGAATGGTGATGCCCAGAAAGTGTGAAGTGTGGGATATGTGTATGACAAGTGGTCTCGGTTCTGGAGATGTGGTGATCAGGATTTGTTTACAGTGTCCCTCCGTTCGCCTATCGGCTTAAATGTTAATGTATTAGTGTAGCACTCTGTTCTCGGAAAACCTGGTAACTTCACATGAAAACATTCAATAGTGAAAACAGTAGTGCTTGATATTATTTTAAATTAAATTAGGTTACTTTTACTGGTAGTAACTATATTTCTACTCATCTAGTATTATGTTTTATTTGTGTAATTATGATAGTCCTCGTTTTCTGTCATGTCAGTTTCAAATGATATTAATTGCCTTCCTGGAGGAAGGAAGAACTAACTCATAAGTACCCCTGCCAAAGGCAAGTGACTCGCATGGTCACCTACATATCCACATTATGCGATTCATTGTGTGATTCTGCAATAACTGAAAGTGCTATATTCCTTGACATTTCACTGTGGTGTTTACTTTTTGTGGATACTAAATAGTTTCTAACACTTGGAGAGAAAAGAGAAATAGCACTAGAAGTAGAAGCCTCTTTCTTATTTTAAAATTTGTCAGATGTATTTGGTTTATATGCTCTGTCCACATTTTGACTTTTTTTTCAAAACAAGAATAGCTAAAGTCTTTTAATAAAGGAGACGTTTAATTTTAGGGTAAAATAGTTTGTTGTATGCTAATCTATGATAAATGTCTTAAATGCAGTGTGAAAATTATGTCAAAGATGAATGCGAGTGATTAGGTCTAGTGAGTCAAGTACCTTTTTTGAATTAAAAGGTCAAAGTGAGAAGAATGTGCCTATGATTTGCATATACATTTCTGTGCTATTTCATATATGTGTGTATAAAAATTTTATTTAGGAGGGATTAGTATTATAAAAAACTGAAAAACTAGTCTCCAGTAAAGCAAATTCTAAGCTGTAATTTCAACTTTCCTCAAAGTTTTGTCATGGCAGTGACTATTATAACTTATGTACTTAAAAACAAAGAAACAAAAAACAATAAAACACACCACATTGGGTGTCAGCAATGATTGGAAAAATTTTTGGTTCAAAATCCTCTCAACTGAAGATAGAAAGGAAGGTGGTATGTTTATTTCTTCTTCAGGTTTATTTAATAGTACAGTGCATTCAATTTAGAAGTATATTAATGGCAAAAGTTCAGATGTACTTTTATGCTTGAGTAAAAATACATGTTTATATTCATGATGTGTTTGAGTAGATAAAAACTCTTTTGCTTTGTCAGAAAAAGTCAGGAGACTAATGCAGAAGAAACACCAAGCGTTCACCCTATTAAAATGTCTTGTAGTACATCTTTAATAGAACCAGCGTGTTCCAGTTCTGAGATACAGGGAACCACAAAAATAAGAAAAAATGAGGCTACTTCCAGACATTTGGTGAGTGCTTAATCATTTCATTAAATATTAATATTTGTAAGTATGGGTTGAAAGTTAAGTAAAGGTATTGTATTTTCTAAATCTTTCTTTTTTTTCCTGAGAAGTAAGCTCTGACAAAGCTGTTTGCTCAAAATACCATTTTTTTTAATTCATTTGGATTGTATTTTATATGTGTGTTTATATGTATGTTATACTTATGTTTATAATTATAGTTACTTGTTCTCTGGAATATGTGAAAATTGAGTTTTGCACTACAAAACAACATCAAATTCTGGTCTCTGATGTGTATCAGGAGCTACCCCACAAATATCATGACTGTTCTTTCAGCCAGCCTAAACACCTCTGAAATTTCTGTTTGGAAATATTGCAGCTAGACTGCAGATGTCTTGTGCTGGCTTTAAGTAATATCTGTTTGTATTGTACTGGCAACCTGTTTCTTTTAAATAGTAGAGCTGTGATAGAGTTGTGTTGTCAAGACCCATCAGAACACAGATAAATGATCCTCTTGTTTTTCCCTGGCAGTCAGCATCCTGTCCAGCCAAACAAAGTTTTCAAAGCAAGTGGTTTTTGTTCTCTTACTCTTGCTGAGTAAATAACCATTTTTCAGGCAGTCTGATAACTCGTATTTGGAGCCAGTGGGATTTTTCTTTAATCTTCTGTTGTGTTTCCATCAATGTAGTGCTAGAAGGGACATGCCGGACAGCATGATTTGGCTGTAGATAATGACTACAGGCATATCTCCTTTTATTGCGCTTCTCAGATATTGTGTTTTTTACAAATTGAAGTTTGTGGCAATGCTGCATCGAGCGAGTCTGTTGGCGCCATTTTTCCAACAGCATGTGCTCACTTCATGTCTCTGTGTCACATTTTGGTAATTCTTGCAATATTTCAGACTTTTTCATTATTATTATATCTGTTACGGTGATCTGTGATCAGTGATCTTTGATGTTAATATTGTAATTGTTTTGGGGCGCCATGAACCACTCCCAAATAAGACGGCGAACTTCATTGATAAATGCTGTGTGTGTTCTGACTGCTCCACCGACCGGCCGCTCCCCTGTCTCTCTTCCTCTCCTCGGGCCTCCCAATTCCCTGAGACACAACAATAGTGAAATTAGGGCAATTAATAACCCTACAATGGCCTCTAAGTGTTCAAGTGAAAGGAAGAGTTGCACGTCTTTCACTTGAAATCAAAAGCTAGAAATGATGAAGCTTAGTGAGGAAGGCATGTCCAAAGCCAAGGGAGGCCGAAAGCGAGGCCTCTTGTGCCAAGCAGTTCGCCAAGTTGTGAATGCAAAGGAAAAGGTCTTGAAGGAAATTCAAAGTGCTACTCCAGTGAACACACAAATAAGAAAGCCAAACAGCCTTATTGCTGCCGATATGGAGAAAGTTTTAGTGGTCTGGATAGAAGATCAAACCAACCGTAACATTCCCTTAAGTCAAAGCCTAATCCAGAGCAAGGCCCTAACTCCCTTCAATTCTACGAAGGCTGAGAGAGGTAAGGAAGCTGCAGAAGAAAAGCTGGAAGCTAGCAGAGGTTGGTTCATGAGGTTTAAGGAAAGAAGCCATCTCCATAACATGAAAGTGCAAGGCGAAGCAGCAAGTGCTGACATAGAAGCTGCAGCAAGTTATCCAGAAGATCTAGCTGAGATAACTGATGAAGGTGGCTCCACTAAACAGATTTTTCAGTGTAGATGATCAGCCTTATTTTGGAAGAAGATGCCATCTAGGACTTTCACAGCTAGAGAGGAGAAGTCAATGCCTGGCTTCAAAGGACAGGCTGACTCTCTTGTTAGCAGCTAATGCAGCTGGTGACTTTAAGTTGAAGCCAATGCTCATTTACCATTCCGATAATCCTAGAGCCCTTAAGAGTTGTGCTAAATCTACTCTGCCTGTGCTCTGTAAATGGAACAACCAAGCCTGGATGACAGCACATCTGTTTACAACATGGTTTACTGAATATTTTAAGCCCACTCTTGAGACCTACTGCTCAGAAAAAAAGATTCCTTTCAAAATATTACTGCCCATTGACAATGCACCTGGTCACCCAGGAGCTCTGATGGAGATGTACAATGAGATTAATGTTGTTCTCATGCCTGCTAACAGAACATCCATTCTGCAGCAGATGGATCAAGGAGTAATTTCGACTTTAGAGTCTTATTATTTAAGAAATACATTCGTAAGGCTATAGCTGCCCTAGATAGTGATTTCTCTGATGGATCTGGGCAAAGTAAATTGAAAACCTTCTGGAAAGGAGTCACTGTTCTAGATGCCATTAAGAACATTTGTGATTCATGGGAGGAAGTCAAAATATCAACATTCACAGGAGTTTGGAAGAAGTTGATTCTAACCCTCATGAATGACTTTGAAGTAACTGCAGATGTGGTGGAAATAGCAAGAGAATTAGAGTTAGAAGTGGAGCCCGAAGGTGTGACTGAATTGCTGCAATCTCATGGTAAAACTTTAACGGATGAGGAGTTGCTGCTTATGGATGAGCAAAGAAAGTGTTTTCTCGAGATGGAATCTACTCCTGGGGAAGATGCTGTGAACACTGTTGAAATGACAACAAAGGATTTAGACTATTACATAAACTTAGTGGATAAAACAGCGGCAGGGTTTGAGAAGACTGACTCCAATTTTGAAAGAAATTCTATTGTAGGTAAAATGCTATCAAACAGCATTGCATGCTGCAGAGAAATCCTTTGTGAAAGGAAAAGTCAATTGATGCGGCAAACTTCTTTGCTGTCTTATTTTAAGAAATTGCCACAGCCACCCCAGCCTTCAGCAACTACCACCCTGATCAGCCAGCAGCCATCAACATCGAGGCAAGACCCTCCATCAGCAAAAAGATTACAACTTGCTGAAGGCTCAGATGATTAGCATTTCTTATCAATAAAGTATTTTTTAATTAAGGTATGTACATTGGGTTTTTTAGACATGCTATTGCACACTTAATAGACTACAGTATAATGTAAACATAACTTTTATATGCCCTGGGAAATGAAAAAATTCATGTGACTCGCTTTATTGCGATATTTGCTTTATTGCAGTGGTCTGGAACCAAACCCGCAATATCTCTGAGGTATGCCTGTAAATACAATAAGTGAAACGTGAGCCTTCACTGTAGCTGAGATCTTTACCACTTAGAAAATAGAGATTCAAACAGACAATATCACTCCCGGTAAATAAGCATGTACTAAACATGAGTTTGGTTTATTTAATTTATTTTTCCAGATTTAGATTTAGAATATGGTTTCTTAACAGAGGAATTGAAAGAATGCTGACAAGACTTCTCTGCTTTTTGACAAATAGGCATTTGTTCATGTTAAACTCACTATTTTGCTATCTCTGTATGTGCAAACTGTATAGCAAGATATTGGCAAAGCTGTTCTGTGAAAGTTTTAGTCTGTAGTCTCTTACATATTTATTCCAAAGGGCTAAGGAGTTCTCTGTTGAATGGAGACTTCTATAAATGTTCTTTTTCTGAGTGAGTAGGAACACTGAAAATTTTCAGGTAACTGGCACCGCCTTGAAAGTAGTACAGGCTGTGTTTGAAGGACATAACTGTGTGCAAACTTGTGTTCTAGTTTTTGTTTTTCCCTCTTTTATGACTGGAAAAAGATACCAAACAGTAAATGTCGTTTCAGGTGCCGCCTCCTGATGATCGTGAAAGCCAACAGTTAAAATCTATTCAAAGAAAGAGAGTGCTTCCATCTTGGATGCTGGAAGGAGACCTCTTGGTTCAGAGGCTTTCTGACACTGTAATGAAAGAAGGTAGGTTTGCAGTGCAGTACAGTTGCATACCAATATACGTTAATCTGCTTTGATCTCTGTTTCTTAAATTATGATTGTGGTGGTAGAAAGTATTAATTTATTACTTCTCTCTCCACATTTTGAGCCCGGCAGGTGACACAGACTGACTTCTGTTGTCTACTTTGTCATCAGTCATATGGGCATTATACAGTTCTTCCTGATCAGTTGGTTCTTCTTTCTGTTCTTTTTTTTTATGCCAGCTATTACTGTTTTTGGACTGCTGACCATCCGATGTTCTTGAGCCCTTTCCTATAAACTCTTCTGTTTTGCTTAGGATGTAAATTCTAGGCAGTTTCTGTACTTTAATTCCAAGCATCCTTCACATTTAAGTCACTGATGTACTGCCCCTTTTAAATTAGGTTCTCCCAATTTCACAAGTGTTAGAGGTGTTTGTGCAGAAGGGGTGTGTGTGTGTGTTTAAACTGTAACTGAATCATATTGGATCACTATTCCGAAGTGTTTTTTCTAGGAGCAGTTTTTTGCAGTATACATGTTTCTCACCAAAAGGAGACTAAAATAGTATTGCATTCCCTTCTGCCCTTCCCACGAAAGGAAATTGCTGAATATATGATAAACTTCTCCAATTCTGTATCAGCAGTAGCAGCAGTGGAATATTGTGCTTAGTCTGTGTCAGGGAGAGACAAGGATGCCATATTGGCACAACCCCAAGAATATTTTCTAGCATGTCCAGCTTTGGTCCTGGGAGCTTGTAACAGAATGTTACTACTGTTAGACATTCTTTGGCAGTCTTACTTATCACAAGATATTTTGGCTCTAATGAGTATTACTGGCGGAACAGGAGGACTAAAGAAATGGGAGGAGAGGGAGGGGGGAGGAGAGGGAGGGAGGGAGAGTGAGTGTGTTATTTTTTACCTTTGTGTCTCCTTAAGACAGTGCTCTCCACAGTACTTGTCATTCCGGTCATAACTACCATTTTCCTAAGGTTTTTATAGACCTGGTTTCTCTAGTGTCTTGCTAAGCTATTGGTACACAGAGAGATTTGTTTCTGATCCTACCTCATTTCTTAGGCAGGTCGTGTGGAGTTAATTCACTAACTATGTAACTGTATACTCAGCAATTGTTCTTAATTCTAGTAGGACTGACTAAGAATGTGAAAAGAAGGTTATTTTGCTCCTGTTATTCTTTATCTCCTTACTTTTTTATCTCTTATTCTATTCTAAACTAAATGTGGTACATATGTCTTCTAACCTTCCCCCTTTCTTCTCTCCCCTTTCCCTTTCTTGGCTTTTTTTCCCCTTATGTTAGAGCAGTTGTAAGACATTAGCCATAACTTTTATCTGAGCCTTGGTTGTCTTACCCAGGCAAATAGAGTTATCTCTTACCCTTTTTTTGGAAAAATCAGTGTCATTTGTCACAAAATGAAGAATAGTTCCCATTTCAACCCTTTCCTTCCATCAGCCTGGGCTATAGGTTGCAAAAGAATCTCATTTTATTGATGATTTCTTGTTCCTGAAAGGAAGACATGACCACCAAAGTAGGATTAAGGATCAGGCAGAAGCCTTATGCTTGCGGTATTGTTACATATAGCTATAATTTGTGTCCCTGCACAGATGTAGGGTGTATTCCACGACTGGGAATACCAAAATCTCTTCAAGATCATGTTGAGTAGAGAACAAGGAGACTTAATTCTGGCAGTAAAAGGAATCCTCTCTGAAAGCTTCGGGTCCACAGCTGAGGTGGTAATATTTTCTGCCAGCTGCTGATATGCTCCACTGTCACATTCTCTAAGCTATGACAAGTTACAAAGACTGATTCATTCTTTTACTCACTTCATAGCGTTGGAAGATATCTCCTTCAGTCCTAGCTGATCTGGTTTCTGGAGGAAAGATCCCTTATTGATGTAGACATTAACCTTGTATGACTTTCTTACCTTCTGTGTTTTATTATGGATCGAAGGATGGCAGTCCTTGGTTCTGCTCTGCAGTCTTCAATATAAACAGTGAAGTCATGGGAGAGTTGAGACAGAGCTAGACTCTTGCTTCCAGACCTCTTCCCATTAATCTTCCCTCATAGGAAGAGGGAGGAAGAACAGAGGTGCTGTGGAGTGATTCACCTGTCATCCTAGTCTTGGGGCAAGTCATACCCGAGGCAAGTCCATCAGCTGGTAGTATTTTTCTGATTAAAGTAAGAAAAAAAATTGAAGCAACTCAGCATCTTTGATTGTTTCTCCACTGTTGCAGTCCATTGTAACAGTAACCTATACTGTTTTGCTGGTTGCAAATGGAATAAACTGAGGAGACTCTCTCACTTGATAATGAAAGACAATTTTAAATGAAATCTTCCTTCCACCCCCCCCCCCCCCCCCCCCCCCCCCCCCCCCCCCCCCCCCCTTTAGCCATCTACTTCATCTGGTAGGACAAAAGCCTCTAGATTTGTCTTTCGGGATAATGTTACTTGCTAGATACTTCCTGCAAGTGCTAACAAACTGATGCTGTCTTCATTTTTCTTATTGTACTTGTGATGATTCATGCACTGGTTTTATTGGCATAGCTGATAAGCTCCTGAAGCATGGTTGAGAGATTAATAGCTTAATGCATCTGTTATAGTACAAAGTCAGTCTAAAGTTGCCTGTTTGAGCAGTGAAAGGCTGTCAGCGTCACTGGAGATGTACTTGACTGGAGCTAGGTTGCTGTTCAGCTGCTGCCATGCTGACCAGTACTGGATCTGTTTCTTTATAGGTAGTGGTCTGTCTGCAACTGGTGCTTCACTGTGCTTTACAGTGTTGTACAATGCCTGTTGCTATGGTCTTTGTATCAGCGCTGCTCTTAGGAACTAATATTAATAGCGGTCTGTGGTGAGGTGTAAGATGGTTAGGTGCGAAGTGGTGAATTTCCTTCACTGTCAGTCCGTGTATATGAACTGACCATTGTGGCTGGTGTGTGTATGTGTGCATGTTTGCCCCTCTGTGTCCAACAGCTATTCCGTGAAACCTCCATTTCTATCTGCTACGTCTACTGAGATGCAGTCATGGAAAACTTTGGCTCTTAAAGCCTGAGCAGGCCCACAGAAGCCTCTGTAGTGTCCGAGCAATTCCTTATTAACTCCTGAAACAAATGTAGGGGTCTGGATGGTATTAACCTGGGCCACCTGGCTTAGAACACCTCTATCATATACCATTGGCTGTCCTGCCTACCCCTTTTCCCAAAAGCTAATTTTCAGAAAATTGTAAGAAACAAGAAAAACTGTTCTTTTTTTTCCCTTTCCAAATGTAGAATGTTCCCTGCCAGCATTTCCCCTCAGCTGCATATACCTGAGAACTGGTACTAGCCATGCTGAGCCCTACACTAGTGTTAGTGTTAGATATTCTCCCTCCCCCCCCGCCCCTTTCAGCATTAAATTATAATGTTTCTCAAAGACTGATAAATTTTAGCCACATAAATATTGAAATCTATGGCTGTGCAGGAAAGGAATACTTGTGTGCTATTAAAAGCCTGACCTTAAGGGTAGAGATATATAAGAACACCATTGGACCTATTTAAAAATTATTTATGTGAGACAATTCCAGCTTACAACAGGCTGTTTCTAATAAAGCAACCAATCTCTTCAGCAAATGTAAGATATCTTAATTAGAGTTGTGAAATGGTTTGCCTTTTTTTTTTTTTTTTTTTTAGGGTGGTGTTGGAAGGAAAGGTAGAAGAGTAGAACAAAAAGACTGTTTAGTTTTTTTCCTTTTCCTGTTTGTCCTTCTACTAGAAAGGGAGCACTGATTTGTTGTTTTGAGGCCTGACAGTAAAATGTGGAAAAGTTCTTTGCTTCCCTCAAGTGTCGTTGCGATGTCTTTGTTTTTTCAAAGGGAAGAGTTTTTGAAGCTGTATAAAATAGCAGCAAGTATTTTCCTCATGAATGCATTTTGCAGCAGATGGAGCCATAATAAAAATGGGACAATTGCCCTGCTTGTCTCCCATCTGTATATCTAGAAGATACTTCAGTCCAGAGGTCGTGGTTCCTGAAGCAGAGCCGTGTTCTCCATATTTCCATCAGTTATTGGCTGATTACATGGTCAAGTATGATGTGATTGAGTAGGCAAGTAGATATACCCTGATTCTGTTGTGTCATAATTTACATTTGTGTGTATAAACTAGTAGTCCTAAGTGATAGTTATATGAAAGGTTTGTATCCAAAAAAAAAAACCACATCCTTGGATATTTCATTTACTTGATCAGCTACTACTGTGTAACTGATAATTTATCAGTTATACTGATATGGTCAGTCTAAAATATCCTTTGCCACATACCCAATTTTTTCCTAAAATTTCCTCTCAAACATCCTTTTTGGTCTAAAACATACAGTTGTAACGCCCATAAACAGAGTCTGGTTGGGAGGAGAGGAAGTGACAAATGTGTTACTGAAACAGTATGTGAACAACTACTGCCATCTCACGCTTTTTGCCCAGTGTTCTGCTTAGGATATTTTTTCACCTATTGCTGTATCTTAGAAAGCTTTAGATTTCTAATGTGATCAGGATTTCACTTTTGCATTCCAAAAGTACGCTTTCATTTTTCTTCTAAAGGTGATGGAATGAAAAGAGACCAAGGAAGGGGAGGAAGTAATACAGAATCATTAAAAAGAGAAATAAATGTGCCGAAGAGAAAAAGATTGACTTCTGAAGAAATTGCAGAGGCTTGTAAAGATGAAGAGCAATATCAAGAGGAGAAGGGCTGTCTTTCCATCACTGTCCCTTCCTCTCAGGTAATTGTTTTTGCTCATGGCAAAACTGTGTTATTTCAAGAAATATGAATGTAGTTGGCAATGCCATAGTTTAAGGTTGGGTCTACGTTCTGTGTTCTGCATGTAATCTGTTATGTTCAAGTGTTTTGAAATGCTGGCTCACTTAAGCAGCTCTGCAGCAAGGATCCTGGAAGGCTTCAGAGAGTTGTTTTGAAATGCCAGCTCACTTAAGCAGCTCTTCCAGGATCCTTGCTGCAGATTTCAGAGAGTTGGTGGCGGTTTCCTGTACTTCCTTCACGGCACTTGGAATTTAAACCCTGAATGTTCTACAGGACATTGCTCTCGCTTTACAGCAAGCGATGAGGAATGGCTTGATGTGTGGTTTCTTTTCCTGAGAGCCTTTTCTAGGGATAGATGATGGTATGAAACTGATGTAATGTAACTCTGAATTTTGCCCAACCTTAGCAGCATTCTAGTTGGTTAAGTGAAAAATTATGGTATATGGCTTAGCAACTGCTATGTTTTGAAGAAGGATAGCAGAGAGCGTGGCTATGCCTGTATTTAAAAATCTGAGACAAAAAAATTATCTGAAGTCAAGAGTAGTCCATGGTAGTGAGTCAATGGACACGTCAGTCTGGCTGGTCAATGTGTCTGTGTGTCTGCAAAGTAAAACTGCATTATAGGCAGTTTTACGCTAACTGGTAACACTCTGCTGATAATGAGAAGACAAGGACAATTATCAATGACAAACAAAAGCATATTCTGATGAGAACAAACTGAGGCATTTCACTGAATTTTTTTTTTTTTTAATAAATTGTAGAGGAGCTTCTAATCTCCAACATTAATTGCATACTAAAGTATTTTATCAGATACATAATATGCACAGCAATTTTAATTAGTATGTTTAATCAGCTTTGACAGTGAAAACTATTATCACTTTTTAAAAATCTTATTTAAATCTTTAATTGAAATGATCTCTTCATAGAGAGCTTACCCTCCAGGGTAGTTTTGATATAACATAGTAGTATCTTCTAATTTTAAAAGGTGTTTTGAGTGGTGAGCTCTGTTGTTGAATAGGTACATTAACTCTAGCTGCAGCACTATTTTCCCTTTATCAGATTATAAAGTGAGAGATTATGTAAATATCTTATTTTGCAGTTTCGAGGTATAAAACCTTACTTATTTTCTTCCTATTAAATAATTTCATTAACCATTTTTATCTCAAACACAGTGTAAGAAAGTGTCTTCAGAACTCAGGAAAAATCATATGTTAGTGCAAGCAAAATTAATATTCGTAGAAAGCTGTAAAAGATAGAGGTTTTGATATCAAACTCAAAATAACTTTTCTGCTGTTATATTTAAGCTGATTGGAAAAATCTGTTGTAGGGAAAGAAGTAAAAAGAATCTTAATTCGTCTAAGCTGCAGCCAGCCGCCAGGTGGCAGTGGGAGTCGTACACGTTATAACCAGTGGCAATAGTTGGAGCCGCTGTCTGTGGTTTTGCGCAAGTGCAATCTTTTTTAAAAATTAGTCCTGATAATAAGACCGAAGGTATTTACTCTCATTATCTAATATAGGCAATGGAATGGATTAAAAGTATGGAGTAGAGACTAGTCACAAGAGGGAGAGGCAAATTGAGAAAAAGAAACTTAGTCATTCTTCTCGCAACTGAAGGCTTATTTTCCTAAACTGTAGTTGTTTGCCAAGCCTTTTGGGGAGTCTCAGATAATGGAGTCTTCCTTATCTCTGAGCTGACTTACTAAATATGCTGTTGTCGGGATCATTTGATATTAATGCCGAATTTGCCCGTTCTTAATCATCTTGCTGCTCAAATATAATTGTCTCTGGTTTTGGTTAAAATTTTGTTAGTCCTGTGTTTAGAGCAGCAAAATCAAATAGGAAACCACCCACTGATTTTCAGACTCTTTCAAATACATCACTGTAAACTGAAGATAAATTTACTGGAGGGGAACCTTCACCTAATAAACTGTACAGAGTATAGACCTCGAATTGTTCTGTAGTGTATCAAAGTAGTTCAGCCTTCAGTTTTTGTATGCTTCCAGATGGTGTCTTGGTTATCTGTATAATGCATTTGTTTTGGTTATGTTAATCACATATTCTTTTTCTAAGGTATATATGTATCTTTCATTTTAAGTGTGCATGTATTCCAAAACTTAAAATGCAGGATTTGTCAAAAGTGAAATCTTTGCATGACAGTATCCCCTGCCAAACAATTTTATGATCTAGACAGAGTTCTGAGCTAAAGCATTTAAGGTGCATGAGAGGTGAGGTTTAGCTCAAGGTATATAAATACTGATTTTATTATCTCCCATATAACTCGGTACTTAAGGGACTAAAATTGATTTTTTTTTTTACAGGACTATATGTTCTTCTAGAGTCTACAATATCTTCATGTGTATAACCCACACTCATTTTTAAGGAGAAGCACTCTCAAAGAAGCCCTTAGATTATTCAAAAACTGTGTTGGTGGGGTGGGAGAGGAGCCTATGTATGTTGTGAGGGAACAAAGGCAGAGAACAGGAGTTCAGGGATAAATTTTCCATTGTTTTGTGTGTGTATTTTAACTTAAACATTTCATTCAGCAACTGTATTCATTCAGCAGCTGATTTGTGAAAAGCAGAGAAGATGATTTTGAAAACTGGAGAGAATGATGAGAAGTGACAGAGTTTGACCTTAATACTTTTAATTCTGAAGAGTGTAAATTTTCAGGTCCTTCAAAATGTAACCTTGTTCCACAGAATACATCTGAATTTCCTCTTGAGAGTACCATGAGAAACATGGAAGGAAGTGGCAAGACTGAAACAAAAACCCCTGGAAGTTCTATGGAAAAAAATGATAGGCAGCTGCATAATAAAAGATCTAAAGCATCAGGTCAGATCTCCAGTAAAACAAGTAGAATTGAGGAAACAGAAAAGAAAGAACAGATTACTGGTTCTACAAGCCAGCAAGCTCACTGGGGCAGAACTTCTCCAAATTATGGTGCTGAGAAAGGGACTCATGAGCCTGATGCAAATTTGGATTACAAGACTGAAATTTCTGATTCAACCAGAAACATTGATGCTTCAGAGAGCTCCAAACAGATCAAGCAAAAGAGGACACCTTGCATGTATGGAACAGCCTGTTACAGGTAAAGCGAAGTTAAAACTAGCTTAATCTAGCATATTATTAAGAAGTAATTTATTAGCACATCAAAGAAGAAATGGGAAATTCATTACAATTTTTTATTTAAAATAATCTTTTGGTAAGCAGAAGACTGATAAGAAACAAGTGGCGTAAGAAGAGTTTTTAAAGTATAGAAGGAGGAACCAGGAGGTCTTGCTAACTGCCAATATAACCTAAACAAGGGATGAAGTACTTCAGCAAATTACAAGATGATGTTTTGTAGGAAATAAGAAACAAAGGTCCATTAAAAAGCAAAGAAATCAACCAGCCTGCTTGTACCAGCCAAGTACAGATACCAGTAAGGAGAAAGATGTAAAAGGTTGGAATGCCCAATGTAGATGCTGCAGGCTTGTTTTATTAGCAAATGAAACTGTTTTTAAAAGAAGATAATTTGTGTTTATTGAAGTAATCTCATGCTTTGTGAACAGAATATTTAAAATACTCATTATCTGTCATCCCTAATTATAAAGAATTTTTTTTTTATTATTATAACTTGGCCAGCCTGGTTTTCTGGTTTAACGTCCGCTCCCTCCCCCAAAATAGAACAGGGCAAACTCCATGTTAATCATTATCTGGTTTGCTTCCTTGCTAATATTTCAAGTGAAGAGCACTTTTTCTCTCTGTCCTAAGGGGTGCGCCCCCCCCTCCCCCAATTCACCATGAAAGATCTGTCATACAAATCTTTGAGTTTCAAAATGTCAGTAATTAGTGTCTGGTTTCCTGCTAGTTCTTTCTGTGCAGAAGGGATCTGGAGTGCTATGTGTTAATGTAATAGAGGGAAGAGAGCTTCCAGATCACCTCCACGTTTCTAGAAAATGACCAATGACCTGAGAAGTACATTAGAGAAGGCTTCGAGCTCTAGATAAATCCATATAAAGTGTAAGCAGAAAAGAAAGGCTAAGCCAGGAAACAGACAGTGGGTCCTGTGATTTTCAGGGGGCTTGAACAATAGGCAAAACCAGATAAGTTATTTAGGAAAGAAGCAAGCACAAGTAGAGGGAGCCTTGTGTGTGCTCTGTATGTCTAATGCTGTAGATAAGCTTTTGCTTTACGTGATTCTTAAAGCTATTGTGTTAATGAACCCACAAATTTCATTTACCTTTCTGTGTATCTCCATTTTTTTTTGCCCTTAAAGAGTATTGTGAAAATATGTTCTATTAGTGGCTGCAGTTATACAGCTGGCTTAACTGCCTAGTTTGATCCAGCTATTTTTAATTTTGCTTAGACAAGCTTTTCTCCTGTATGAAGGGTTAAGTTGTTTTAATGCTCTGATGTACTGACAGACTGCTAATTCTTTGGAAGGCAGATTTTAGTTACAGGTGACTATGGACTAGGAGTGCATAGCTTGTGTCTGGATTACCTTAGGGTGGGAAGCTACTAACCATAACGAAGTTGTATTTTGGGATAGAGCAAGTTATGCAGTATAGTGTTAGGCATTAAGGGACACTGAATTGGTGTCATTGTAGGTAAAAGAGAATGGAGTATTTACTTATAAGCTTGTTTCTTTGACGAGGAAAAAAGTTTTAATTGTGTCTGTGTGCTTTAAGACTGAGAGAAGGAAAGTTAAGGTACAATTTATGGAATGATATAGCTGTGGATGTATGAATGGGTCTTACCTTGATTCTACTCAAAGAGTAAGCGATAACCCACAAGAATTTTTAAGCTCACTGTGAGGACCTACCTAACAAATCATAAGCTTTAGTTATTGACTTATCCTGTGATTTTTACTTAACTTAGAATTAATCACTCATGATGAAATTTTAAAAAAACTTTTCAGGAAAGGAATTTTGGTTGTAAAGAATACATTTTTTGTTATCAGTGTTCTGCGTGAGCTCATCTCTTCTTAGATCTTTATTCTAAAAAAGATTTTTGGCAGCAATAGTTTCAGAAAACTTTGCCCTTTAAGAAAAGAATGCTATAAAATAACACATAGTAGAAGTTCTTATTATGTGGAGAAGTTGTAAATATGAAGCGTTGAAAATACCAGCTTTAAGCTTCAGGAAATTCTATGAAACTTATCCCATCTGCAACAAGATAAATAACTTGCACTCATAGCTAATGTTCAAAATTTGCTTTTAATGTATAACCACTAGCAGTCTTTCTGCATCTGTGGGATGGCCACGTTAGAGTAAAGCAAATCATTTCAGTTACTCCTGTGTTTAACAGGACATATACTTGACATGAACAGATGTTTTTAAGGAGCTAGTTTGTATTTTGTGGTGTAGCGTCTTCCTCAACCAGAAAATAGTTTTAGGAGCTCCTAGGAAGAGGAGCTGCTTTGAGTGCTCTCCTGAGGTAGGTGATTGGTTTCGCTCTCCTTCATTATATTTGCCTTATGAAAGGTATCGTCTAACAAGACACGCTATAGGGATCTGCATCTTAAATAAACACCACTTTGGTAACCGTAGTGTTTCACTGAAGTTCTTAGGTGAGAAAAATCTCTGTATATCCCTAAGAGTTTGTGAATATTCTCCACTCAGAAATGTTTCTTATTCATAAAATTTCACTTATACATTAACTAAGTGTTCTTAAGAGTTCTAGTCTTTATTTTGTAAATTCCTATTAATAGATATTTTTCTTCTGGGTATGACTGTGGTACATGACTAAAGTGCCTATTAAAATTGCATAGACTGAAGATTGAATGTTAGGTCTATTAATTTTATTAGATTTCTCTAACAAATATCTTAAAAACTTTGGAACTGATTTTGTAACCCATAGGTCAGTTTCTTCACTTACGAATTTGGAAGCACTGCTTTTGAAAGTCTTGAGCTTGATGTCAGAATCTCATTCCAGGGAATCTTTCTGTCTTCATCCTTTGTGCTTCTGGGCTGCCCTGAAGACTTTCAAAGATGAAACAAACTTCTGTTATCATCAGGAGACAAAGTGCTCTCTGTACATTACATCTGGCTGTATTTGTTGGCAAGGGACTTGCTCTTTGAATACTGTCTTTTCCACTTTTTTTTTGTCTGTTGCTTGCCTTTCCCAAGTTGGAAGAATAGGGAATAAAAAGAAAAAACAAAACCCAACCCTCTTTTTCTAAGATTACATAAAGGGATGTGGTAGACTTGAACAGTGATTTCTACAGCTGTAATCCACATTTTTTGGTCCAAAATCTTATTTTTTTGTTAGTCTGATGTGTTACAGTGCTGTACTGAATAGGTGTGTGAGTGCACTCAACCTTTGTATTTATATGTGCATACTTCTAAATACTTCGTTCTTTGTTTATGGAAATCAATACTTTTCCTTTCACCTTAAGCTTGTAAATCTGGCAGTTGATAACCTGTGTCTTTCTTTTTTGAGTCCTGTCTTCCAGTATGTCTATGACTTAGAATTTATAAGTAGTAAACATGCACAGTTATGGCATAACTTTAGACTTGAATTCTGTGGCTTTACAATTAATGTTGCTAATCCATTATATCTTCACTACCAGTTTCTTAGTAGTGAGAAAATCAGTCTCTTGAGATGATGGGGATGGTCTAGGTTGGGGGTGCCTCTGTAATTATAAAGAGCCAGGGGTGGGAGAAACCCAGTCTTCTGACCTAATCAACTAAACTTGCTTTAGAAAAGCCTTTAAGTTGCTATTTGTAGCTGGACAGCTGAAAAACTGTCCTAAATATTTCACTGAGCAATGTTCAAATGTTTTATTTGCACAGTTGTTTTCCGCATCATGAAGTGTGCGTACAATTAACTTTAGGGTTTCTGTAAAACAGAGCAAGGTTGCATTTATTGTGGGATGAGCTAATATAAGTATGTTTATGATAATGTAAGTCTTTTATAAAGCTTTATTCTTAAAATATGCTTTTAATTGGTATTTTTTTTGTATAAGTAGAGCTCAGTAATTTTGTTTTGATCAAATAAATAACACGTTCTGTGCAATGAGGTTTTGTTGCCAAACTAATTCAGTTGGAGTGAAACCCATGTGGTAGTATGTTTTGGTGTGCTAGATGTGGTGCTCTTACAATCCAAATCTCTAGTGTCTAAAGAAATCAAAAATCCTCAAGCAAACCAAACTTCTTATAAAAGGGAAGAGATATACAAGTGAGCTTTAGATTTTTTGCAAGCAGGGAAGATGATGGCTTAATAGAAGCTATGCATTTCTCTGTTCTGTTTATTGTACTGGGTATCATTGTGTAGCACATAGAAATAAGTGGAGTAAGCACAGGTTAGTCAGGAAAAAGAAAGATAAAACATGTACTAAACCTGAGCATCTGAAGTGTAGTACCTGTTTAAGATGCTTCACAGCTAGTGCGTAATTTGAGGAGCGTCATCCATTGCCCCAAAGAATCCCTAAACCTAATGGAGGGCCCCCCCCCCCAAAGGGCTATTTGGTGCTGTCCGAGTAGGTTTTGAAGTAAGTTTTTGGAAAGGAATGGATATCTGTTTAACTGCAATTGGTTATCTAAATGGCAGCTATTCAACCCTCTTTCCTTGGTATGAATATGATGCTACATGTATCTTAATGTAGGAATAAATGTAAAAATTATTTCAGAGAATACTAGTTACTTCCACATCCTTTTAAGGAGATGAATTATCTTCTTGCTTACGTTCCTTGCTAATATTGCTAATAAGACAGTCTTATGCCTTTAGAAAACAAAGCAAGTAGTCTCTAAAAAGATTTAGTTTCATCTCAGTTATTTTAAATGGAAAAAAATAGGCAGTTAGCTCCATAGGGCCTCAAGTTAAATTATTTTGAATTTGGTGTGAGAAGTGACATTCTCTGAGAAGTTGTGATAGAACAAAACATTAAAATAACTTGTAAATGCAACTTTTCAATGATTTCCAGCCAAAGTGTTTACCTTTTCTTCAGTTTGCAAAAAATAACAGAACATGGACAGAATAACAGACCAGGACATGAAGTCTGTCGCATATGTAAATAGATCCAAGGGACACAGCATCTTTGACAGGTAGCTCACTGAGTATACCTGTAACTTACTTTTTGAATTCCTTGAGCGAAAGATACTAGACAGATTGAGTTAAAAGTATTAATACCAAGTTTCTGAACTTTTTCAAGGTCTAAAAGGAGGCCTGGGTGGGCAGTAGAACTTATTATAACTCTTAAGTAATCGTTTTGGCTTAGTGTTTTGCAATGCAGCTATAACAGGTAGAAATTAAAGCCGTAATTACCCAGTAATTTTAAGCTGTCCTTCCTCTTGTTTGAGACAAGCAGTTTATTTTTGTAATTTGTACAGGCACATTGAAGATGATGTACTCTGGAAACTAGTGTGGTAATTCACTGAAGTATTTTGTGGATGTCTTTTTGAATACTGTTTATTGAAATATCTCATGTTGCTTGCTTTTAAGTATCATGTGTGGAGAAAGTGTCTCTCACAGGAATCCTATGGAAAAGTGTAGATTTTCTTTTGGTAACAGCATGTTCCCTTTGGCATAATTTTTGAAGTATGTTTTGGTCTATCACATGAACTTCTCCTGAAGCTGCAACACATTCTGCCTTTGTTCTATTTAATGTCGCTACAAAGGCGTTATAAAGCTGACTGTTCCCTTAGTCCTGTTGTTAGAGCTGCCTTGTCCTCTGTCATGTGAATACAACTTGATCAACTAGAAACAGTTAAAATGTTCCTTCAGTGATGCATATATTTGTACTCGCTGCTTGCTCATCTGGTTTTGACTACATCAGGGTCGTAGGGCAAGCGGTTGGGTATACCAGTAATGTGCTCTTGTCACTGACACTGGTACGACTCCGCTACGTGCAGAGCTGTTGTGTTGTATGGTGCAACTTCAGGTAGTCATTGTTCAGACTGGAATTTGGTATTTCAAATAATAAAATGCCATGGTAGCCGAGGTAAACTTGACAACAGAATCAATGTGGTGTCCAGTAAACTGCTGCATTTGAAATAATATGCCAGTATTTGAAGATCTACTGAAGCAGTCGTACAGCATGTTTGATGTCTGAAATTTAAAACTGAAGGCTAATAGGAAAATTCCTGTTCTAATTTCTTTTGTAACATGTGCTAAAACAGCAAACTTTTCTTCTGCTTATCCTGAAATTGGGTCTTAGATTTTGCATAAAGTTAAGCATTAAAGGTTACTTTTTATGTAACTACAGAAAAAGAAGTTTAATTCCTTTCTCATCTCCATTTCTCATATATAAATGGAATAGTCAGCTCTTACCATATATTTGTTTCACAGGAAGAATCCTGTTCACTTTCAGCAGTTCAGTCACCCTAATGATGACGATTATCATGAGACAGACATCATAACGCAACGTAACAGTGATGACCGGCCTGAATGTCCTTATGGAACTACTTGTTATAGGTAAAAAGCACTGTACAAAATGGCTGTTCTTATTTATGTGGTAAGACTGTTTTCCTGTGGAGTTGAAAAGTGAGAATGGAGTAATGGGTAATTCTTGATGTTAAATCTTTGGTGTAGCATATCATTGTGGTCCTTTTTTATGTCTCATTGCTTTCTGAGATTTACTGTGGACAGATTGCTGCCTTTAAAACACCAAAGCCTTGCAAAATATTTGTGAGTAATTTCAACAAACATGTGAAAGCTTGACTTCTGGAAGCTATTCAGAGACATAGAGATCGACCCTTTTTCACTTGACAAAATGAAGTAGGCTGTTCTCTTTTATATAAACCATAAATAGTTATTTTTGTATAAACTTTACTTTAGAAAGTATATAAACTTTATAAAAAGTATATAAAATTTACTTTAAAATTTATATAAAGTTACTTTTATATAAACTATAAATAGTTATTGTTATATGTTGTTCTTGATATATCATGCTTAGTTTCAAATTTTACTAAATATGTGTTGAGGTTTTGTACAAAAAGGCTATATTTTAATCAGTGTTTGATGGATTAGAATAACATACAAAGTACAGATAACGTTTTAAAAAATGATTAGCTATAAAATCCAGTTTACGATTGACAGTGGTGCAGTTTCTTTTATCAAGTTTCAAGCACTGTCAGTTTTCTGAAGAAGGTTATCTTATTCCATTTTGTTGCTCAATGTCTAGATTTTTGAACTTTTTAGTGGAGCTTAATGGCTGATGTGTACCTGATGCAATGGACAAAAGCACATATTTTGAGAAAGGAGCATTTCTGTGTGAGCATATTGGTACTAACAGCTGCTGTTAATACAGATTGCATCTGGGCAGAAACATTTTTTCCTATCCCTCCCAGAGTTAGGTGACTCTAAACAGCATTCTCAAATGAAAGGTGATAAAATGAAGATAGGTGCTTTTTTTTTTTTTTTTTTTTTTTTTAGCTATATACATGTGTCGTCGTCTTAATGCAGAAAATGTTTCTCTTTTACAAAATAACTATAAACATCTTCAGGATGAGAAGTCTGTGATTATACCAGTAATAAAATTCCCAACATACTTTTCAGGAGTAGAGTGGATAATTAATCCAAAAACAAAACTGTCCCTCCTTCCAGAAGACAATCTCCATGCAGTATAACTTGATCTTTTTTTAATCTGTATTTAATTCGTTGGTGCTGGGGGAAAGGAGGCACCCATGAAGCAGTGATAATTCTTTAAACTAAGTAATATGCAGTTTGGAGTGTCTTCATAGCCTCTTTGTTGCCTTTATCTGTTGGCTAATATTTGAAGTAAATGTAACAGAGAATAAACAATTTGAACACTATGCCTTGAATTAGGATCAAGTGGTATGATGTTGACAGTAATAGTAAAGCACTGAAACGGGATTCCTTTTGTTGCTCATCGGCATATGTTCTTCTTGTGGGGTAAAAAGTAGGGACTGCTCAGAAAACTCATCTTTCAAGTCTAACCTGAAAGGACAGGTACAACCAGCATTTGAGTTGGACCAAAGATCAGATCCATTAAAAGGCTTGGGTAATACAACCCCTAAATTGGTGTCTAGTCTTCCACAGTGGATTCAGAATGATGTTTTGCTAAACTCTATAGAGTGTGTGGAAAGACTTAGAACAGCTTTTGGAAGAGTATGCTGAGCTTCTGTTTATAACTGCAGCTGCATGCTTTTTGTCAAGTAGTAGCTGATAAGTGTAGTAATAGCTGCATAGTTGTTCAGTCCAGTTTGCATGTTTTCCTATTGCAATTCAGCAACGTGAAATATTAACTAAATTTTTCATACAAGTCATTAACAAAGCGACTGTTTAGACACGGACTGTGTTATACTAAAGTGGCTCAGTTTACAACACCAGTGTTTATGTCCCTGGTCTGTAATAAATAGAAGTTGCTTGGAGTTCTTACTGATGCAACAAAGACCTGACAGCAAAGATTAGTCAACCGATGTTCATTGGTTATTGAACTATTTTGCATGCAAGGAATTGTCATTTCCAGGTCTGTAGAGTGCTGTAATCTTAGTTCCTATGGGCACAGCATGCCTTCCTTATGGGAAACATGTTTCCATTCATATAAAGAATGACAGTCCAACCTGATGTGTGTATTACACTGAACTAGACTGTGACAGTTGACAGGTAAAAGAAAGTACTTCTCAAATTCTTCTAAACAGAGGTTTGAAGAAATTGTTTGTATGTTTCTATGTAAGGTTATGCGCAAACTGGTTTCATACTCTGGTGTATGAATTGAAATATAAACCAAGAGGTCATTTTTAACTTCTCGGGTTTTTTTGTCTAGAGTGCAGTCTTTTAAGCTCATGCTAAATTGCCAAGAATTTAATACTTGGTTGCAGATGACATCTTCATTATCTGTGGTGTGCATAGAATTCTGGAAACAAATTTTCCTCTGGTTACCTATGTGGCTTTTTATTTATAAAAATGCTATGAGAGCTGATTCTTTACTCTGCTGCTTCTCTGCAGTCCAATTTTGTTCTAGAATTCCTAAGTTTCAGTCAAATATCTTACCTGAAAGCTGCTGAAATTTGCTGCACCACACAATGTAATATTTGAATTACTTTAGTAATTAGTAGTAATGTCCCAAACCCAGGATGAGTTTTGTTCATCGATTTTTCTGTTTGCTACATCCAGAATGACTATGCCTTCTGAGCAATAGTTATGTCTTTTCTTACTTGTAAGATACTGCACTCTACCTTAGTCAAGCACAGTGAAAACATGTTGCTGTGAAGTATCTGCTTGACTTAGTTTTAATGCCTCTATACTCTTTGTTATTGGAAATGTCAAATAACATACTGTTTTCTGCTCAGCCTTGTGTGGGCACTTAAATTGATTCTAATACCAAAATACGCAAGATGGGTAATATTGTGGTGTTGTGCAATTTTTAACTTTGTGAACATGTTGTGGGATTTTGAGGGTAAAGAATGCACTGCACATCATAGTTTAGGGAGGGAAACCTAACGCTTCACTGCCTGTTGCTTTTGACATCCAGACTAGCAGAGAAGTCTTCCTTTGTATGCATCTGGAAAAGAATTGAAGAATCTAGGTTTGTGGAAGCTGTTTAGTTTTGTTTTTTTTTTCTTTCTTTTTCTTTTTCTGTTTTCTTTAAATGGAGGGATTAGAGGTGAATTGGGAGGCAGGTAACTGATTATTGTCTACACTGACAGAGAAGAGCATCAGTCTGTCATCCTAAAGTGGCAAGTTGTTAATATGCAACAAACTGACATTTTAAAGTATCTTATAGATACTACTAACGTAATATGAATCCAATACAGGTACTTACTTGCTTGCTCCATTCAACTAATCTGCAGAGGATTGACCATCTGTTTCCATTGTTAAAATTATTTCCCTAGTTAAAAAGTCTCCTACTCAAGAACGAGTATATAGATGACTCAGCTGTACTGAAAATGCTTCATAGACAGGAATGTGTCAGTTGGTTGTTAGCTTACAATATCAATTATGTAGTCACTTTGAGAGGTCTATGAGTAGCAGACACCTCTGTTTTACCACCACATTTATTTGCAACTCCTTGTTTAAATAAAACTTTTTATTTAAGCAAGTATCCTAATCTTGGATATTTACTTTTCAGCATATCAAATACTCAAGACTCAACCCATCAATACTCAACCCATAGATTCATAATCAAATAGATATTGAGAAAGCTGAAATAATATGATGACTATTTCTGTAAAATAATAATAAAAGGAGTTCTGGGCTCGTTTAGCTTGGAACACAGTGGCCAAATCATGCTTTTATTGCTTTCTTCTTTGTAGGAAGAATCCACAACATAAGCTAGAATACAAGCACAGCGCACCTCCAGGTAAACTAAGTTGTTCAATATACTCTAAAGTGGGCTGAGGGGGGAAACAAACCCCACAAATGCATACAAAAAGTTTGGAATAAAATGCTTTCAGCTATTGTAAGTGAAAATTGCTGTATTTGTAGCTTATTCTGTGTTACTCTGCACTCTTGCTCTTCCTGTGCTTCAAGTTTTGCTTTTGTCTGTGATAAGGAAGATTGCTTGCCCACTGCAAGCTTGCACCTGCTTTTTCAGGTGCTTTTCAGATGAAGTGAGATAAGCTGGTTCAGACAATATTGACATGTTTTTTATGCTTATATCTTTTATCTTATGGGCAAAAATATCATGTGGCAAGTGGATATTTGCATGAGCTTAGTAGTTTTTATTGAAAATAAAACATGGTATACTGTGATATTACCTGATCTTTGTATTCCCCTCCCCACCTTTCAAGCTGTAGTGATGAAATGAAAATGGGGAATGTATTTTGGTATTAAAGGTACTGAAGTATATTTTAATGTTTAGAATGGATGCTGTGGTAAATTATTTTTACAGTATTCCTCCCCTCTACATAGCATAACACTGAGCATTGTATATACAGAAATGTTTTATATTTTAACTGCATAGATTCATATCTTAAGATTTCATTATAGCTAGGGGTGGAATGGTTCATAACTGTATGAAAAGTTCCTGAGAGATTCCCCAGGTAAATCATTCAGTACAGAGCAGCTTTTCTGAGGTTTTTGTGCTTGTAAATATGGCACAGTCATTGCAGCATTTACTTTAAAAGCAACCTCAATGAATAATGCTACTGCTAGGTTGTACTCTATCCTGACTAATAATTTTCTTTTCTTTAGTAACTGAAAGAAGAACCCGACAGAGAACTTCAAAGAATGGTTAGTATGTTCTAAATTCCTGAATGGGCACATCAGCATGGGATGTAACTGATCTGCTTTGTTTTTCAGGCACTTGACAGTGCTGGAGTACTTGATAATACTTACTTGAGGAGAGTGTCACTATTTCATTTGACTAGGACCCTGCTTGCTTTTGCAAGTGGTAGTGCTGAAATTGAACTTTTGCCAGGCTTCCTCAATGAACACAGGCCAAAAAAAAAAATAAAAGTACCTTTTTAAGTTGGAAAGGTACATGTGGCTATATCAACTAGCCCTTTGTTACACAGGGATCATAATAGGATTGAAGGACTCAATATTTCATCCAGAACAACTTAAGATTTCTCCCTAAAGATTCATTTGCTCCTCAAACATTGAATATTCCTTTTGCGTTGTCTTGACCTCTAAAGGACTTTCAAGTAATGTTTGTGCATGTGCTGATGAGCTTTTCTTACTATGGGGTATCAGTGTTTCAGATAAGATACTGATATTGGCTTGTCAGGACTGAAGAGTAGAAGAAGGTTAATACCTTTGAATTGGGGATAGCTTTCACTGTAAACCACACTATGTATCCTTCTTTACTTTCAAGTCTTCATTAGAGATCATATACTACCACAGTCAGGCATTAGTTTCTCTTGGTTATATAAACTTTAATACTGTATAGGAATATCTCTTCCATTTGCTGCCAGTGTACCTAGCTTGCTTTGCTGCTGCCAACAATGTTAATTCATGTGTTGTATATGCATAGCCACCAGTTTTAAATCCTTCAGGTCTGTTTCCAGACTTCTTGTGTCAACTTCTGTGTGTGAAGCTTCCTATTCTTTCTAAAACAATTTAAAATGAGCTTTTTACCAGCATCACAGCTGTGCTTGATGTATTGCCAAGCTTGCTGTGAAGCACTTAAATTAGAACTGGCAGTGGCATCACAGAATTGATATAATGGATGCTTACCTCTATTTTATGGAATATATAGTGGTGGATAGTTTTTTTCTGCTCTCAATTTTTGTGAGAACTTCAACAGAAAATTGCTATCTGTTATTTCCCATTATCTAAAAATTATCCCATATTCTTTTAAAGATATTTAATTGTTATGTTGTAAGAACTGTTCTGAACTTTAACATACAACTTTATGGTCTATCTAGTAGGTATTTTTAATTCCTTAAAATAAGTTAGCCAAAGTTAAGACTATTAAATACCACATTGAATCATATAATTAATTACTCAGCTGTCCCTCTGTCCAGTCAATATTACTGTTCTTTTCTGTTCCCTATTTACAAATAGTTAGCTTGATTTGATTATGCAAATGATTTAAAAGCTGTTTTTATTTGAGAATCACTACAGACTTTTTCACTGGAGCTACCAGACCTCCATGGAAGGCTTTGGGGAGCTTTGTCATACTTCATAACATGCATATTTGGGGGTTGTTCTTACCTTAACTTTTGCTGACAACCAGAAGTAATCTCTGGTTTCCAAGCTGCTTGCCACTTCCTGAAGGAAAGGAAGCAAATGTGATTACTTTTAACTGTCCTTGTAGTTTTGAATCTTTGTAACCAAATTGAGAAGAGATTTAAGAACACCGTATCTTTGAGGCCTTGAAGTTTCATGAAAGGTGGTGGCTTATAAAATAAGGAGAYKCTGTCAGACTGTTCAGTGAKRAGAGAGATTGGAATAGTTCAATTTGATCAATTCCGTTTGACCCCTTGAGCCACCAAGAGGTAGCAGCTTATCRGCAATCAGCATGCATGTAACGCAGGACAGCTTGTCGCATGTGCTGTCTCTTCTAGCTCTCRGAAGACAAAATTAGAGGATATGGTGGGGACCTTTAGGTCCTTTGGAGAGAAGACAGAGCAGATATGGCAGGGAGCTGGTGATAGTGTCATAGAGAGGTGTAGGGGATATTTGAAGAAGCTTGGGGATACTATGGGAGAGGGAACACTGGAGAAAACTGGATAGATGGAGGAAAACATGGAGATGTGGAGGAGGGAAAGAGCAAGTATTTAGGTAATGTAAACTGGCTTCCCACAGGTTTGTAGTTTACGCTCTTGACACTCGGCATATCAGGCYTTAAGGAAAAATATGCATGGGGGAAGCAACTTCACCTAACATCTAGGACTAGATTATCCTAGTTGCTCAGAATCTGTATTTGGGGCATGAATTTAAAAAGAAATCACTTCCTAGGACTAATGAAGAATTTTTAAAAAGAAATCACTTTCTAGGAGTAATGAGCAGTCTGAAAGTCTGTTAGTATGGAGACTTCACTTCCGTTAGCCTCAATGAGGTATGTTGCATGTGCTCATARCAAGTGGAAAAGGGAACTGGCTTGTCTTCCTCTAGAGCTCCAAGATGTGGCCRGGCATGCCCTAAAGAAATCTCCAAAATACAGGGAGCTCTGTCTGCTTAAGAGGATAAGTATAAATGCAAATAGCTGTAGTTAGTTTTGTAGACAAACTGTTTTGATCTGCAGTTCTATTGTGGGTAGACTTAAAAGGTTGCTTGTATACTTTCCACTGAGAAATCTCTTTCCATCCAATTTCTCTGCCATGTAGTGTGCGCTTTTGCTATCGTTGAATGCTTAATATGATTGTGTCTTTCCACTTGAGGCATAGTTGTTACCTGTRTGTTTTTTCACATCCTTTGATGCACACCAGTCCATCTTGGTCACTGCTCTGTTTTAGAAGGYGTGTTATAACATGGTGAGAATTGTAACAGTATTGTAAGGACAATGAGTGATTAAGATATTATAATGAAACAAGCTGGACTGTGTGCATATCTAAAAGTCCTTCTTACTCTAAATACAAATCTTGTCATTTTTTAAATTGTAGGTGTGCATTTTGTGAAAGCATCGTACTTACCTGAATGGTAGATACTGTGTGTACACCAACTGGCAGGTGGTCAGCAGAGAATGACTATGCATGGAAAAGTGCTTATCTTGTAAACTCCTAAAACTTTGACATAGAAGTCAAATTCAATGTGTCAAATTCAACTCCTCTTACTAAGTAAGAACAAGTGAAAAAGGATATCCTGTAACACGAGGGTAAAAAAGGGAATTCAGTAGTTGAAGTACTGCTAATTTGCTGATTCATTTTACGTGTCTTGTTGAATGGTTGGCTTAGTTCTGTTAAGGACAAAGCTTGTAAAAGGTTAGGCTCAGCATGTTCATGTCTGAGGCTGTCCTCYTGAGCTACGCAAGGTCTCACAGAAAGCCAGGACTCCATTAACCTTTATTATGTGCTGTTTGACACAACTTTGCTTACTGTTAAGCACAGCAGAGYTGATACTTCCTTATAAATGTATTTAAACTCCACCAACCAAAAAATGGGTACTGACTATATGACGTTTGACATGTTTAGTTTTTAACATCATTAGTTTAATTGCTACCAGAGGGTTTGCAAATTGCCTGTAAAGAAAGAGGCATATGCTCAGAAACATGATCTAAGGCTAGTTCACTGGGGAAGGGCTGTAGGTGAGGAAGCAAAAAAAAGTCAAAGTTGATGTTGTTACTAAATTATCACTTCTAAATTGCCACTAAATTGTCGCACTGAATCTAGATGAATGATCTGCTGTGGCTTTGGGCTGTACAGAATTCTCAATGTTTTTGTAGTTTTTCTAGCAAGCTAATCATCTAACTTTCAAATATAACTCTTTGAACGAGATGGTCAGTATCGTTTTTTTTCCCCCCTGTGGAGCAGGCACTTTCATAGAAAGTGTCAAGGTCATCTTGATAAATGTGGAACCAGAGAAAAAGTAGAATTGCGCTTAGTGAGCTGCTTTGGGAGCTG
Source organism: Apteryx rowi (assembly GCF_003343035.1). Classification (NCBI taxonomy): domain Eukaryota; kingdom Metazoa; phylum Chordata; class Aves; order Apterygiformes; family Apterygidae; genus Apteryx; species Apteryx rowi. The sequence goes on along the minus strand of NW_020450794.1, from coordinate 12,652 downwards.
TGGGACTGAATAAATTTCAGCAGTAAGAGGTGGAGTGGGAAGACATGGAGGGAAATGTATCATTTACTGCTGAAATCTAAAAGCACTGAAGTATGGGGAGGAGAAAGTCATAATATGCTCAAGCATTTGTAGCAGAACAGCAAAATATAAATAATTTGATGAAAGTAGTCAGCATTTTGCCAGAAGGACTAGTTCTGCTGTAAGACTTGTCCACCAGGACTCCCAGGTCCAGCTGTGTGGAGAAGGACCTGGGAGTCATGGTGGACAACAAGTTGGCCATGAGCCAGCCATGTGCCCCTGTGGCCAAGAAGGCTAATGGTATGCTGGGCTGCATTAGGAAGAGTATTGCCAGCAGGTGGAGGGAGGTGATCCTTGCCCTCTACTCAGCCCTGGTGAGGCCAATCCTGAACTACTGGGTTCAGGTCTGGGTTCCCCAATACAAGAGAGCTATGGAGCTGCTGGAGCAAGTCCAGCAAATGGGCTACAAAGATGATCAAGGGACTGGAGCATCTCTCACACAAGGAAAGGCTGAGTGAGCTGGGACTGTTCAGCCTGGAGAAGGGAAGACTGAGGGGAGAACTTACCAAGGTGTTGAAATATCTGAAGGGAGGGTGTAGAGGATGGGGCCAGACTCCTTTCAGTGGTGCCCAAGGACAGGACGAGAGGCAATGGGCACAAACTGAAACACAGGAAGCTCTGTCTGAACATGAGGAGAAACTTCTTCATTGAGAGGGTGACTGAGCACTGGAACAGGTTGTCCAGAGAGCTTGTGGAGTCACCATCCTTAGAGATATTCCAAAGCCGTCTGCACAAGGTCCTGRGCAACCTCCCCTTGGTGATGTTGCTTGAGCGGGGGGTTGGACTAGATGATCTCCAGAGGTCCCTTCCAACCTCAACCATTCTGTCATTCTGTGAAGATATCACCTGCAGTGCTGTGGAATCAGAGAAGAATTTTTCTTTCTTAAGTAGGTCTTGAGTTTATTGGGGTTTTTTTGTTTTTTTTTCTTGAGGGCTCAGTCTGCCCTCTGTAATCGAAGCCCTGCTTTTGCAGGTGGGAACATACAGTCAGCATCGCTGTGTGAG
>NW_020450794.1:7904-9564 GCF_003343035.1 Apteryx rowi | reverse complement strand
CTATGGATGAAGACAGAAAATCCAGGTGCAAAACAGCAATCTAGCAATAGCTAGAGACTAAATGGAAAGAAAGATATTGTTTAAGTGTGGGAGTAGTAAGAAGATAACTAGGAAAATTTGATGGGCTGCTCATTRAGGAAAGGAAAGTTATCAGAAGTCATCAGAGGCTGCAATATRTATTAATTTTTTTGTCTGCTTTTGCTTAGAAGGTAACTGATTAGGTGGCTCATATCATTAATGCCAGTGATAAAGGGTTTGGAGCTTCCAAGAAAAATGCAGTTTAAATGATACTTAAATGTTTTCACACCCTGAGTACCTGGCTCTTGAAAATCATATATAATTGATAAGGTCCTAGAGACTAGAAAAAAAGRAGGGAAGTGCTTGCCTTCAAGAAAGGAGGAGCCAGGGAGTTGTATACTAATCAGCTTATACTCTGGTTTGGAGGTGGGGAAGCCTTACAATCCAGTGGGCTGAGTTTGGCTTCACTGTAAAAAGAGACTTGTATTAAAGTCAATAAGGAAAACTTTCTAAGTGAACAGACAGGTAAGCACTACAGTAGGTGTTTGAGAGAGATRATACAACTTTTCATGGGATTCTTAAAACCAAAAATCATCAAAATTGGGTATGGTGCTTTAGTTGATCCTTCCTCTTCTTGAGGAGAAAGATCAACTAGATGGTCTCTTCAAGGTCTTTCTRTTTCTGTGGTGATGATTCATGAATATATTACTTTTTTTTCCCCTACAGGAAAAAGGTCTTTGCAGGAAGACAGTGACAATGATGGTGAACCAAATGAATATGATCTTAATGACAGCTTTATAGATGATGACGACGAAGAGTGCGAACCTACTGATGAAGATTCTGACTGGGAACCAAATTCAGAAGAAAAGGATAATGAAGATGTTGAAACTCTTTTGAAAGAAGCACRCAAATTTGTTAATACCAAAAAGTAGCTGCACTTAACATCAAAAACTCCCTCTCCAGTTGAGTTAAAACATGAATGTATGAGAAGGGGAACTGCTTTGATAACTGTTTTTTTCCTCAGTGATGTAGGCACTATGGAAAGATTTTAGTGGGGGTGAGGGGACTGAGCAATACTTTTCATTTCATATATATTGTTTTGACCTTTGTTTTCTCAAGTGGTGGCATCCAGTGATTCAGCAGTGATAGAAGTGTGGGATTTTTGTTTTTTGGAGTTTTTTTATGGAAGTTTCTTCTCTGTTTCTTTTCCAACCCTGTTAGTGTCTCATAGTTTGAAATACAATTTTAAAAGTTGTTATGCTTCATCGTTCTGTGCTTGAAATAAATATTGGCATTAGGAAAGCCTTTAGTTTTGCTAAAGCATAATATGTACWGTGCTGAATGAAGAGGAGTTGCACTTCACGCCTGCAGCAGCACAAACTAATTCTTGACTATCAGTGGGGAATCTGCCTAAACCATTTTTTAATGTTCTTTTGAGTTAGCGTAATCTTAAATTTCATTAGTCTGCTAATAGCTTTCCTTTTGGTGTTATTTCTTTGATGCTCTTGATGTACAGTAGCTAAATACAGGCTCTCTAAATAATTTGAACAATATCTAAGTGTACTGAACCTCTGGTTATGTCCCAACACCAATCATGGAGTATTTGCTCTAATTACAGTATCTCTTTCAGTACATGTGCATC
>NW_020450794.1:3585-5047 GCF_003343035.1 Apteryx rowi | reverse complement strand
GCAATTAAATTGTTCCTAACTTGATTGCTGTGCCTACATCCCCCTTGCTACGTGCCATTCATTTTCTGCTGTTTCRCAGATGCCTAGCTTTTAAGTTGCTTTCAGAAAGTCCTTACAGCAGCACAACTACTTAAAACTCAAAGTTGGCTACTTTTCTGGTTATTATCTTTAATCTCTATTTTTTGAAATGGCCTGTCAAGCCAGCTGGGACTGGTAATTTGATAGGAACCTTTCCAATACATAAGGATCTATGTGTCTGATGCTGCCAGCTCTCTGGCAGGCTGTGCTGTTGGAGCTGATCTGCTGATAAAAACACGGTCAGTGTTTGTATAAGCCTTATTCTTTYACTGATGTTATTTTTTTCCAAATAAATTAATGGTCAAGTGCTGAGTACATGCTGTGCCTTTCTACTGATCACACTGCGTGATGCAAACATGCTAGGCTTGGGTATGCTTTCTTAAATCTTATGGYGCTTGGCTTAAACATATTGATGATTAATGATGGCTGCAATCTTAGAGCCATGTGATTTGCTTCAGAAACAAGTAGGATTTTAAGGTGGATGGGTTTTGTTACCAACAAGATGATGTAGATGCAAGGTACCCGATCTTGCAAACTTTCTGAGTTTTGGAGCACTTTCAGGACTGCCCATTCGCTTGCTTGTTCCACCTCCTGCTCACTCGGTTCCCCCCCACCCTGCTCACTTGCTTGGTTTCCTCCTCTCTGAATATCTCATACTTGCCAGTTAGCTTAGTCCAGATTTCAGTAAGAGCTACTCTCGTCAGCTTATGGAAACTCCCCTGCCCTAYAGATGGAAGTGGGCCCACAGCTTCTGCTCCAGTTCCTCAGAGCAGAAAAAGGCAGCTCATAATGTGACTTCTGATGATGGGAAATGAATGGCTCTTTGGTGGGAGCAGATCTCTAGCAATGGCTCTTTGAAAAGGAAACGGGTTCCTCTGCTGCTGAGCTGGAAAGGTTTTTCTCCCTGAAATTCTTCCACAGAGGCAGCTGTGCAGGTAATGAGCAGGTGGCCGCTTGGAATTTGCCTGGTTCTTCCACAAAAATCTCATGGGAGTTCTGTTAAATTGAACTCAAATGCAACACTGTGCTGCTGAATTTATGCTTAGCTTTCATGCCTGTTACCAAAAAAAATAAAAATCCTTGCATAAATACCCTACCCAGCATGAAAATCCTGAAATCTTGTACATGAAATATGAGAAGTTCCTGTCAAAAATCCTATACGTGTTCCTTTCTGTTTAGGGTTAGTAATGGGGAGATTTATGACACACCGTCACCCAGGCAATTTTAGATTCTGTCTTTGTGCTGCTCCAGTTTTTACAAGCCAGGACAAACCAGWTTTTTGCTGAGGTTCAGGTCATGGCAAGAGCTGTAATGGCCAAAGAGCCATGCAGCACAGTGCTCTGAGGCATTGGATGCCCACAGAAGAGTATAAGAACAGGATAAG
>NW_020450794.1:0-1804 GCF_003343035.1 Apteryx rowi | reverse complement strand
GGGGAGACTCATGCGGAGTCTCTAGAGGACTGCTATCCTACCATGACAAACCTTGTTGCTTTGGGGACATGGCTGAGCCCCTAAGGTCCTGTGGRGTTGGTAGACATACCTTCTCTGCTTTCTGCAGTCACGTGCACTTGGACCCCAGGTACACTTTCCTTTTCAGAAACCAGCTTGATTGCCTTAAGTAGCAACATTGGTTTTCAYTGATTCCTTCAGCTTTTGTTGTGTCATTTATCATCCATGTTTAGGCAGGGCCATAGTTAGAAAACGGGGATCCATCTCAGTTTATAGCAAGAAATAAATGTCTCGCCTCACAGATGGTAATTCATATTTCAAATGACCTAACATTTGGGGTGCCTAGCTGTGGCTGATGTCCTGGATTTGCTCTTGGAGCTGATTCTACCTTTACTTTCCCCTTTCCTCTTCCCTCCTCCTGTCTCATAAGGTGCCTCCAGCAGCAAGGAGAAGGGGAGGGAGGTTGGCAGTGTGCTTCATGTCTTCCCAGGAGGACAAGGCACTGCTGATTCCCTAAGCTTTTCCTTCACAGAGGTTCGCCTGAATCTCTCCCTCTCTCAGTGGGCTGGAAATGTTAATTTGCCCCACTCAGCCCTTCRGGGTTCAGTGGCCTAGCTTTTAGCAAAATCAATCAATTTTTTTTTTGTACTCTTAAAATAAAAGCATATCCTTTATTTCCAGTTTGTTTTRCCTCTTGTCCCAATTTGTAAGAAGCCTGTCTAGCCACCCTGTTCTACCAAACTGTATCTGTAGTACATATCTGCCAAACTGTCATGAAATCACCCCTTTAAAATCAATAAGGAGAAGACTGTTTTCTTTGTGATAATTGGTAAGACATCTGCTTTTGCTCCACTATTTTCCTCAGGGCTGTTCCACGCTTGATGGTAAATGGGACTGCATACGATGCAATCGTGTGCATGTAGCTATTCTATTTCTTTTTTTTCRCATCTTTTTTCCCCTCAATGCTTTAAGGAAGATTTAGTGAACAAATGACAATAATGGAGGCAAAAAAAAAAACCCTCTTTGTTTTCTCTATCTTCTATTTAAGCCACTGGAGAAACACACCACCATTAGTATGATGTTTGCCTGCTCTTCCGGCAGTTGGGTTAATCCTCAAAATTGAAAGAAGGAAGATGGAACCTTTCTGGACCTGGCTCATATTTATAAGAACCATGAATCTTGAAGATGGCATCTAATAATTAATTGCACACTTGGTGTCTCAGTACTTCCAAAGAACTTCCAGCCTCTTTTCAGTGGTGCCCAGCAATAGGACGAGAGGCAACGGGCACAAATTCAACAGAAGACGTTCCATCTGAACGTGAGAAAAAACCTCTTTACTGTGAGGGTAACAGAGCACTGGAACAGGTCACCCAGAGAGGTTGTGGAGTCTCCTTTCTTGGAGATATTCCAAAGCCGTCTGGACACAAGCCTTGGAAATGTGCTCTAGGTGACCCTGCTTGAGCAGGGGCATTGGACTAGATGATCTCCAGAGGTCYCTTCCAACCTCAACCATTCTGTGAATGTGTCTATGGAATTAAAGATTAAAAACTGAGAAAAATAAGAATATGGAAACTTTCCAGAGCTATTCAAAGACTACTACAAGAAGCTGAAGCAAAAGCCCCCTGTCTCAGTGGAATTATTGAGTAATATTTTGCCTAGGTCAGTGTTAAGACTCCTTTCAATGGGTCCTTGGAGCCTGTTCCCATAATTTCTTTCCGTTCCCAGAAAAGTCCCGCTTTGCTCATGATCCTGTGGCTCTGGGCATTTTGCCACTTGCAGTGCTGAA
>NW_020450793.1:573363-641007 GCF_003343035.1 Apteryx rowi | reverse complement strand
GAACAAGAAAGCTTTCAAGTAGGGATAAGCAGTCCTTCCAATTAATAACGCAGTAATCGACGGTTTCAGGTTATCCTTTCTAAATTAGTAACTGATGGTTTTGTGTTATCCTTCCTAAATTAGTAATCGCATTATTTTAATGGATGTTACTAATCCAAGAACTTGTGTGAGGAAATAAACATCTTTTTTATTATTATTATATTACTGTCTCAGTCGTTGCTATCGAACCTTCATAGCATGACAGCGTGACATAGTTTCTGCTTAAAATTTAGTGTTTTTACATTTACTACATTATAGCAGACACTGACATACTGACCTAATCATTCTTATCCTCATCAGATCGCTATAGTTTCTAACATGTTCTGTTTAACTTCACAATAATGAACTATGTAGCAGGGGACACAGCYGGCTTGTCAAAACAACATTTAGAACGAATATAGATCTATTTTGCGCCGAAGAGACAAATGAACAGTAGATAGCTGTAGCACTCTATAAAAGAAAACTGTTTCCAACAAGGCTTTTGACACTGTCTCCCATAACATCCTCACAGACAAACTAATGACATATGGACTAGATAAATGGACAGTGGCTGGACTGAAAACTGGCTGAACTGTCAAGCTCAACGGGCTGTGATCAGTGGCATGAAGTCTAGCTGGAAGCTAGTAACTGGTGGTGTGCCCCCCAGGGATCGATACTGGGGCCAATACTGTTCAACATCTTCATTAATGACCTGGATGATGGGACCAAAGGCACCCTCAGTAAGTCTGCAGATGATACAAAACTAGGAGGAGTGGCTGATACACAAGAGCACTGTGCTGCCATTCAGAGAGACCTCAAAAGGCTGGAGAGATGGCCCGACTGGAATCTCATGAAGTTCAACAAAGGGAAATGCCAAGTCCTGCACCTGGGGAGGAATAATCCCAACACTGGCACATTCTGGGTGCTTACTGGCTGGAAAGCAGCTTTGAAGAAAAGGACCTGGGGGTCTTGGTGGACAACAAACTGACCATGAGTCAGCAATGCACCACTGTGGCAAAGGCTGCCAACGGTATCCTGGGCTGCATTAGGAAGAGCACTGCCAGCAGGTCAAGGGAGGTGATCCTTCCCTCTACTCAAGCACTGGTGAGGCCACATCTGGAGTGCTGTGTCCATTTCTGGGGTCCTCAGTACAAGGGAGAAATGGACCTAGTGGAGCGAGTCAACTGAAGGACCAAAAAGACGGTGAAGGCACTGAAGGTACTCTCCTCTCATATGAGGAGAGGCTAAGAGAGCTGGGACTGTTTAGCCTGGAGAAAGGAAGGCTCAAGAAGGATCTTATCAATATATATAAATATATGATGGGGCAAAGTACAGAAGGCTGAACCAGACTCTTCTCAGTGGTAGCCAGTGGAAGCATATGAAGCAATGGGCACTAACTGAAATACAGAATATTCCATCTATATGTAAGAAAATATTTTTTCTACTGTGAGGGTAGTTGAACACTGGAAAAGATTGCCCAGAGAAGTTGTGGAGTCTCCATCCTTGGAGATTTTTAAAACCCAACCTAACAGAACTTTGAGCAACCTGCTCTGGCTGACCAACCTTCAACAATTCTGTGGGGTTTTGATACTATCAAGCTATATTTTCAATAAATCTATTAAAAAAACAATTTCCTTATTATCCATGACCAGAATTAGATTTTTAAAACTTTTTCAAAATTACTTGAGGAATGTTTTTTCGAGCATATGCTAGCCTATGGACTGGTCATTGCAGTAGTTACCATGGTTATTACTTCAGAAAAAGAAAAGCTATTTGCTATCTATAGATTGCCATCAGTTTGCTAAGATGCGTGTTTTTTTCTTTTTTTCTTTCTTCAAGCAGATAAAGAGCATTCTCAGACAAAGAAACAGTTAAGTGTGGCCACACAATTGCCTTTGGATTGAATATAAATTTTTGCAAGCATTTGGAATTGTTTCTCATTTTGTGACCATTGCAGCACACAAAATCTTTTTCCATTCAGCCTCAGAAAAAAGCCAGTCATAATCTTTGAATACTTCCAGTGAAATTTTGCTTTTATTTAAATAAACACTGTTAGACGGTATTTTATTTTTCCAGTAATCAGCCAGCTCTCTTACTGAGTTATAAAGTGAATGGTTCATTTTCGTTTTTACTCAAAACTGAATTTGAAACCTTTGAGCTGATTTTTTTTTTTTTTTTTTTTTTTTTTTTACCATTACTGATTTAAAGCCAGCTTGATAGAACAGGTTGTTTGTATCTGAGACAGGTAGCCGACCTAACTTCATTACATAAATCCCACACAGAAAAAGTTCACAAACAACATATCAAAAGAAAAGCACCACAGGAAATGGCCCCCCTCATAGGGCCATCCTTGTTAAGTGGTAGCCAAATTAGCAATTACTGACAATTTAGCAGTTACTGAGCCCAGAACTTAAAGGTCACTACCCTTTATTTTAAAATCACTATCTTAATGGTAATTCTTGTTATGAATTAGAGGCATAGAAAGAAACACAAACTTACTGTTCACGGAACAAAGGACATACTTTTTATCGACTGTGTAGCCAATTACCATTAGAGAGCTTGCTTTAAGAATGGTTTGTATTTATACACAGTGGGACTAACATTGGATTAGTCACCATGGCTACTAATAGTGCTGTTCTTTCAGGACAGATAAGGGCATCACATTGTGATCCTGGCGGCAGTAGGTGACCACGCTGATTTTACTTTATTTTATTTCTCTGTGTAGTTACAGTTCTCAAGTGAACCATTGTTAACATTGTGTCTAGTCCTATATCCGTCTATCTCACGGCAAATGCACTCCCAGAACAGTTTCCCCCCAACCCCCAGGAGCTCTCTGTGTCTCTCAGAAAGCTCAACCCAGAGGGAGGGAGGGGGTAGAGTATGTGTGGATGAATAAATGCTGTTGCTATTTACTTATGGTGATAAAAAAGGAATCCCTGAACAAAACCCTTCTTGGTAAATACAGTCTGACTGTACTGAAACCAAATAAACAGAAAGTATACAAATCTGGCTACGGGAATAACACTACTTCCAGTGTATACAGACTCTAAACTATCTTTTTACAAATCATGCCTACCTTTCAGCAACTACAGAATGAAGTGAAACAAGGAAGGGAAGTAAGGTCTATCTTGTACCTGGCACAGAAATTTTACTCTCAAAGAACTAAAAGGAAAAAACTAATAGCTGAGATTAATGGCAATAACTGTTCCTGAAACAGATCTTCTGACTTTAGCTCTCCTCTGTGTGCGATTTCAGCATTCTTTCAAAGTGCAACATTTTTGTAGGAGTGGCTCACCAGTGCTAATGTGGGACTCCTCCATAAACCGCATGGTTAAAAGAATACCTACCAGCTGCAAAAAAAGTGTATGGCTGTTTGCTGTGACCTGAGGCAAGCTGCAGGTCCATTTCAGCTTTTAGTTTTAGTATTTTTAAAAGCATGAGATTTGTTGCAAGTACAGAAACCTTGCAAGCATGACACTACTATAGATTTAGTAGAAGAGATAAAAAAAAAATTTTTTTAAATGTACGAACATGCACAGCTAGGACTCAGCACAACTTCTTTTGAAGTCAATGAGTGCTGTTTTAAGTTAATAGTTCTTAAGTGAATAGACTTAAATACTAGCAATTTTTTGTCTTCTGATTTCTTGCTTGGCGCATGAGTAAGAGAAAGATATATATTTTTACAACCTGTCTAGTGTAGAAATAGATGTCTAATGTTCATTCATTTTATTTAGGGAGGCATAATACAAATGAAAAATATTTTTAAAAGAGCCTAAAATTAAATGAAATAATAATAATAATAATAATTTGCATATTCCTTCATAAGCATATAATTTACATTATGCTGGAATAGAGGTTGGATAACTGATTCAATCTGCACTGAGCTTCTGCTCTTGTGTCCCTTTATTTTTTTTTGTTCTACTTTGCAGTATCTGCTATAGAAAGGTTAAAATGGATGCTGCAAACAATTAAATTAATCTTATTAGACTTCATGATATATGCTGCATTGTCTTTGCTCTCTTTGGGATAAATCCAACATAGCAGTTGGCCCAAAAGATCACGGGTGCTAACTGCTCACTTAGTCCTTCACAAGAAAGAATGAAAAAACAAGAGCAGCAATACAAATACAAATGATCATACTAGAAGTGAAAGGTGGGGGAGATTAAAAGAACTGCTCTGCTAAGATTTCTGGAATAGAGCAAGTAGATACAATCTTTTTTTAAATGTTTTCTCCTGAAGAGAAAATCAAGTCTTAAAGATTATTATGCACTTTTTTGTCRTAAGTATGTTCCTTTCCTATGCCCGTTTTATAGGCTTTCCCCAAACCATTACTCAGAAGCTACTTTAGACTATTAGGAACATATTTAAAGATTTTTTTGTTTTTCCTTTATCCTTTCTTTTCCCTTCTCTTTTCCCTTATACTATTTCTCATTATTATAGGTTACTTAAAAACTGAGAATATTTTATAGATCTTCGTATCTCCCAAACTAACTAACATATTCTGTTTTTCTACTCAAAGGAATGTAATGCATCAACAAAGAAGTTAGATGGATGTGAACTCTTCAAAACTGTGTTTTGAGATGCTATTACGGCTGATTGCATCTGAATTCTTTCCAAGTTCCAAGTCTGGGTTGAGAAAAAGATGACTGTCAAAGGAGAAACTACAATCCTTTCCATTCATTTCCTTCCTGGTCACAGCTATTCTCATTCCTGGGAACGCTTTTCTTTTTTGTTGATTGATGCATGCCTCCGTAATTCTGCTTTGGTCTAGTCTTCAGCTTTTATCTCACGATTGCTTTCTGACTGCTTTTCTCCAAATATGTTTTCAAAGACTTAAATGGTTTCTTGATATATTATGTCCAAATTCATTCAATTTCACTTCAGTACGGCTCTTAATTTCACTGAAGTTAATTCATATTTGGAATAAAAAACAGTATATATTAGTGTGTCTTTCTCTTTTTAATATATGTATTAAGTACTACAATTGCTAAGCATTTTATGGATTAATAGTTTTCCAAATAGTCAGTTGAGAACATTCTGTTTTACATATTAAAAGCAATTTTGAATTTTTGCCCTTTAGTCTGGATTCCAAATATGAAAGTTTATTCTCAGCTGCTAACAAGAGTATGCTACAGAGATCAGGAGATGTGTGCTAGCATGAGGAAGAATGCTCTTCCAGGTTCTGAATTCACTCAAAGAAATGCGGATTTTAATATTCATACAGCTACTTATCTAATTGAAAACATCTGCTTGATACTTGGGGTCTCTTTTTACAGCTGCTTCCAAAATCATCTTCTCAAATTACAACTGCAGTGATCCAAACTGTTTTCTTAAAAATCTTGTCCAAAATCATTCATTTTAAAGTTATGTAACTATAGCTGAGAACATAGTAGGCAATTTCTTTTTGATAGATTTTATTTCTTTCAACAGTTTAATATCTGGAGTTCATTTCTCATCCTATTAAGTGATAATCACTACAGGCCAGACTGTATCATTAGGTTTTCAGGAAGACTCCCCATTGCTCTTGGAAATTAATGGTCCCACCTGCCCTTGATAAATGAAAAACATCAGCAGCTTCATGCTTTTCACTGGTAGTAGTAGTACTATTTTGGTATGTTTTCATTTTGAAACTTCCATTAAATCACTGACCGGAAACAATTATAAGAAATGGAACTGTTTTGAATTAGGAGAACTATTAACATCTTTGGAATACTTAACATTTGATAAACACCCCAAGTGAACTATACTTAACAAAAGATTACATTTTTATTTCTAGACAATTTTTAAACTTTATTTTTATTTCTTGACAAACCAGACACTATTGTGATTTCTCAGAATAGTGATGTGACTGCGTCTTAAAATCAGAGAGGAAATATTGCAAATCTGATCTAGTTTTTCAATAAATAAATGATACTTCCATCTTCTCCTTTATTTCACCTCTACTTTTTCTTGTAAGTAATGTTATACTTAATTACTCTTATATATAATTAAGGAAAAATTTCTGATTGTTAAAATACACACACACACACACACACACACACACACACATATATATATAAATTTTGCATTTTACCAAACTACAATATTGAAGGATTTTTTTTTTTCAACTCTTTTATTTCTTTTTGTGGATGGTAGATACCAAAGAAGCCTGATATAGTCTCTGAATACAGAGAAGTACTCAAATTGTACAGTAGATCTTGATGAGAGTTGCACTGCTAGCAGGCTGTAAAATATGTTTAAGTGTATTCCATTTACTAAGCAAATAGGTAATATATTTATCACAAAGAGGACATTTTAGCAGAAGGTAGAAGCAGAAAATTGTTCTGACATATTTTTTAAATGACATTTGGATCTGACATTATTTCCGCATTTAAAGGAGTACATTTGAGTGATTCAGTGTGATCTGTAGACACATTATATATAAATAACTATACCTCACTTTCAGATGTTTCCTGAATATCTCCACCACTTAAATATGCATTTATCCTATTATTCTACATTGGCAGAAATCATTCTACAGGCAACATTGCAAAACCTTCCTATTACAAGTCCTTGGCTTTTGCACTTCTTTGTGAAGAAATAGGTTTTCCTGGAATTTTGCATAACACTCTTCATTGTAGGACATATTATGTATGTTTACTGATGTTTTGTGTTTTTCTTGGAGTTTTGATGTTCCATGATAGTAAATATCAGAAAGAGTCATATGGTTTTAAAGACGGGTTTTCTTTTACTCTAACACAGCTTTCCATGATGTCAATATAAACAAACTGTAAAGTGGGTTTAAAATGAGACAAGAGATACCAAAGAGAAGAGAGCAAAATTAAAATAAAAGTTTATAGTATTGGGAAAAAAGAGGTTTTTTTTTTAATTTATTTTATTTTCCATTTATTTCTGAAAGTATTGCTGTAGCTTCCAGTAGATACTGCTTGTTTTAGGAATTAGCAAGCCAAGACAGAATGATTTAGTGTGCATTTAAAGACACACACAGGTTTCTTCAGAATATAAAGAGCAAATTTTAAGCTATATCTGCTCTAACATGTTTAAATATTTATAAACTAACTTGTTACTGAGCATAGGCTTTATATTTGCAGAGCCTGTTGGGCTCACCAGAGACAAGAAGCATGACTTGAGGATATGTAGAGTGAAGAAAAATGTGTTTGGAAAAATGTCTAAGATGAGTTTGGGGAAGCATAAGGAGAGGATCAAGGACATAACCAGGAAAAGGACTGATGATCACATGGAAGGAAGATACCTCATTAGGCTTCTTGGTTGTGACTATGGAACAGAAAAAGAGAAACAGGCCGCTGGAGAAAATGTAGTGTCATATACTGCACTGAGGGCTTGAGATCAGGCTGAAGGGAATATAACTGGAATTTAGGAGGTAGATTCAAATGTGGATACAAATGAGTAAAAATGTAAATCTGAGATTGGATGTGATACTGAAGTGAAGGTAATTCAAGAGCTGCACTAGTGGTGGCACAGATGGAAACTAAAGTATGGTACTCACAGCCATGAGAAAATGCAAAGTGTCTTGGCAGAATATAAGAAGGGGGAAAAAGGTACAAACAAATTATTAAACACAGTTGGAGTGATTATTCCCAATATTCTTGCTTCAAGCTTAAAACATGAGTGAACAACACCTTTGACAAATGCACAACTATTACAAGGCTGTTGCTAACCATTATAAAAAAGTCTGGAGATACACAAAAATAAATAAAACACATCTTGCCAGTGTATGAATGGAGGCTAAATTTAATCTAAGGTTTAATGTAAATATATCTGTGGTGAAAATTGAACATTTTTTTAGCCTGTTTATTGCTATAAAATTGTGTTCAGTCTTAAGTTTTGGTTAGTGCTTAGTAAAACAAAAAAGCATAAGTTAAAAATTATAGCCTTAATATATCCCATGAACATTTTTTAATACCATAGCGTTTTTGCAATCTGTTAAAAGACACACTACTAGGCAAGTTTCCAAGGAGAGCCTTTGAGATGACAAGATACTGCAGTGTGATGGCATTCTGCTTCCAACACTTGGCAAAGTCTCTGGCGTACTGGATAATGAATTTTGATAGTGCCATATTTGTCAGTCTCCGAAACACTTTTAGTGACCAGTATTTGAGACTATATCAGAAACTTTTGCCTAGAAAAGTTTCAGGTACTAGATGTTGCTCAGTCATATTCTCCGAAGCTGTTGTATATGTTTTCTTTATCCTGTATTCATTATTAAATCTTTAGATCAGTATTTTTTATCATTGTTTTCCATCAAGCTTGTGCATGACAAAACTGTGTATGCAAAGTAAAACACTTCCACTTTCAAACAACACACTCAAATGTATTCAGAAGTAGTTTAAATTGAAAACAATTCTTATAATAATAATAATAATAATAGAAAAATCCTCAGACAACTTGCTACAAATCTCATGAAAAAGTTTCACAAAAAGAGACTTACAGCATTAAGTACTGCAAGCCTTTACCTGTTCATTCACTGGAACAGCTTTCCAAAAGAAAAAAACACATGTTTTATTATACTTTGCTTGTATCTAAATGTGTCTGCCTTTGAGTATACTTCTTGGACTGGTCCACTGATTGACCATGTTGGGGATTTGTTGGGGAGTGCTCTAATTCCCACAAAACCTGATTTTTTCCCCTACAGAAAATAAGATACAAGAGAAAATAGGAGGGAACTGCCATGTGACTGATCGATTCCTGACATGAAGCTGAGATGCAGCCTGGAGGGACCTGGATCTGGTCTCATAAAGAAAGAGAATTTTTGCTTATCTTAACCAAGACACTGTACATATTTATGACCTTCTCCTGATACAACTTTTGGTGCTTTGATGAGTATTAATGACTGCTATGGTTCCTCAGCTTGACTTCCAGCAAAAAATAACATGTGATGTGTGAGTTTATATACTAAGTGTAAGCATGTGTGTGCGTGTGCATGCATCTGTCTGTCCAGCTACCTGTCTGTGTGGGTGTGTGCATGCGTGTGCATAAATAAATATATATGTATAAAAATGCATAAGAGGGTCAGTTACAGGTAACTTTCAGATAATCCTCTCTTCTGAAAACCTAAATTCTTATAGCAATATCTTGCAATTAGGAAGCTATTCCAATAATAGTAAATAAAACATATAACAAATTTCTAGCTATCTGCTGTGGTTCCTTCCCTTCTCAGAAAAAGGAGGGGGGGAGTGCAAAGAACTGGATAACAGTGCATAACTTCTTCAACAATAAAAACCTTGTGTCACACCACTGAATTGTTTAGGGCTCATAAAAGCAGGGTTTCTGGGCTGAAAAAAGCAAAGGTTGTTTTTCATAAGTATCCAGAATTTTAGAGTCCTGTAAGCTCTCTGTAAGTCCTGACCTCTGTATTACCAAGACACTGTAAGTCTCCTAGTAAGCGCATACCTAGTGTAGTGATGGTTTCCTGAGGAGAAAGATCCAGTTCATTCCCATTGAAGTTACCTCTTGGTAGAATATCTGATCCTCAACATCCACATAACTTAAGAAATCTGTCAAAATAGCTGCTGTTGACTTTTCTGAGTACAATAAATGGACTTAGATAATTCTGCAGAAACAGAGGCCCTTGTGACTATTTCTTTATGTAAAAAATTGTGTCTTTCTGTGGATGAAAAGGACAAAATGTTTAATCTTTTTAGTTTTGTGATCAACATTTTGCATTTTCTTTCCATTTTTTATATATATTTCTTATATATTTTTATATACTTTTTCCTTCACAAGTATCAGGAACTGATAAGGAATGCTGTCCCCATTTGTTATAATATCAGTACAATTTTTTGTCATATACTGCCAAAGGCTTTTCTTTGATAGCTATCTGAGCCAGATTTTACCATCTTCTGGGCATCTAGACTGTGTCTATATAAAATCACAGAATGACTGAGGTTGGAAGGGACCTCTTAAGATCATCTAGTCCAACCCCCCTGCTCAAGCAGGGTTACTCAAGGCCAGTTGCCCATGCCCTTGTCCAGATGGCTTTTGAATATCTTCAAGGAAGGAGACTCCACAACCTCTCTGGGCAACCTGTTCCAGTGCTCTGTCACCCTCACAGTGAAAAAGTTTTTCCTCATGTTCAGTCGGAACTTCCTGTGTTTCAGTTTGTGCCTGTTGCCTCTCGTCCTATCACTGGGCACCGCTGAGAAGAGTTTGGCCCCAGCCTCTTTATACCCTCCCTTCAGATATTTATACACATTGATAAGATCCCCTCTCAGCCTTCTTTTCTCCAGGCAGAACAGCCCCAGCTCTCTCAGCCTTTCCTCATATGAGAGATGCTCCAGTCTGTTAATCATCTTAGGAGCCCTTTGCTGGACTCACTCCAGTAGCTCCATGTCGCTCTTGTTCTGGGGAGCCCAGAACTGGACACAGTACTCCAGATGTGGCCTCAACAGGGCTGAGTAGAGGAGGAGGATCATCTCCCTCGATCTGCTGGCAATGCTCTGCCTAAAGCAGCCCAGGATACCGTTGGCCTTCTTGGCCACAAGGGCATTTCTGGCTCATGGTCAACTTGTTGTCCACCAGGACTCCCAGATCCTTCTACGCAGAGCTGCTTTCCAGCAGGTTAGTCCCCAGAAAGTATTTATTAATATACATGTATATTAATATATTATTATATATTATTACTATATTAATGATTATTTTATACATATTTATTAATATGCTCCACAGGGCTCTGATCCATGATCATACTGATCATACTGCCCAGCGGCTGCCTGGAGTATGCCTATATTAATACCTCAGCTCTTTGCCTGGCTTTCATTCACCTAATTTTAGATTTATACAACACACAAATCTACCAGTGGGACAAGTTTCTAGACATGCAATTCTTCTGCTGAGCCATGACTTGTATCTGCAAAGGACAGACTGAGTTTCTAGGGGGTCAGTAATAAACATTGACTCAGGACACCACTCAAAACCTGGGAGAATAAGCTGCCTTGATACTCACTATTTTATACTTCTCCATTTGCAAACAGTGAATCAAAAAAAAGTACATCATTGAGGCAAAGAAGAAACTGACAATAGGAAAGTAAACAGAATTTGGTGTGATGGCCACATATGCCATTTCCAAAGTAAAGTAATGATCAGATAAAGATTGATTTCTTGGTGAGCCACTTCCCAGGACAGTTACATAACTTCTGCATTTTGTAGTAAAGCTGCTGTTGCAATTGTCAAACTACAGGGCTCTGTCACCTGTTTTGCTGGGTAGCAAGGTCTCATGCAAGCTGCAGCTGATTTGTAGTATTAAACTGCCCAGCATCCAATCCAAAGAGCTGCACTTGGATTTTAGTACTCTGTTTTTAGTTAAAGTAAGTAAACATTGCCTACATAATTATATATAGTCTTTGCTGCTCAGAGACTTCTTAAACAGACTTTTTTCAGTTTTCACACTTTTGCACCTTGAAACTGCATTTTTTTCCTTCTCATAAACACATTAAGACATATTTAGTCTGTCCAGACTTTTACTATATAAAGTTTTCAGCATAATGACACTGATTCTTTTTTAAATAAAAAATACATAGCCATTTGAACAACTCTTTTCTTCTGACTGGATTACCACACAGTGCTTTTCCCCTTCTGGCTCTCAAAATTTCTTGAACTCTAAAATTCTTTTTTTCATATCTCAGCCATCAGGCTTACTCATGAGGAGACAAAGAAACAAACAAGCAGGCATTTCTAGGCTAGGGTTTTTCTGTTTTATCATACAACAAGATGAACTGCACAACAGAAGTGCTTATTTCTCTCCAGTGACTGTAAAAGGAGACTAGCTGACTAATTGTAATGCAGATGCCAACATGCYGATCTTCTAAAATTAGATAATATGAATCCAATACTGGTGACGGACATTTCTTTTTTTTTTCTTGAGTAAAACAGGTAAAGAAAAAAAATCAAAAAGTGTTAGATACACATGTAAGCACTGTATGTGGGAAAAAAATGCACTGGATTAGAAGTCAGAGGTAAAGTCCTGTTATCCCCAGATCTGAGCCGAATAGTATTCTGTTTTTATTGTCTTCTGCCCTGTCTTTCCTTTCTGTTTAGACCTAAGTTCTTCTGCGTCTTACTGTGCATTTGTGCACAATGGGAATTTGGCAATCTGTGCATACTACAGCAATAGGACGCTACAAATAAAATTATACTGGCGGGGTTTCATTCAGTTTTGTGACAGCAACTGTAAGAAATCTGACGTACCATACCACTCATGGTATCACTAACAATTGCATATTTCTGTGTAGAAACAGATCTCCCTCTTTCTTCTCTCACTTATCCCATTTGTTATTAAAACTGACCTCCCTAGGAGAGAGTTGGGATCCCTCCCTTCTCCCTCATCCTGTAACTGGAATATTCTTTTCCATCCTTATACCAAACAAGGTCCTCCCTCTCAGGGATATCCCCCATAAATGTTGTAGCTCTACTCAGTCACATCTGGTGCATTAATACTACTGGCTAGAAAAGGGGAACTCTAAAAGGAAGGGACATCACCTCTCATCTTTATTTCCTTCTTTTCCACAATGCAGAGTGAACACCCCTTGCAAATAGCACTAACTGGGKTGTACCCAAAGAAGGCCAAGGCACGAAAGCTTTCAAGAAAACCTGCCTCTGCTTTCCAAACGCTTAAATATGTATGTCTAATCTAGTGAAGGAATACTAATTCATTTATGAAATAATGAAGGACTTGCTCAGAACAAACTGAAGTACTTCAGAAAATAAAGCCTGGAATATGCCATTCCTTCTTCCCTATCTCCCACAGAATTCAGTGACTTACGAGAGAAAAAATGTTAATTCACCTAAGAGTAGAATTTTATCATGATATAAGCATATACAGCCCTGTGTGCAGTTGCCCGTTTCATTGCATCTGGGATAAAGCACATCTGTTTTCAGGCTTTACTTTTTAACTTTAAATGGTATTGGACTGCATGTCTGAGAATGTTTCCTGATTCATCTTTTTTTTCCCCATTTTGGGGGGGTTCTTTTGAAAACACTAGATCTTTCGAATCACTGAAATTAAGTCTAGAACTAGGGAATTGCTACGATTTGGGGCATAGGAATCTTTCAGGAAAGTATTTTTATGCACTTACCTGTCAAATTTATTTATTCCAAAAACAAATACAGATTACTATTCCCTGTCCTAATGCACTGTCTAGAAATTTAATCTGCTTTTTCCCTTCACATTTTATATTAGTCCTATACAATACTAATTGTCAATCTCTTTATTTCTTCAAAATCAGTAGTATTTTTTCCCCTCCATTTTGCTTTTTTCTTACAATCTAAAACAATAAAACAGAAGTACAATACATCTTTAAGCTATTCTTATCAGAACAAAATGCATATCACTTCTACCAGTTGGCTTTTTAAAAAATAGACGCATATGCCATTTGGTTTTCTGTTCACTAGAAGGACTTTCTTTCTCCCTTCTTAACAAAAATTCTCTTCTTYTCATCTTATTCAGAAAGGCAGTAAGAGTCTTTTTTAGAAACACTTGAAGCCCTCAATAGATGTTGATTTTTCCACAACATCTGCCATGTTTCTATTTTTCTATGCTGAACAGACATTTTTAAAAAGTAATGCAGAGCAAAACAGATTTTGCTAAACCTTAAATAGCATTTTTATAAAACACTTTACCCTTGGAATTTAATAAGAAAATCCATTATAGCATGGCTGGTTTAGCCCAATAATAGAAATTGTATTGTCATCTTCTATATAGGTTGGATAGAGATTACATCCCCGATTTAACCTTTAATATGCTTTAAAGTTAAATTTTAAACCAAAGCAAGGCTATCATTATTGCTGATCTACTCTTTGAATGGTATCAGTGCTCATTTAACTCCCTAGAATACCAAGACAGTGAAATTGTTATACTGTCATGCGCTTCTTATAAGAGATACTCAATAGTGACACATTGTGCTGTACATCATGGAGGCTTCTATCACTTGGGGGGAAGTTTTGCCAAGAGGTACATTGAAATACAAAAGTAATATTAATCAAAAACCTTGAAAGAAAAATTTTCCATCTAAAGTGTTTTGTCAGAAAACTTTGTTTACAATAAAATTTGCTTTTCCCTCAAAAAGTGACACCTTTTTATGAATAATTTCTCTGTGTTAATAACAAAAAGTCCCCTAAACCTTCCAAAATCCAGCACTAAGATAACCGTTTTTTTCCTCACTGAAGCTGTCACAATACTTTGAAATACATTTCTTGATATACATATTTTACTCACTGTTACATATTCCCACACTCCTCTAAAAGTTATYGTGATAACCACACTTCACTTCTCATGATATGAGAAAGGCAAATAAAAGGTATGCTACTGATCACCACCGGAAAAGCACATGGGAGTATCTCTGTCAAACAGTCTAACTAAGAAGAATGTTTTCTAATAGGAAATATGAAGTACAAAGCCCAACAGTGCTCCATGAGCTGCCACTGAAGCATCTCTTAAAGAAAACACATAGATATTTTTATCGATATCATTGTTGTGAGAATACATTAAAAATCTTGAGGCACTCTTATGCTGATGTAATACTGCCATATAGTTACCTCATGCAGAATATGTAATTTTTACTCAGTTACTTTAAAGATCAGAACAGTGTTTTGTGTTTATACAAAATCACATTTTCATTAAAAGATTATTAAATCATTTAAATATCCTTGTGATATATTTTAATTATTCTAGAGAGTAGACACAATGTGATAAATAAAACAGGGAAACAAAGAATTTTTTTTCTTAATTTGAGAAAATATGCATTTTGCCAGGCATAGTCAGAATAACTCAAACCCAGTGAAAGAAGCCTGTGATCTGAAAGCTTCAGTATCTCAGTTTTCTTTCCAGTTAAGCTCTGATTAATTGCTGAGGGGGGAAAARGTTTTGTTCTATGATTATGATGACGTTAGCCATTTTAACTGGCAAAGTTTAAAATAACACAAAGATGAAGAAAAAAGAGATCTATATATTCAGTTGATGAATTCTCATCAAATTGCATTGTTCCTGACAGTGAATGAGTATTAAGCATATTTTAGTAGTTCTATTAATATTACATTTTTTATTTATTTAGCATGTGCTTTATATGCTAGAACACAGCATTTATAATGATAATGAAAAGTTATATTTAGTGTTTGTTTAACCTCAGTAATTTCTTCTCTCATTGGTATTTACTTCTGTAAAAATGTCTTAAACATGAGCCTCTTGGGTGTTTTTTCTTTCCTAACAATCTTTTTTATATTGATATTATATTCTTGAAAGGGGTATTGCAAAAAATAAGTAAGTATTTTATATCAGGTAGCAAAACACAGGAAATCCCATTTCTGAAACTCTTGGAAAAGGTAACAATTTTCAGGTTTGTCTCTCCATCCCAAAAAGAAATTCTCTCCAAGCTAATTCTATTTCTGGACTAGAGAATAATTGTATTCATTTTCTTCCATCAGTTCCATTTTAAATGAAACTTCCCTTTTATCTCTAAATTCTTACTGTTCCTCCCAGCTAATTTCTCTTTCCTTCTGGAAGTTCCCTCTGTATATATCATGCTACTGCTAGCTAGATGATTTGGCATCTAGTTCATAAGGGCTCACAGATCCCTATCTCTTCCTAAGTTCCTACAGATCACCTCTGCTTTATTGTACTTATTGATAGTTTCAAGACAGGTAAAGTATGTTCTTCTGTCAGCATGACCATAAACACCAAATATAGCCACTGCTTCCCCTATGGAGACAAGGAGTCTTTTTTTTTCAAAGAAGTCCTTTGTTTTTTCCACAGAYACTTTTGGCTGATCTCACATGCAGGCTTTGGAAAAAGATCAGTCATCTTCTTCCTGTCTCTGTGGAACCATTAGGGAATCATTAGAGTGAGAATCGGAATCCTAAGTCCTAAACTGGGAAGTGATTTATTCAGCTGAAGGTTGTTCTGAAATTTGTCCTTAATTAAGCGTGCACTCTTTGCAGATCAGTTAGCACACTTCACAGGTACTCATTTATAGTTGTTGGATACTGAAAAAATAATAGTATCATAATATGTAGTCTCCTCCAACAGTAATACTTGTTAATTATTTATTGTCCTGAGACATCACTGTAAAGTAAAACCTATTGTATTAACAGCATTAAACTGGTGTAAACCTTGACTCAGAAAAGGATTGGACTTGTACTTATTTGTCTSTATTTACTGTTGCAGAAAACATCTAGAACTGTTATGAGCCACAGATTCCTTTGAACTAATCAAAAACTTAGGAAGCAAATTAGGAGATTTATCTGTAAGATAAACATTAAACTATGAACCATTTATATTTAAAACAATTAGAATTATAAACCATGTCTGTGAAGACATCATGATTTGTTGGATCCAACATACCTTTTTTCCTAAATAATTCATTGCAAAGGGGTAAGAAGGAGAAATAATGCAACATCGTAAATTTGAAATGAACATTACTGCAAACGACAAAGCTAAAACAGTAAGCAGTATGCCACCAAGATCCTTTTAATCACAAATTCACATATTTGTATCTCCCTTCTTACGAAGAGACATGTTCCAGTGCAAGCTGGCATGCACATTTTGTTTTCCAGTTGGGCATTCTGACTAAATGAGCTGAATCACTTAGCTAACATAAAATGGTCACAACTCAGCAAGATGTATTTTAACAAACACAACTACAAAGTAATGTATCTGGAATGAAGAGTGCATATTGTAAACATGTGCTTTGGAAAGGAGTAAATCTTAGCAAGATAATCATGAATAATTTTCTGAGCATGAGTCCTGTGGAATGTAAAATGAAATTCTGGCTATACAGAAAGCAGAATCAGGCAAATTCTCTTGCACTTGTAGAAAGTATTGACAGGACAACTACCAAAGCAATGCATGTGGGTCTGGCACCTCCAGCTGTTGGAAAGATTGTCAAGAGATGCAAGTACAGTTCACTCAGGAAATAGAAAACAAGGCTGCTAGTTAAAATTTCACTATTGACTTATTAAGCTTATTAAAGAGAAGTTGAACATTATTACTCTAGTATCACAAAAATGTGTGATAATAGTGTGTTATTTTTCAGAGAAGCTGACAAAGCACTGAAGAAATATGGGTTGAAGCCAAAGTTAGGCAAACTCTATGAAATAAGATACACCTTCCTTTTTGTGTCATTAAACATTGTACCAGCCGATCAGAGAGCTTGAAAAGTATTTAAAAACAAGCTGACTCTGCTCCTATAGAGAAGTAAACTCATTTTTGCTCAAATTTTGTAGTCTGTGTATCACATGGTCACAGTGGTCTGTTCAAATTATGAATCTTGAATCATCTTAGTCAAACAGTTCCTTCGAGGACAAATGGAAAATAGTACTTCTAGAAATTTCTTTTGTATTAGCATAATGCTAACCCAACTATATTAAGACAGTGACAGTTGCAAAGATTGTTTCAGTGATTCAGAGAGTGAACTGAAAGAATTACCTCAGATTTACC
This sequence comes from Apteryx rowi, assembly GCF_003343035.1. Lineage (NCBI taxonomy): Eukaryota > Metazoa > Chordata > Aves > Apterygiformes > Apterygidae > Apteryx > Apteryx rowi. The sequence goes on along the minus strand of NW_020450793.1, from coordinate 623,543 downwards.
TCTGAGAAGAATTACCTCTGACTATATGTACTCTGTGTTTTATCTCTACTTTTCTCCAGATTCACTTCTCCTTTCTTTCACCAGTATCAGAACTTTGCCACAACTATATCTAACACACTAGATATATTGGGCAAACATTCTAAGCTAATATGTAAAACCCTCTTTCTGAAATATATGGTTGGTATGCTTTGCTAACATACTCAGGGTCAAAGTGATCGCAAAATAAAGCATGCCTTTCTCACCTAAGACAGATTGGTAGAGACCTCTCGTTTTTGTAAGATTTCTTCTTTTCCCTTTCTTTGCAAACATCACCATGTCTCTCTTCTGGAAAATAATGAAGAAACTAAATAAATAACTAATAGCAATAAAACATTACATAATTCTATGCCTTTATGAAGACTCTGCTATTCTATTCTCTTTGATATATGCAGGTTTATCTCCTGTCATTAAATAGGCACATTAGTAGCATAATCCATCATTTAGTAGCATTATTCATTTAGGCTGGGACAAATCGTCCATATAGCTGTTCAGATACAGACATCTAAAATGTACAGCTCTACTGTGGAAGGAAATGAGTCTCATCCTTAAAGGCTAAAATATGTTAATCCAATTGCATTATTTAGGTATAATACAAGGATATCCAAATTAAATTTAACAACAGAATCACATATTCATAAAACAGTTTAGCTTGAATGGGACCTCTGAAGGTCATCTGGTTCAACCTGCTGATTAAAGTGAGGCTGACGCCAGGGCAAATGGCTCAGAGCCTTCCCCTGGCAAATTTCAAAGATCTCCAAGGATGGAGATTCCACATCCTCTCTGACCAGGCTGTATATTTTTTGACCACGCTCACCATGAAGAATTTTTCTTTATAGCGAACTGGAACYTCTCTTACTGCAAATTGTAACTGTTGCTACTTTCCCTTCACTGTGCACTTCAAAGAAGAGTCCAGCTTTGGCTTCTTGATACCCTCCCATTAACTGAAGACAGTCACTAAATCCCCCTTTTAGCCTTCTCTTCATCATGCTAAAGAATCCAAACTCTCTCTGCCTCTCCTCATACAGCATGTGCTTCAACCATCTTAGTGGCCCTCTGCTGCACTCACTCCTTCATCAATGTCTTTCTCCTACTGAGGGCCTCAAACTGGACACGGCACTCCAGATGCAGTCTCACAAGTACCAAATAGAGGACTATAATCACTTTTGTCTACCTGCTAGCTATGCCCTTAAAAATGCAGCCCAATAAGTGGCCTTCATAATTGCAAGGGCACACTGCTGTCTCATATTCAACCTGTTCTCCACGTGGACACCCCCATCTTTCTCTGCAAAGCTGCTTTCTAGCTGGTCGGCAGCACCCAGCCTGATTTGCTGCATGGGATACTCCTGTTTCAGGGGCAGGACTTTGTATCTTACTTTGCTGAAGTTCTCGCCAGCCCATTTCTGTAGGCTGTAGAGAAGCCCCTGAAGGGCAGCCCTCTSCTGCAGCATACTGACTACTTCCAGCAGCTGAGCAGAGCTAATATCAGGTAGGGTTTCCTGGGGCCTTTTGACAGAACCTAGTATATGTCACACACAGTGAGGAAGGCTTTTTGTTTTATTTTTAATGAGTTTAATATCTGAAAATACAGCTTGCAGGTGAGATGAGCCATTTGGAGGCCTCATCTTAAATCTTGCCTTAAATTCACACTCCTCCCAGATTTATTTTATCCACATATTTCTACTGTTTTACTATCTATTTGTTAACTGGGATGAAAACATCTTTCAACAGATGCTCTCTGGGGAAAGATGAGGGAAGTCTGAGAATGAAATACCATCCTTGACTAGCTTCCAGAAAAACAGGTTCTTCATAAAACCACTTCGAGCTGTTGAATGGCATGTAGCTATCACCTTATTGTAGAGGGAAGGACTGAAGCAGGAGAAAAGCTGGGCAGCCAAGTAGCTCTTATCCATCTTATAACTGGGAAAACATAAAATCCACCTTGTTCTATTTGTGCCAAGAACTGCCTAGAAGTTCCAAGCTGAGCACTGCAAGCACTCTGAAGCTGCTGATTTTATTTCCCTTTAATTCTGGTCACACTGTTACAAGAGTCTGCAGGCATTTTCCCTTCTCATTATTCATGTTTGATGTTGTTTAAGTCTCTTAGTTACATTTAGGTAAAAAATATGGATCAAAGAGGAAACAAAATATACATTTTTGGTAGGTATGAACCAAATGTTAATATAGTTACAATTGATTTATTCACAGAATTAACTTATTCCTTCCTCCATTTCCACCAGTTTCTTTATTTCATCTTTTTTGCCATTTGTATTTCTTTTACTTCCAGTTCTATATATCCTACTTCCATCTTTTATTTTTATTTTTTATATTTTTTCTTGTTGCCAAGTGTAATTTTTATATTTGTTATATGAATTTCTCTCTAGAACCCATAATCATAACTTTTCTCTTGCCCAGTCTGTTTGATGTTTGATAGCATATATATAGCTGATTTGGAATATTTTAGAGGTTAGTAGCAATCATTCAGTGTCAAGTTAACAGAGAAATGCAGAGTTACTCTGAATTTCCATAAATTCAGTCATCAAAGAGTAGTGATACTGACAGATTTCTGATCTTGGATTATAAATTCCAGGGACTCTGTTTCTTAACTGCATTCCAGGTCTTCCTGCAGTTCTGCATAACAAGCAGTGCAACTTTCATAAGGTTGTAAATTTGTTACCAGTATAATAGTGTCAATACAGGGAGATAGCAGAAGAGATTTTACACATTTTAGAAAAATGCCCATTTTAGCAATATGGAAGTCCAAATTTAAAGCTGAATTTAAGTATTCCCTGAAGTTGATTGTACCAACAGATACCCAAAGGAATTGGGTGTTCAAATCCCACTATAAGATGAATTTAACTTCCCATTATGCCTTTAGAAATCTTTCCATATGCTCTTCAGTTTATGTTAAAACTTGATTCTTCTAAGACTGTAATGCCAATTGTGACAAGAGCTATGGGACTTAAGTTTTCAGCGAGTTATAGGCATGAATATCATGTTTGTTCTTTAATTGCAATGGTGGTATAGCTTGGTATCAGAGCTGTGCATGGTGCACACCCTGTGTGCTTTAGTCATTAATTTCCTGGATGTTCCAGGAACGCTCTGGGTCAGTCATCTGCATGGAAGAGCTAATGGACTGGCTTGAGACAATGACCAACTTGAAACTAGGGGACTGACTGGACCTTCACAATTAAGTATCTGAGGCCTTGTTACAGGAGCCTCCCAGGTGGGAACATTAGACAGTTCTACAATTCCCTAGGCAGCTTCTGCTGTGTCCAGKCCAATCCGTGTGCCTAAAAGTGTTGATTAGCATCCTGGGTGGACTGTCCCAAACTGCCCACCATTTAATATTTTAYTTCAGTCAATAAAGAAAGGATTCAACTGCCAGAGTGTGGGCACCTAGTGCTGTTTTAAATGCCCTAGGCCTGCCTAATCCCCAGCTGATCCAAAGGGATGAAGAGCTCCTGTAAATTCAGTGGCATATTTGCCACCATATTTGGATATCTGGAAACATCCAAAATGGCACCACATACTTGTGTGCATGGAACTGAATTGAACTTTAAACATTCAAGGCTAAAGAGTTCTGGCATTTCTCTGCTTATGACTTTGGATCTTTAAGTCCAGAAATAAATTGCTCCATTATGTGGGGAAAATGCAGTAACATTGTGTTCCTGGGCATTCAGGCTTTTTAACAGCATGAGAAACATTTAGTTTACATAGATAAAAATCCCCCAAATGAAAAAAATATAACTGCCTCAATTTGTAATTGAATCCCACTCCTTTTGTTTTCCTTTAAATGTCTGGTCAAAAATGGACACATAACATCATATGTACAATTCATCTATAATGGGAAGTCTTTTATGCTTAAAGAATGTTTATATGAAAGCCAGAAAGTTGCAGGTGATTTTACTTTTATTATATTTACAAACTTTTAATATTTAATGTTGTATATGTATACATATTTAATCATTAATGCAAATTACCATGAAATAATGACAAACTTGCGATTTAGTCCTTCTAGTTTTCTGCATATCTCAAAGAAGCCAAAGTCTGATGGAGGCAGGTGCTGCCTGGTACTTACCGCACTATCAATGAAAGCATTGTGTGCTTGATTCACTTGTCTATAAATAGGTTTGTAGAGTCATCTGAGACACCCTGGAGTATCCAAGATGTATGCCAACGTCTGACAGATATGACACAGAAACTATGGGAAACCCAAGCCCTTCTGAAGCAGCACCTGCCTGTGCGGATAGATGCTTTAGGGCATCTCAAATGACATCAGGCACCTCTGTGTGGTCAAATAAGTTGTATTCAGTTGTACTCTTTCTGTGCTCCCTCACATGATTCGATCATTCTTGAAAAGATGCTAAAGATTACGCCATAATTAACAAACCAAATTTAGTAACATTAATCTGATGGCCATATTGACTCTTCTCCCAGGTCTAAAAGAGAGCAAATATACTTTACTTTGATTTATATCTTAGAAAGGCCCACATAAAGATCACCCTTTAAGACCAAATTTTAACAGCTGAATTAAGATGACCTGCACTGGTCATTAAAAAAAAAAAAGAAAAGCAATGTCAGAACAAGATGGAATAAAATGGAATATGGTTTATTGACCTTGTTTTTCTTATCTCCTCTTCCTAATCAATACAAATACACGTGGACYTTCCTTTTGTGTAATCATCTGATCAGACATTGTCAAAAGAAGTTTTGAGTTCAGAATTAGCAGAAATTTGGGGGAAATAAAAAAACAAAACTTAGATAAAAACCTTAAAAGCGTATACATTAGCAATACATCTGTGCAAAACAAGGACAACTTCATAAAAGACAGAAACATTTTGTAAGAGTTCATTCAAATCTTGCAGGGATTTTTCACTGGAAATCTCCCGTCACCTCTCTCCAGTATGTCACAAATAGATTTTAATTGTGTAATTTTTATAGAAGGGGAGTTTAATAATTTATGATTGTAATGTGTATGACTTTACTGATTTGCATAACTCTGTAACCCCTATACTACCAATGGTGCACTCCTCCCACAAGGTATGAACCATTTTCCTACCTCCTCTTTTTCACAGTAGATTCTCTCTGCCTCCAGGCCTCATCAAGTTTTAAGCTATGGTTAACTTCTGTGAGAACAATCATACTGATCTTCAGTGACACAAAAACTGTAATGATGTTTCATTGGTCCTATGATGAAATCTTGAACAAATTTCCAAAATCAGCCAAGCCTTAGTCCCCTGGTAGAGGGGATGTTGTCAGTGCAGAAGACGGCTGGTTGCTCTTTCCATCTCTGTTCCATTCATCAATAGATGGCAGCAAATAGCTCTTTTACCTCTGATCTCCAGACCACAGGGTTACACTCATTTATATATTTGTTTAGTGCTCTTTTTGTCTTTTTGCCTTTTTGCCTTTCCCTATAAAAGGGTCATGTACATGACAGTATGTGACAATGCAACTACACTACAGATCATACATAACTTAAGTAGATAGCTTCTTCTCCAGCTCCTTGCTAAGGAGAATTCTTAGGGTTTCACTGACAACTGYAAACAGACAGACTGCCAAGTCTAAGTTAGAGAGGAGAATGCTCTCTTTGTACACAGAAATTCCACTGAAACAGTAGATTCACAGACAGAAATATCCCATATTTAGGTTAACATTTATTATCATAAAAACTGGGGCCTAAAAATCAAGGTTCCAAGATATTTTCAAGATGATGTTTCTCTTTCGTTCCTCACATTCAGGTTTTGGAAAAGATTTTGCTCCAATTAGACATTTCCAATATTCTTTGTGCAGCCTGTCCTATATAAGCCCTTTGGGCCTAGTCAGGCTGGATCTAAAGGATGTGTAATCATCTGTGGGGAGAAAAAGCTTCCTAGAACTGCAGAAAATCTTGACAGATTCCACTGTGCATACTCAAGAATAATTTTTCATTTGCTTATATATAAACTGTGTCCCTGAAAAGATTTAACTTTCAAACTTTGGTACTTAAAAAAAAATAATAATAAGTGAACGTACACTTAAAGAAACAAAACCAAAATGACCCCCTCTCCCTTCCAAATAGTCTATACTACACTGGAAAGATGCTTGTAAGTTATGTGGAATGAGAGAAAGACATAAGGGGAAAAACTGTTCTTGATTAAATGAAAAAATTTATAGAGTTCAGAACAAGTAAAGAAATTTTAAGTGAATGGAGTGACTGTTCAAGAAAGTAAAAACTTGTGGAAAAACAAAACCTCAATTAAGGCTGACTCATTATTATTATGGTACAGGCAAAACTTCGTATTTAAATATTGCTATGCAATAAAAATATATCTATCTAATATATCTATCTTAAATGAGAACAGATCTCAGACTCAACTGTTACAGTAATACCTAAGAAAAGCAAAGAAAACCAAGATAAATGAGTAGAATATGTTGAGGAAACTTTGTGAAAAGTCTCTCCTGCAATCAGTTTTCTGGTATCTGTGGTAATGACACCTCGTTTGCCTTACACTGCATTAAGAGTACTCTTCCTCACAGTGTGTGGCCATGATGATATAAAAAGAAGATGGTACAAAAAGATGAATAGATGGCTAAAATACATAAGATGTCCAAAATATACATGTTGAGGCACTCTACACTAGAAAATGAAAAGAAAAAGAAAAAAACACGTATCAGCTGTTTTATCTCCTCTCATATAACAAAAATAGTTAATTACTTTCTACTGAAAACTATGGGCCAAACTCATTAAAAATGAGAAAGAATAGCTGGAAGAAACTCTTGATTTTCGTGTAATATCTCATCTGGTTTGGGGACTCCATTTACCGGTATAATATATCCCACTATAATGAAAGTTATATGAATCATACTTCTTTTTTTTCCCCAGTCAGGTAGTAATTTTTCCTATCAGGAAGCTGAGTTCAGCTTGGACAGTCCTGGCAAAGAAAAGGTATGAACTGTTTCCAAAGAAAAGTAGGTATAAGAAAGGAAGAAAGAAAGAAAAAAAAAAAMCAGAATATATGACACCGCACCATTTAAAATAGTCTGCAAAGGATAGATGTTGAAAGTGCATTTAAACAATTACCAATGTGAAATGAATTTAACATAGGTTGTGTAATTTAAGGCTGGCAGCATTCAGTCACTTATTTTAGCCAGGAAAAGTTACTGAAATTTGGAAGGGAAAATGAGACTATGTCTTCATTTACACAAGATGTCCTTCACTTGTTATTAAAGTTTTAATTCATACACATTTCRATTTGGATAAAATTGATTTCCTACACTAGTCACACAATTTTCTCTTTTGATTTTTAACATGTCATATATGAAACAAATTACAAAAGGTCACAATATTTTACTGCTGCATTTTGAGTCAACGTTGTGATGGAACTGAAAAACATTGTGTTCAAGGTTCAAGCCGCTAGCCTTTTCGTCCTTGCTACATTACCTGTGATTAAGAACAAAGATGATGCTAGCATAACAAGCGCTCTTTTATGAAATCAGTGAGGTTGAATTGCCAGTGACCAGTCCATCACTTCCTGGTAGGGTCTATTTTTTTTTCCTTAAACTTCATGCTTTCATATCTTTTTGGAGAAAGTATTATGTGATAATCCATCGTTGAGACATTATTAGGCAAATGAATGTGTTTCAGTGTTGCAAAACTCAAGGGTATCTGCCATAGACATTATATAAGAAGGGAACAACTTTAATATTTCTGTGTAGTGCTATCCATCATGAATATAACAGAATTGAATGTTGGATCATAGCAAGGATGTTTTATTAAATTATTTATATTTTATATATTATTTATAAATATTTGTTTTTACTTTTGCTTTATTATTTTTCTTAGGAAATATTGCTTTACTGGGGGCTCAGCTGTATAATTAGCACCGTACTAAATGGTCTCTAATGTATGAACAGTCAGAGCTGGAGATCTAGTGTAACATGCGTAAGCATTCAGTAGAAGTTGGCMATTTTTTTATGTTTGCAATCAAAGAACACTGTATGTATTATCAGCTGAAGGAACTACGTTGCCATATTTTACAGTAAAACCAAGGGAGAAATATAGAGTCAATTATGCCTAAATTCTGTGATTCAGGTATATGCAACACAAAAAATACTTCATGAGATCTTTATGCTTGCCCATGTTTGAGGTTCATTCCTTAGTACAAGGTAAACCAATATGAGAATTAATTCATGCTGCTTGGTCATTGCCTCAGGAACCAGCCCGGAAAAGCGGGACACATTTGCAGTGCTCTCTTTCCCCTGGCTACACCTGTATAATAGATGTTTCAGCTATTACATAGCGACTTACTCTGCACAGAGGTTTCCTTGTGGTCAACTAACCCAGGTTACATCCATTTTGAAGCTATAACACCTGCAAATACGCACCCCGACGGCAGGGTTAAGTTTCCCTGTGGTGCGTCGGAGCCAGTGGGAGCCGGTTCCCCCGTGCTCCCGTGACCCCGCCCRCCCGGCGGGAGCTGCTGCTCGCTTGGGGAGCGCTGCCGCCGGCCGGGGGCAGCAGCCCCACAGGCCCCGCCCTCCCTGCGGGGGGGGGGACAATGGCCCTTTGTGTGGCGGGGCGGGGGCGGGGGCGGGGGCGGGTCCCCAGGAGCAGCCGGGGCGGTGCCGGGGGCAGAAACGGCCCCGGAGCCCCGAGCGGGCCCGGGCCCAGGGGGAAGCGGCTCCTGCCGCCGCCTCCCCGCCCCGGCCCCAAACTCGGCAGAAGGTGCCCCAGAGAAATGCTGGAACGGTGAGCGTCACCTCAACAGAAAGGAAGGTACTTTGCACAAAAAAATTAACATTATTATTAATGAAGCTTTTTTTCTCAATTAAATAATTGGAGTGATTATGCTGTTAAAACATTACCTGATGTAAGAGTAAATTCTTAGCTCCACCTTCCAGCTGTGTGCCCTTTTTCCCATAACAAGATGTTGGTGTGGTGCTTGTTGGTCACCATTTTCAGTATCTTTCACCTTGAGGTAAGCTACTGCTGGGAGCCATGGATGATGGGCCAGGTGGAAATTTCAGTATGTGCTGTGTACTCTTGTGTTACAATACAATGTTAGTGATCACAGTGATGTCCCACTTGCACAAAAAATGTCCAAAGAAGTAATTTTATATTCAGTGATATAATTTGTCCCCCTTTAGTTAATTGTTTCTTGTTCTTATGGCTTTTGGAAGTACTTGTGATGTGATGGCCTGGATGGGACCATCCCCCTTGTTAAAGGAAAGCTGAGCACAGTGGGCTTCAAGCCCTAGGGCCATTCTCCTTCCCCACCGGCTGGAGCCAGGCTGCTGCAGTCACTGGCCCTAGGTCCGGCGGACAGCAAGGCTGAGCAGGTACCCCTAATACGCACCCACACATGTGCTGCAGAAGCAGCCAACAAACAGCAGACCAAGGACTGTGCCTTTACAGATACCATGTGCACACAAACAGCGCCTGCGCAGTCATGAACAACGCAAATGGCTCGATCCTGTTCTTATTTGCCATCTAATCAGGCTCGAAGCTTGCTAGAAAATCTCACGGCCAGATGCAAACAGACACAAACAGATCTTTCTGGTAGCTAGTGCAGACCTATGGTCTTGCCAGTAGCCAACTCTCAGACCGCCTGGTCTCTCCGCTATCCAGCCCCCAGACCTATGGACTTCCCAGTAGTTGGCTCCCTTCCAGCTAGAAGTTCACTAGCATCACACACACACCGGCATAGAGAGCACACTCACCCAGGAAAACAATTAGAATAGAGCTTAATAAAAAGCTAGAACAGACCACAGCGATCAGGCACAGGGCTTGGCCAGAGAAGCGCACTGACCAGAAGCTTGCTTCTGTGCAACTGGTCCTTTTCGTCCTCCTTCCTTTCTCTCTCCCCTTTACCTTTGGCCTTTCTCCTAAACATCCCATAATAAATTTTGCACTATCCATACAAGGCCATTAAAATATTCCATAAGTTAGTTCTTTTTCATTAGACCCACGATAATCTTGTTCCCCCCTTCTTACCAGTTAAAAAGTTATGGTTGAACCTCCTCAGGGCTTTCCTTCAGAGGCCCATCCACCAAAGACCTGGTCTTTGCTATTGTCTCTGTTATCTATTGTTCTTAGGGTTTGTGTTTCTGGGTATTTAATTTATTACTTGTCCTTTCTCTTGTCCCAGGCTTTTATGCTGAATAGACACTAACCATTCCACAAATCCTTACACTCATTGTCAGTGATTAGAACAACAACAAMAAAAAAACAGGGAAAAGAGCAGGGAACCAAGGAGATGAGGTAGGGTGTGAATAAAGGAACCAAGGAATAGGTAGAGCTGAACAGAGCTGAGGCAGGAGGAGGACTGAAGCAGAAACAACACAACCCATCAAGGCCTGAGAAAATGGGTTAGGGCAAAAACAGGAACTCCCYTTAAATAGAAATCTTGTTGCATCCACATCTGAATGACCTATTCAGTTCTAGAGACTCTGGACATGGCCTCTTTTAAATATTGCTAGAACGTGAGGATATCAATAGGAATGACTTAAAAGTCTGGTTCAGCTTTCAGAAATGCATCCTTTTGTGCATATATTTCCCCTTCCTTTCTGAAGCCAATTTCTCTCTGCAAATAATTTATTCTCATGAGGCTTCATCCTTACTTTCTGTGTTACTCTGTGCCAGGGGTATACCTTGATTGTAGATCAGTCTCTGGGAAACTAATACAAAAAAATTCTGTACAGCATGGTGCTAGTTGAAGGTGGCCCACTTCCAAGAACACCATAAGCTTTAGCAGATTTTGGCCAAACTGTACTGAATATGTGTTTGCAACTTCAGGAATCTTAAACCTATTCAGTCAATAACYATGGACTGCTGCTTTCAAATTTCTGTGTCCCCCCCCCCCCACATAGATAAACACTCAGACTCAGGTGAATGGCAGAATATGCAAACCCACTGCAATAAGCAGGAACTCAGGCTCATCTTGACAGATGGTACAAAGTGTCAGGGAGCAGAAAGGGCTGGCTGCTCCCTAGGGGGTGGGGAGCTGAGTGCAGTAACACCTCTGGCAGGGCAGGGGCCATGCCAACCAGGGTTGTGTCCTATAGTACCCAAGCGAGGGAGCAGGGCAGGCCAGGGGCTGGCCGCCAAGTTCAGTTAAGAGTCCAGATTATCCGACAAGTTCACGGTGATGAGGCTGATCTGAGATCAGGCCAAGAAGTCAGTCTGCAGGTCAAGGTTTCAGAGTCCAATACTCTCTGAACAGGTTCTTTTAGATATTCCACACGTGGAGGGTTTAATGTTTATTATCAAATTTTCTTATTTGAGGATATTTGATGTTACACAGGGTTTTGATTTAACAGAGTATATTGATACAGCAATATACTGAAATCATAATAAAAGTGTATGTTACACTTTGCAGAATATAGCAATTGCGATATACAGTTCAGTCTCAATAGAAATGTGATTCTCACTACTGGTCTCTATAATAGGCTCACCGTCACAATGCTGAGTGTCCTCAGTCACCAGCAAGAAACAGGTGGCTTGAAACTAGCTCAAGCCTGTTGCTCGCTTCAAATGGTTTTTCTTCATTTGTTCAGTTTTTATACTCTGTGTTGGGCATGGCCGGGCATGAGTATGGCTGTGACTGAGCTGGAGACCAGCCTTCCTATGGCACAACCCAGACAGGGACTGAAGGCCCAAGGCTGAACTGAAATGGTGCTCCTAGGTGCATGGGCAGAGGATGTAGGTGGAAGCCCCAGGGGAGGTTGCATCAGGGAATTAAGGCCTGTTAAGTRCAGTCAGAGTCCTGACACAAAGATCCCAAAATAGACAGAGACCCTTCTACGTCCCCATATTATATCTCACCATTAGACAGGTTTAACAGAAGAAATCTCTAAATGCACCTTATTAGCTAATTTCAAGACTGTATAAAAGGCAACTAAGTTCTGTTGTTGTGTACCATATTTGCACAGCTTCATTTAGAGCATAATAAGCTCAGGTAATGCTGCATCATAGTCATTCCCTTAATAACCAGAATTTGTTGCAAACTAGTGGAGAGCCACTGTCACCAGCTACRCCAGCTGATGAAGGAATACTTCTGGTCCACGCACRAGTTGCCTCTTAGAGGCGTGGGCAAGGACATCACCACAGTGAGGGTGAACAGCCAGCCTACCTCACCATGACATTTCAAATTGCAAATAGAGTGACAGGTTTTGTTACCAAGCACCCAACATGTGCCTTGATTGTGACCAAGTTCCGGATGTGTCACCAAGTTCCAGATGTGTCACGTAACATCTACTGCAAAGAAGCAAAGATGTGAGATTTGATCCAATCTGAGGTGTCACCAGTGGGGCATCCAGGGTCTTGTGTTGCTTCCTGAGTCCCGCTCTGCTTCCTTCATGGTGGTGATAGATGCTGCTAAGGAAATAGACATAAAACCATTTGCAGTAGAATGTGACAGATTTCATAATAACATGATTGATATAGCTAATAGCTTAAGACTTGTATTACTGTGATCCCAATTAATTTAAATTGTTCTATACAGTATTATGTTTGCCCGTTACGTAGCTAGCTCATTATGAACTGCTATTTGGAAAATATATTAAGAAATATAAATCTCTCTTATCATTAAAAAAAAAAGTTGCTGGTTACAAAGCAACTCTTAAGGCATATTATGACTTTTCTGAGCCATAGTTTTAATTTTTGTTTTTAATTTAATTCATTTTGGAAAGATATGGTTGCAGATTCCATTCCTGGAACGTACTGACTATAACTTAAAATGCTGGGAGTGCCCAAGAAGCTCAAGTAAGTTTCATGGAAATTCTTCCTATCTTGAGAAAACAAGGTAAAAAGCCCAACAAGATATAAATGTCAGTTGATGACTGAAATGTTGGTGCTAGTATATCAAGATGGCTGATCCCAGGAAAGAGGATTCCTCTTCTTGAACTCCTCCATTTGAATAGCTGAGCTCCAGTGTCGCTGGACACTAAGTTTGGGAGGGTGGATAAAATGACTCTGGACTAGGAAGTGGGGAAAGATCTGTACAGTCTCTGTGCTCTTATACAGAATATACAAATTTAAAAATATTCTTTTGCATTTCAGTGGTCAAAAATCCCTCAGACCCACTAGGATATAGATGAGCAGACAAAAAGGAAAAAGAAAATGCCATATTGTTGAAAGAAATTACCAGCTAGAATGTACTTTCAATAACAGAACAACATCTTACACACAAAGGAATTTAATGGAAGTCAGGAAGAAACAATTGAAAATCTTTATACTCTAATGTATGGTCTGGACAATATGATGTCAAAACTAAAACTGCTGCTAGATGTAGTAACATATAATGAGATATCAATAACGTAGAAGAATATTAATCTTGAGAAGCACACGTGTTAAAGCAATATCTCCTGTATGGGAAAATAACATTGTTCCTTAACGATAACTCATATTTTTGATGTTGGTAAAATGATTCTGTGGAAAGATTAGAAACTGGAATATTAATAGAGACTTTCTATTGACTCTCAGAGCTGTACCTGGATATGGCTGGAAAACTCTCCAACACTGTTACTAAGAACAGTGTGATTAGAGGAAGTGAAATACCAGATGTAGACTGGATGACAAATGATACTGATAATCTTTGGGCTCAGATATTTTTTCACCGATAATTATAGAAATAAAAAGGAGTGACACTGTTTAAATCTTTTTCCTGGTAAATACCACATATCTTAGAAAAGAACTGGTCATAGAATGTAAACAAGTGATTATGAGCTGATTTGTGGATTCATTCTAAATTAAATGTAAGCATAAAAAGTTATCTACCTGATGTTTTCAGTTCAAAAAACAGTAAAAGGAGAAATAAAGGGAAAGATTTCTGAAGTTACTTGGAGTAATGAATTCAAACATGTAACTGTGGAAAAAAGCATGCATTACTCTCATATGTGAGTCCAAGCTGCTTTAAAACTGAAACACTGACAAAAGGGAAGCAAAGTCTACTGGAAAAGAACAACATATGGGGTCAAAAGGCACCCCTTGGTTCACATCCTGCCCAGTACCTGCTTTACAAGGGTGTGGCATTCTTTGTATGATGTAAAAAATCATATCATCCACCATCTGAAAGAGACATTAATGTTAACATAACATTAAAGTTAACAAAAACTGCATTCTTTATGTTAGTTATTATCTCCATTAATAGCCTTAAGAAAAGGTTACATGAATTTTGTTTTCTCTTTATTAATTGTTGCTGGAAAGAGGCACAGATATATAAATAAAAGTGTAAGTATCACTTTAGAAAAAGTTAAGTTGCTGGTCAAAGAACTTTCTGTGATGATGGAAGGAATGCTAAAAATTACATATATGTATATACATATTCAGCTATATTTGCCTCAGCTAAAGGATGTTTAGATATGGGAAAGTTATATGCAATAAAATRAAGGAAGAATAAACTACTATTAGCCTAATTTTGAAATAATATTTGGTAATTAAAAGGAAAATTACATGGAACAGAAGGGTAAGATAATCTGTTTGTAACTAGAGCTCATAGTAAAACTATGTATTATCATACTGCATGTAATTAACAAAAGGGTCTTCCATAGTTTTCCTAAAGGATTCTTTTTTCTCAGGCCATCCTCCAAACAGTTTTCTATGTCAGAATCACAGGTTTTCTAAAGTTTTAAACCAAAAAAATTTTTTTTTTTCTTCTCATCGTATTTAGTGAGTTTGTTATATAAAGGAATTAAGAAACTGGTTTACTTCCCAGTACAGAACACTGACTCGTATTCAGCCTTGGTGGCAAAGTCACAGAATTTGCACTTCTGAGAAAGTATAACATGTGAACTGCATGATCACTAGGTAATATTTCTATTCAGGATGATCTTATATTTACCAATGAAGATAAACACATTTTAGGACAGTTTGAAATGAGTTTATGACAATCCTTAAGGCCATTGGCCTCCAGCAGAAAAGATTACTGAGTTATTCTTTCCACTCCCCCTCCCACTACACATACACAAAGAAAATTAAAGAAAATGCAACAACAAAATAGCTGCCAGAAACAGCAAAGCTGCAGGAAACATGTCAACTCTCAAAAAAAAMCAAACTAAAACAAAATCAAAAACCTCTATTTACTTTATATTTACTTTTTAAATAGTGAAAAAAAAATCTAGAAAAAATATCCTATATGGAGACCTCTATAAAAATCCCCACTGCTAAAGTGCTGACGGATGAAAGAGGCAAGGTCTCTGACTAGTAACTTTAAGAGGCACCGAATGGTGGTTTGCTGTATCTATCACTCAAAATCAATAACAATAGATAATTTCTCTATGTTCAGTATCTATCTTATTTTATCTTCTAGTATGAACTCTTTTTCCAATTACTAATACAGTATTCATTACAACATTCATTTTTTAAAAGAAAATAGAACAGTATAAACCATTATTGCACAATCTAATTCATCCATGTTAGAATTTGAAAAGATTGCCCAATTATAAGAAAGTCTTATATAGAGAGAATGCTTTTAGTATTAGGGGATTATAATAACTCCTTGGGTAACAGATCAAAGGAGACATTAGAAGCCCTATAGCAGCTAAATACCAAGAAATAATGGGAAATCATCTTACATTTTTAATCCTTCTTTAAAAACATTCATTATCTGCTGTGTATAATTTGTAACACTTGGTTCTAGACCATCAATGCATAAATGTAGTAAAACTGCTCATCAAATGTATTAGCTGTTCACTAAATGTTAATTAGCCATAGAACCAAATAACGATTGAAAATTAACTTGACTGCAAATGTGCAAATCTACACAATTGCTTTGTAAACTTCATATTTTGTTCCAGTGAACTTAGTTCTGTACTGTCTTTAATGAAAGTCCATTTCTAAACAGGTTTCTAAAAGTGAGATGTCTAAAGCTCAGATAGTCATCACAAGCTTGCATTTAGGCAGTGGAGAGAAACAGACACCTTCAGCAGAAGGTGTTTATCACAATACAACACATAAATCACACTCTAGATGCACCTATTTCTCCTCTGACTACAAAGGGAGTCTATGTGAATAAATTAGTTTCAGAGACATCATTTTTAAATATTCAAAGTTGAGGAGACAAATTCCACAGCTGATGAACTGTGTCACTCTGCAAGGGAGTCTAGGTTGAAGGAAGTGAAATAAATCCTACCCTTTTTTTATTGCTTCATATAGACACATCATCTCAATTTAAAAATAAAATTCTCAGTGAAAAAGTCCTGGAATTGTTATTTTAACCTTTTTTTTAGATTTGTCATGCATTTTTTTGGGGGGGGGAGGGGGGAATGCATGACTGCTATCAACACAGACTTTCATAACTATTTTGAAGATTCATGTAACGTACAGCAATCTATTTTATTCATCTCTCAATTAATTTTGCTATGCAACTAGGAGCAAAAAGACACAACTTTTTATTATTCTTCCAGAAAAATATATGAAAAACCCAGTATCATTCTGAATACATTCCAGTAGCTGATGTGTTGAAAAATACAATGTTGGATATACATTTTTTTAAATAAGCACCTTAAAAGATGTATGTGAAACTATATGTAGCCCCCTTATATTAAATTGACATTTCTGTAAAAGTTTTAATTTGGAATCTCACATTGAACAATGTATTCAGTGACTTATTTTTAACTAAAGTAACGGGACTTTCAGACCATTCTCCAAATACAGCATTTTCTGTTTTCCTCCTAAGTGTATGTTGTGTTCGGTCTAAAAATGTAGCAGCTCTATTTGGTTTATTGATACTGGCGAATAAACAATATTTGCCTTACTAGAAAGAATATGATTCTTGATTGAAACAGGAGTTTACTTTTCACTCATATCAAAAAATTGGGAAAACCACAAAGTACTCTTGTTCAAATAAAATAAACAAAAAATAATATAGCTGTGTAGGGGTGTGTGTGTCTGTGCGCGTGTGCGAAAGAGAGTTTTTTTTTCTTATAACAGTAACTTTTTCAGAGGAAAACAAGGGACTTGCTGGAATAATATATCTGGGGACCACATTTATCTTTGTGGAACAAATATTTATCAGAAGTTAAAAGAAGGTTCTTAACCCTAAAATTCCTGGAGTAGCCTTCCAATAAATTCAGTGGAAAGCTTATTAAGGACCTGTATCTGTCTAAGAAAGATAAGGACATGTAGCATTATTGTCTGTAATAACAGGGGACTGGACTCCATTACTTAGGAGTTTTTTCCAGACCTGTTTCCTTTAATTCCAGTAGGTTACCTTGACATTTTAAGCTGTATTTCTGAAGATGTCTAGCAGAACTCCAGTTTTTAACTGCTGAGCAGGTAGGCACTTGGATCCCGCATAAGAACTTTCTTCCTTCACACATTACTTATTCTCTCACTTCTCACCAGTAGTCCTACAGAAGGACACATTTTTAGAAAAGAATTATTAGGTTGGTTTCCACAGTAAAACTCCTTTAGGAAAAGGTGTTCTCCTTTCATCTTTGTGACTAGTAACCTCATGCAAACTGTAGGTGACCTGATTAAAATTTTCACATCTGTGTGAAGAGTGCTTCCAGACTTCCAACTTGTTATGAACTATGTTGATGGACAGAAATTCTTTAGGACAAAAATGGCGAATAGCTGGAAAAAAGTGTACCTAAAGTACTGCAAGGAGAGCTACCTCCAAAAGACATGCACGATCAACTTAGTTAATGTACTTGTAGCTCTAATTAGAGCACAGAACATGAACAACAAGAGCAAGACATTAAAAAATTGTTTTTGGTATAGTGTTATGTATGTTTCTTTATTATAAGCAACACTTTCAATAAACTGAGTTTTGCTCACAAAATAATATGATATAATTCTTTCTGCAATTAATTTAATTAAGCCCTTTTAAATATTGATGGAAACTGAGCTGGGAATTTGGTACTAAATGCTACTGAACATTGAGTAAAATGCCAAGCTTGATTTTTATTTTTTTTTAATTCCTTGATTTGGAAAACAGAAATTGATGTATTTTACCTGAAATAAAATTGAAGGTCAGAATTAAGCAGTTTTCAGGGAGAGTTAAAATTAGATAAGGTTAAGGCCCCACAGAGCTGCTCTGCCTTCTATCTTTAATTCCCACTCTGTAGGAACCTTCTGAACTTGCCCTGCTGCTTTATTCAGATGTAATCATCACCCTTCAATGAAACTCTAATTTAAAGCAAATTCATTACAGTATGTGACTTATTTAAGTAGGCGAAAATGAGTGCCTCTAAGCATAGAACTGCATGTTCTAAAATGAAGGTAAGGTCTTATAKATAAGCTATAACAACACTTCCCCACAAATGAACACAAATTATATATAGATAGGTCTACACAGATAGATAGATTTATCTATAAATAAAATTTATGAAGAAGTCTCTAAAAGTGTTTTATAAACATGTTAGAAGTGTCATTAAAATACTGGAATATAAGCAAATGTTATTTTATTACACTTTATTTTCCAGATGAATATAATAAAATCCCCCAAAGGTTAAATTGCTTACAGTAATGCAGTGAGTCAAAAACAGATATGAAAAAAAAAAGAACCTGGGATCACTAGTTCATACTTTCTGGCTCTAATTAACAGGATACAGTAAAGCTGATTTTCTATTTTGCACTTCATGTAGTTATATATCTATGCACTGTAGCTATAACCCTCTGGCATAATTTCTGATTCTGAAGTGTAAGTGTATCTTTACTCATCCAGGCCAATATACCAGTGATTAAAGATACGAAATACCTTGGATAAAGACACTGAACAGTAATATCAAAACTTAGTGGTGAATTACATTTTCATTTAAACCTATAAGACAGTGGAAAAACCAGCCCTCTTGTCTCCAGTGGGGATATCTGTATTGCTATAAATAAAATAAGGCAATGTTTGTGGGAAAAATGTATACTCCTCCATTAGACCAGCTGTGTATTCAGAAAAAATAGACAAGCTTTTAGGCATGCAAACCCTTTTTTAGGTTTGAAATAGAAGCAACAAACTTGAAATTACAAGCAGGCTGAGAACAATTTGTTCCGAGTTTAATGCAAGTATGTTAATCATTCAGTTTGACAGAAGAGGTCATCCATAGCCATGCAAGTGAAAGAAGGTGTTTCTAATGGAAAAGATAAGGAGATCATTATCTCTTACAAGAAAAAGAGAAACAGATTATCTGAATAATAGTAGGGGCTGGCACTAGGGATGGTGTGTAGGATAGACTGTAAAATATCATAAAACCAGTGTCACTGTTGAGATTGCACTGGTCCATTGAGCTTATGAATATAGTTTCTAGTTTGTCTTTGTGCTTTTTAGAGCTCTCTTGAGCATGAGAACTGAAGTCAGATACTGAGTAGCTACTTTGAGAAATATTCTTTAATTTGCAACTGGATGTTGGGGATCTCATTGCTTCCTTATACTTAATTACACTAAGTAAATGACGGAGTAGTATGACAATTCTGCACCATATATTCCCCAATCACAGGAGAAAATAGGGAGAAGGATATCTGTTGCTCTGAACATAGGTCTGTCTGGAACTGAACCAGCTCCTCATCTCCAAGACTATGTCTAGTGATAGAAACAGTATAAGGAAAATGGAGATGACTATGGGATAAAGGAACCATACTGAAGTTTGTTCCCTGACAAATCAGTAATTTCAGATTGTCCTGTTCTTTRTCAATTGTCTCTGAGTTGATCCCTATGAAAGCAATGATATGTGTTTAGTTTTGGTTAGAGGCTCCTACTGTTTCAGCTGTAAGACTCTATAGGGAATCCTGACAATTTTTTACATTTACTCTTATGATTTCTTACATTTACTGAAGATTGGCTATGAAATCTATTTAATCTGAGAAAACAATGCTAAAGTCTAACTATGATTCTTAATATGTGAATTCTTAATGGCAGTGATACTTATTCTGTTTTGATTTTTTTTCTTTATACCTTGTAATTTATTGTCTGATAGGACCCATATTCAAGTGTCAAAGACAGTGCAATCAAAAGGCTTAAACATATTTTGCACAGAAGGGAGTTGGAAGTATCCCTTCATATGTGAAAACTCATAAAGAATTTGGCCAAATGATTGCTTTGGGGATCTTAGAACTGTGGTTTATCAGAGAAGAAAATTTTGTTTCATGAGAAGTGATGTGGTTCAGAACACATTTTCATTCTGAATGAAAATAAAATTTTAAAAGTACCTGAGAAAAAAAAGATAAAGATACTTCTGTGGGGAAAATCACAACTGCCTCTTTCTACAGTCTGATCCTGACTCATCTATGTGAATCAGAGCACAGTTACTGGATGGCAGCCACATCAGCTTAATTTGGGTGGTGCTACTTTATTTTTAATAAAGTGGTGAAGATACTCTAGTCAGCCTTATAATGTGACAACAAAGCTTGTGTCATGCATGTATTACTCTGATTTTGTTATTCATAAGTTCTTTGATCCTAGGAGTATGTAGCCTACCTCCAGCTGAGGCTATACATTGCTAGTTACATATGTGCGTTAACATTCTGGTTCATTTTCTGTTTACACATTATGGGATTGTTTTGTTGATTTTATCCATTTTGTTGATTTTATCCATGCTTTTTGGCCATTTTATGAGATTTTACAAAATAAATAGTAGTTTGTACACAGTAGCCAGGAAAGAATACAGATTAACTATTTACAGATTTTTTAAATTAGATAGGATTTAACTGAGGATAGCAAGCCTGTTTAGAGAGTCCAAAACATGTTGTTTACATTTAAAAAAAMCCCATATGTTTATATTATACAATTATAATTCCCCCGAAATGGAAATAACTCATTTGTTTTAGAATACGGTGTTTTTTGTTGACTTCATGAGAGCAATATTTTTATATATTTACTCACAGAGATGATAGTAAACATCGAGCCAGTGAACTGGAAAATCAGAATAACTACAGTACTTAGAGCATAATATTACTGCCCAGCGGGACTTTTATTAGCCACCAGCTGTAACAAAAAGCACTGCAATATGACTTACAGTATATATAATTTTAAGTATTCAATAATATTCTACGACCATCAAGAAAAAAAGGTCATAATTTTTACATAGCTGCACACTGGTATTCAAGATTTCTTTCTATAAAAACAAATCAACAGACTGGAAATTAGTTTTTGTGATTTGAAAATGGCTTATTCAGTCTGAAGTAATTGATTCATAAAAGTCAGGGACATGCACATTTAAATGAGTTTAATCAAATGTTTAATCAATAAAAAACAAAGCTGAAGGTAAATCCAACATCAGGTGATTCAAAAGAACATTGCTACAGGAGGTACAAAGCTATGAATGATCTGCCATTTGAGACACAAACTGCAAATCATTCTGAGTCAAAGTCAGACAAGGACTTTTAGGCACTACTTCTCTTGAAGGCTGGATAACTGTTACTTACATGTTCACCACTCCTCCACTCTGCATACTTACTGATATTAAATCTTAATTCAGATTACATTTTGATGTCCCTGGGTACTATTTTCCCACAGCGCTTATAAAAGAGTACAGATTCACTGTTCTCAAGGGTGGCAAATAATCCATTCTGCACAGAGTAAACAGAGCTCAACGCTAAAGCATACTCAGCCATATAAATATCTTAGCTTCGTACATCTGAATTGTGCAGTGAAATTGTAAAGCTCTCATCCTGCTGGTCTTTTCGTGTTCTGCTGTTAAAATAAGCTTCAAATCACTGACAGGTACTTGTAATTAAAGCTTTTAAATATCAATTAACTTGTGACCATGTAGAGTTACACATTGCACCATCTTGTTCCATAATCTCATAGATTCTGAAATTCTGAAATAAGCCTGAAGCAGAATATCAAGAGACTAGAATGATGAAAGTAGGATTAGCCTTTTCAGAGCAGTGTCACTGTAGTTTTCATGTAATGGCAATCCAGGTTCTTACGGGGAAAATGTGTTGCAAAGCATGCTCCTAACAAATCAAAGACAATTCTCCAACAAAATAAGACATAGAAAATTCTTATGTAAAAACATTGTGATTGACATGGCATCAATTAGTCCTTTATATATTTTTTAATATATATATACATTCCCCCTCATCTTTTACTAGGGCTCTATACCTCTRCTCCACATGAACATTGGCAGTTGGAAAAGGAGCTTTTTTTTTTTTTTTTCCATCTCCCTCCCCAGACTGACATCACAAGATTCCAGGCTCCCAAAAGATGGGAACCAAGAAACAGTACAAGAAGTTGACTGCCAAGCAGGAAGTCTCTCAGGAGAAAGGGGAGGGGAGACATGTACCCAGTTTCCTTTTCAGGCGACAGTAGGGAGTGCCAGTGAACCAGAAATACTATTAATAGGGCATGCAAACAAGAGCAAGGCAGTTCATAAGGCAGTTGGTGTGAAAGGAAGTGGACTGAAGGCTCAGAAGTGCTGCTTGATACTGCCAGTCAACTCAGCACAGTGATGGAGGTAACACACCAAAGGACATGGTCTTCTGGACCAACTAGTGTGATACCTAGAATATGAGAGGCCTTGACCTAGGAGAATTTTTTAAGGGGGACATAGCCGCTGAATCTTGGGCTGCAGGGTGTGCCCAATGCTCTTCTCTGAGGTGGGAGCTGGGAGTGACAATGGCTTCACCTGAAGGAGGTGTGCTSTGGTCAAACTGCTAAGCCATGAGAAGGAGATGAGGGAGAAGGTGAGCAGACTGCATAGCATCAGGGAGCATGTATGGGAAAGAGAAAGGACTTTGCAGAGATCTGGCAGGGTCAAGAGCCCAAACCTCATGGCATGCAGAAGGAGAGATGTTCAGAAGCTGTGCTTGAGATGGTGAAGGAAAAGGATTCCCAGGACAGTGGGGACTAGAAGCTTGGGACTTTTAGGGCTAGGTGAAAGAGACAGTACCCAGGTGGTGATGTCCTCAATCATACCGGTAAAGGGAAAAGACTCTGGCAGAAACACACGCATCCGACAGATCAACTCCTGGCTGCACAGCCACTCTCAGTCAGGGTTTTGGCTCATACACCCATGAAATTCACTTCAGGGAACAAGAGCTGCTGCTGAGAATTCACCTGATAAAGCAGGGCAAGAGCATACTGCTAACCTAGTGAGGAGGGCTTTAAGTAAGCTTCATTGAAGAAAGCAGATCAAAGTCCACAGATAAGTATGAGAACAAAGATAAGGAGGAAGCTTACTTGACAAAGAGTAATGGGGAAGGTGCTCACACTTGTCTTGAAAAAGTGGAGTAAGCAGGGATCCATCTGAAGTGCCTGTGCTCTAATACATGCAGCATGGGAAAGAAACAGGAGGAACAGGAAGTCAGTGAGAAGTTAAGAGTTACGCTATCACCAGGATTGTAAAGATACAGCAGGACAGCATGTACAAGTGGAGTGTTGTGATGATGGACAGTGGGTCTTTAGAAAAGATAGGCAGACAAGATGGGGGGGGTGAGGAGAATGGCTGTAATACAGGTCTTTGTCAGGCTAACTTAAGATGGAGCAGCAGGATGCAAGATATTTGACTTGCAASTCATGAATAAAGAAGAGTTGGCTCATGATAATGATTAAATGGCAGCTGTGGCTACAGTGACCATGAGATGGTAGAGCTTAAGATCCTGAGGCAAGTGAGGAAGGCAAGTATCAAAGAACCTGGAATCCAGGAGAGCAGACCAGCTTATTCAAGGAAATGGTATGCAGGATCCTACGGGAGCCCAGAAAGATGGTCAGTCTTTAAAAACAACTTTCTAAAAGCACAAGAATAGCCCATGTAGAAGAAAACAAACAGGCATAGCAGGATGTAAGTTAGGCTGAACAGGGAATTCTCAGCTGAGCTCAAATGCAAAAAAGGAAGCATATGAGACCGGGACAGTATCAGACTCCACAAGAAGCATTGCCTGAACACACAAGGATGGAATTAGGGAAATCAGAGTTCTGCTGGAGTTAAAATGGGTTAGAGATGTGAAGGGGCAACAGAAACTGCTTTTAGAAGTACAGCAGCAAAAGCAAGACTAAGGAAAATATTGGTCAATATTGAATGGGGCAGGTGACCTTAAGAGGAAAGACAAGGAAAAGGCTGTAGTACTCTGTGCTGCCTTTGCCTCTATCTCTAGAAATACAGCCTGCTTTCAGACCTCCTATGTCTCTGTAGTTATTAACAAAACTTGGTGGAGAAAGGTACTACCCACAGTAAAGGAAAATTACACTAGGAAATTCTTGATTAAGCTGACATAAATGTCAGCAAACAGTAAGACTGGTGGATGCTCCATGAGGGAAACTGAGCTGGGAGCTGAGGGTGACCACAGCATAAGCAGAGGCAGTGCCCTGACTGATTAGGGTACAGTCCCACATTGTCTCAACAGGGCAGGAAGAACAGAGGTAGTGATAGCAGGGCTCACCCACAGTCCCAAACAAGGTGAGATGATTAATCAGGGCCAGAGTCCATCCAGGAGCAGCAAGAGACAGGGCCAGAGACAAGCTAACTGTAAGTCTGAGGTCTGTCCAGATAGCACAGCTAGGTGGTGGTACATTTACAACATAGCTCAGACCAAGACTGAAGCTCCAGGCCTGAGCTTAAATGGAAACCCTGCAACAATGGGCAGAGGGTATACAGGTGGGAGTCCCAGGTGAGGCTGCTCAGGGCAATTGAAGACTATTAGTATCCCCAGGGCCCTAAGAGTAAATCTGTTAGGATAGATGGGACACCCAGTGCATCTGGAATTGTGGAGAGATTGGACTGATGTTATTATGAGGTTGCTTTGTATCATCTTTGAAAGTCCATTGATATTGCAGGGGATTCTTTGTGACTGGATAAAGGCCCATCTTCTGAAGAACAGAGGGGATGACAAGAGAGTCAGCCTCACCTTGTTGCCTGGGAAGATTACAGAGCAAGTCATTATGGAAGCCCTTTCTGTGGAGGTGAAAGACAAGATGATTGGCAATAGCTGCCACTGGTTTACCTAAGCCAGAGCATGCCTGAACAAGTTGGTTGTCTTTTATGATGACATGACCGGCTTTGAGGCTGAGAGAAGAGCAGTAGATATTGACCAAATAGCAGCTTTGCAGAAAAGGACCTTAAGGTCCATGCAGACAAAAAGTTGGACATGAGTAAACAGCGCACCTTAAAGCTAGGAAGCCTGCACACTGAGCTGCATTAGTAGGACTATGGGCAACAGGTTGAAGGGATTGATTGTTCCTCTCCTTTTGCTATCTGTGAGACAGCAGCTGGAGTACTCCGTCTAGTTTTGGGCTCCTTGGTACAGAACAGATTCTGACAAATAGAACAGCATGTAGATAGTGGACACTAAGATGATTAGGGGGCTAGGTAAGATGATGTACAAGGAGCAGCTCAGAGAGTTTGACTTGTTAAGACCAAAGAAGAAAACATTAAAGGGGAATCTAATTGCTGTTTTCAAGTACCTAATGAGTGGCCATAGGAAAAAAAAAAAAAAAAAAATGGAGCCAGGCTCTTCTTGGAAATGCACAGCAAAAGGATGCAAGGCAATGGACACATATTGCAACAACAGAATTTCTGCTTATATATAAAGGTAACTTTTTTTTTTTCCACAGTGGGGATGGTCAAACACTGGAATAGGTTTCACAGAAACCTGTTTGGAATCTTTTTCCCTGAATATATTCAAAACTTGCCTGGAGCAATCGGAGCATTCTAACCTAATTTTGAAGACAGCCCTGTTTTGAGCAGGAGATTGGATTAGACACCTGCCAAGATCTCCTCCAATGTATTTTTTTCTACAATTCTATTATTCTTTACAGCAAAAAATGACTAACAGTTATGTTCAATCATTAAATTTGCTACTATTCTTTAAATCTTATTGATAGAATTTCAATCAACTAGCCCAGTTTTCTCATTAATCAGTTTTTGCAAGATAGTATTCCTGCAATTTTAGAAGGAAATGGACAATAATATTTCACTGCCTCTGTTCTGTAATTGTTCTTTCCATTATTATTTGAATGTTTATAAAAATAAAAGTTGGATTAAATGGAAATTCTATTTTATTTATTTATTTTGACTAGGATGGCATTTTTGAGAAAGGTTTTAGTTTCTCAAATAATCTAACAGCAAATAGCATATTTTAATTTGCTACCCTTTAGATAGTTTATAACATAGTCCTTCCCACCAATCCAACTAGACTGGAGTGAGGTATTGAAGAATAGCACAAACTGGAAGGATGTGGACAAGCTTATAAAATGTGACAGAAAAAGGCTTTTGAGTTCTTAAGGGAAGAAGAGTTATGAAACACGGCGAAGGATAACTTGTCTATAGAGATGAGAAAGAAACTGAAGATGATGTTAAGACTATGAGGCCAGAAAGGATGGTAGAAAAAATGGCAACATAAGAGTTTCAATACGAAAGATTAGCAATTCCATATTAATCACATTTGAGCTAACTAATGAAATTATGTCTAAGATGCATCTTAAGAATGTCTTCAAGATTAAAAACATCACAAACCTTCAACCAGCAAGTTTTAGCAATGGCATGACTTAGCAATACCACTGTACTTTGAAAGGATTTTACAACATGTTTTATTCTATTTGGAGATAAAGGTACCATATTAAAACAGTTCTGATCATCCACACTTCCACTCTGAAAACGGATCCCTGTTTTTTAGCCTTACACTGTTTTCTCAAGTTCTTTATGCCTTCATGAAGTTATAAAAAGCATATTAGCAATTTTGAGTGAACTGTTTTCAAAAATTGCTTATGGAAACCCAGCATTTCCAAGAATGCTTTTCAATACTTTTCAGATTACTGATAGTTAAAGTTGTAAAACAACAGAAGTAAAACAACAGAAAATGTCAGGTTGATCTGAGAAAGTATCTAAATTGAAAAGTTCAAAATTCAGTTTAGAAGCATTTAAAGCTTATTTTGGTTCAAAATTCTAGGAAATTGCTGGGTATTTTTATTTTTTTCTTATTTGGCTTTCTCAAAGAACATGCTGTCTGAATGTCTGAAACATGCTGATTTTGCTTACATTTCATTTTATCTTTTATGGAGCTCCAGTTTAGYAATCTTCTTTATTTACAAATGTGGAATCAGCAGAGATCAGTCACAGACCTAACATTGCAAGACAAAGCAGGTGTTAAACTAGACACTCCACCTCATCATCAAAGACATGTGGGTATCTACCTTCCTCCTGATATATCATTACTATCCTTTAACATCACTTATTAGCTATTTCATTCCATAAAGTATTTCAAGTTCCACCATTCCATAAGTACATGCATAGTTAATTTTATTCTATGAAATATGTGGAGCATAAGTTCAAGTAAAAACCCGGAGCAGAATTTTCAAACAGTTCATTCCATATCCTATCTCTTTAGGGGTGCCGTGTTAACAGAATGTGACTAAGATAGGCAAAAGATAGGCAGAGACAGTGTGTAAATACCTAGTATTTAGGAAATTCAGCATGAGTTATATTCCAAATCTTTGACCTAAAGTCTCAGGATGGTGTTCAGTTTTCCTTCTAATTTAGTTGCTTTTTATATCTACCTTCTATAGCATAAGCAGGGTGAATCAAAGTACAGAGACTCCCTATGCAGTCCACTGAAAGATGTGCCTTTGAAGAACAATTTAGAGTACCTGAAAGAAACATCTACCTCTTGTTGACTATAATGGGCATAACTACCTCTCTAGGCAATTTAATGCTCTTTAACAACAGATGAGGAGCTGCATAGAATCAGCTGCTAGAAATAAAAGATATTAGGATGTGTTAGAAAATCACCTAGCTTGGAGCAATCACATCTCTTTACCYGGGATTCAGTATGAGACATTATTCTTTGGAACTAGGTTCCTTACAAAGGAATATGAGAAACTGAAATGGCAGCCTTTTTCACAGTAGCAGTTCAACAGAATTCTTTAAATAATTAGTCCAACAGGTACTAACAGAAAAACAACCTCTGGGGAAGCTGACTCTTTAGCCTACCAATGTGACTGCTTCTTTAGGAGAGCGGTACCTGTTTTGATGATGTTTATGCATTTTATTCAATAGATACATGGATCACAGAAGCACAGAATCACTGAGGTTGTAAAGGATCTCTGGAGATATTCTAGTCCAAACCCCCCCTACTCAAAGCACGGTGAACTAGAGCAGGTCGCTCAGGACTATAACCAGTGGGATTTGAATCTCCAAGGAACGAGACTCCAAAACCTCTGTGGGCAACCTGTTCCAGGGTTTGACCATCCTCACACCATCAGGGTAAAGTTTTTTCTTATGTTTAAATGGAATTTTCTGTATTTCAATCTATGCCAATTGCCACTTTTCCTTTCACTGGATACCACTGAGAAGCATCTGGGTTCATCTTCTTTACTCTGCCTCGTTAGGTGTTCATACACATTGATAAGACCCCGCCCGAACCTTCTCTTCTCTGCGTTAAACAAATCCAGCTCTCTCACCCTTTCCTCCTATGACAGATGCTGTAATACCTTAATAATTGTCATGGCTCTTCACTGGACTCACTCCAGTGTGTCCATGTCTCTCTTGTACTGGGGAGTACAGAATGGGACACAGCACTCCAGATGTGGTCTCATCAGCACTGAGGGGAAGGATCACCCAACCTGCTGAGGATGCTTTTCCTAATGCAGCCCAGGGTGCCATTGGCTGATGCTGCAAGGCTGCACTGCAAACACGTTCAACTTGTTGTCCAGCATGACCTCCAGCAAATTCTCYGCAAAGTTGCTCTCCAGCTAATTGGCCCCCAGACTGTACTGGTGCATGGGGTTATTCTTCCCCAAGTGCAGGACTTTGCAATTTCCTTTGCTGAACTTCATAAGGTTCCTGTTGGCCCATTTCTCCAGCCTGTTAGTGTCCCTCTAAATGACAGCACAATCATCTGGTCTATCAACCACTCCTTCCAGTGTTGTGTCATCTGCAAACCTGCTGTGGGCATACTCTGTTCCACCATCCAGGTAATTAATGAAGATGTTGAATAGTATTGGCCTCAATGCCTGGGGTATACCACTACTGACGAGTCTCCAGCTGGACTCCGTGCTGCAGACCAGAACCCTCTGAGCCTGGCAGTTCAGCCAGTTTTCAATCCACATCACTGCTCTCTTATCTAGTCTGCAGATCATCAGTTTATCAATGAGGATGCTATGGGAGACAGTGTCAAAAGCCTTGCTGAAGCTGAGATAACATCCACTTCTCTCCCCTCATGTACTGAGCCATTCACTTCATCATAGAAGGCTTTCGGGTTGGTCAGCATGATTTCCCCTTCATAAATCCATGCCGACTACGCCTAATCACCTACTTGTCCTTCGTGTGTTTTGAAATGGTTTCCAGTATTATTTGTTTCACCACCTTCTCAGGGATTGAGTTCCCTGGATCCTCCCTTTTGCCCTTGAAGATATGAGTGATATTTTCTTTCTTCCAGTCCCCAGGAACCTCCCCTGATCGTCATGACCTTTCAAAGATTATCAAGTGTGGCCTCACAATGCAGAGGCCGGTTTCTTCAGCACCCATGGATGCATCCGCGGACCTGTGTACCTCCAGTTTATTTAAATATTCCCTAACTTGATCATTTTCTACTGAGGGTAAGTCTTCATAGCTCCAGACCTTCCCATTGGTCTCAGGGGCCTGGAATTACTGATGGCAAATCTTACTAGCAAAAAGAGGTGAAGAAGGCATTCAGTGTGTCCCATCACCAATTCCTTTGCCCCATTCAGCAGCCAGCCAAAATCTACAACCCAGAATTACCTCTGTACACCAGTAGGTTGGCTTTCTCTATGGGCCACAGAAGTAGGAATCTTTCCCACACTATCAATGCATTCTTTGCTTCAACAGGAAGTGTGAAAAAACAAAATTTTTGCTCATTCTACCAAATATAGAATACCTCCAAATATGTCCTATAATTTGGCTAGGATAAACTTGGACAGGTGAAATCATGGATTAAAATATCCACATAAAGAAAAGGAGCTGTAACATTCCTGTTTCATATGGGAGTACTTCAACTATTAAGCGTTTAAGCATCTGACAGTTTCATGCACTGAATTTAATACTATCTTTTATTTGTTTCAAGCATATCTAATGGATTAGTTTTTCCAGGAACTGAAATAGAATTTTGTGTCTTTTAGCCTATCTGTGAATCAAAGTTGTTCTTAGTCATCCATTAACTTAGACTGGAATGTTTATGAACATGTCTAGGAAACTGTGATTAGGTGTCTAACTGTGCATACCGAGACTGAAAAATATTATATGCATCTAAGATCAGGCAGCCCTAGATAACATAAGAACCTAAGACAATACATTCTGCCAAAATCAGAGTAAGATGATGAAGTAAGTGGGCTGAATTTTCCCCAAAGTCTCTCTCCCTTTCTAGTTCAATTCATAATAAGTTATTTATACAAAATAGAAGAAATCCATCTTCTCCTAGAACAACTGGAGGAGAGCACTCTGTGGATGATCAGTAGGTTGTGGTCAATGATAGCCTCTTTCAACACAAATTGATTCTCTGTTCTGAATTAAGCAGACACCGGCTTTGAAATCAGTTTGACCTCATGCTAATTAAGTCATTAGGTCAAACCATTAAATCCTTTTCCCCTTTCCCTTCACATCTCCTCTCTCTTCCAGCTAAGGAAAATAGGGAATTTAAGTACTTCTGCTGTAAACAGAGATTCCTAAACAATTTTTGCAGCACAACAGAAGTCACAAATGGGCTTTCCATAATCACTGGAAGGCATTCATTCCTATTCAAAGGTATTACAGGCCTCAAAACAAGCTAGTCCTGAGCAGCCAGGCAAGAAACTGAGAAAATCAGTCATCTTGATATACTATGGAAGCACCAACACTTCAGCCATCAACTGACATTTATATCTTGTTGGGCTTTTTACCTTGTTTTCTCAAGATAGGAAGAATTTCCATGAAACTTACTTGAGCTTCTTGGGCACTCCCAGCATTTTAAGTTATAGTCAGTACGTTCCAGGAATGGAATCTGCAACCATATCTTTCCAAAATGAATTAAATTAAAAACAAAAATTAAAACTATGGCTCAGAAAAGTCATAATATGCCTTAAGAGTTGCTTTGTAACCAGCAACTTTTTTTTTTAATGATAAGAGAGATTTATATTTCTTAATATATTTTCCAAATAGCAGTTCATAATGAGCTATGTTCTAGCTACGTAACGGGCAAACATAATACTGTATAGAACAATTTAAATTAATTGGGATCACAGTAATACAAGTCTTAAGCTATTAGCTATATCAATCATGTTATTATGAAATCTGTCACATTCTACTGCAAATGGTTTTATGTCTATTTCCTTAGCAGCATCTATCACCACCATGAAGGAAGCAGAGCGGGACTCAGGAAGCAACACAAGACCCTGGATGCCCCACTGGTGACACCTCAGATTGGATCAAATCTCACATCTTTGCTTCTTTGCAGTAGATGTTACGTGACACATCTGGAACTTGGTGACACATCCGGAACTTGGTCACAATCAAGGCACATGTTGGGTGCTTGGTAACAAAACCTGTCACTCTATTTGCAATTTGAAATGTCATGGTGAGGTAGGCTGGCTGTTCACCCTCACTGTGGTGATGTCCTTGCCCACGCCTCTAAGAGGCAACTTGTGCGTGGACCAGAAGTATTCCTTCATCAGCTGGCATAGCTGGTGAGTGACAGTAACTCTCCACTGGTGTGTGATAAATGCTGGTTTATTACATTAGAAAGAAAAATCATCTATATTATTTTCGTGAAAATAATCCTTTAGTTATGTTTCACACATTTCACATACGGAATTAAAAAAAAAAAAAGTTCCCTAGTTCCCTAAATGTGCAAAGGGCAAGATGTCCTACATTTTAATATGTTCATTGCTTCTGAAATATATCATAGATTTTGTTGCCAGCTTTGAAAGTGATATGATGTTTAGTGTATTTGCTGATAACAATAGGAGACTAGTGTAGACAATGAAACTGTGTAGATTCAAATTCAATCTAAATAAGTTATATTGCTCATAAAGAGCAAATTATCTGATAAACTATCATGTATCAAGGAAGAAAAATACATGCAAGATGCATGGAGCAACACTAATATCACATAGAAAGGTGATAAAAAATCCCTTTGTCAGTCTGATGTCAAATTAGTTATTAATTATACTTCTTTGCCAAGTAGGATGGGCAGCTAATGCTTTAATGATTTAAGGCTCTGACAAGGTGAACAGCAAAACGTAAATGAATCAAAATGCACAGAGACTCATAGTATGTGTTCCTCTTTCTAGAAAACAGGGAATGCTTCTCTAAGAAACTGCTATGTTTTTCTTGGTCTGTTTGGGTACAGACAGATAGACCTTGTAACTGGTGTTAAGTTTTATGTTGGTACAGAATACTGAGCGATAGAAATTTTACCTAGAAATCTAGACAACCATGGCTAAAAAAAATATTACTCCTGAAGAAATAAAATTAAGACTTTGCTTAAAGGTAATCATGTCTTGTCATTTTAGGAACAGTCAGTTGTCTAAATAGAGACATCTAGTGCCACTTGCAATACCCTGAGTTGTCAAAACATTCGCAAAGCATTGACAGGTGTCTCACGGGACTTGCATAATACATCTACCCTTCTGGACTGCAACCAGAGTCTCTAAAAGCTCTAGAATAGATCAGTTTCCACCACCCATCTATCTATGTTTCAACAGCTAAGTCAGCCCCAAGAATAGGGAACTAACAATAGATATCTTGATATAGATGCATCTATATTATAGCATGACACATGAGTGTGTCATGTCAGCTTGCTTTAYAGATAACGAAGAGAAAAAAAAAAGATTTCTGGGGAACAGCACATCTAACCAATTCTGTATGTCTAGAAATGCCTCTGTCTTGATACATTCAGATGTAAAGGAGGGATTCAACTCCAGATCATAGAAAACAAAATTTAGGCACCAGCATTTCAGGGTTTACATGTGAGCTAAGTGTCTACCATCCCATTATATTCAGGAGAAAATCTAACAGAGATTTTTAACACCAGATTTGTTACTCATTGAGGTTGCAGATGTCGCAGTGAAGGAAGGGAAGAAGGCCCTTCCTTATCTTGGTAATCAGCGTCTGCCCGCCAGAGCCCCTTGTTCAAGGACTTTCCCTGAGTCAGTTTTGCAAAGCTGTAGATTTTATTAAAGCAACAGATACAACAGGTTCAGAATTGCCACTGATAAATGCACTTGCTGCTACAAATTTTCTTTCTTTGAGCTCAAACTAACAATTAAGTGCTTTCAATAATAATATATTTCCCCGGGTAACGTCCAACATTTGTCAGAGGCGCAAATCTTACCAAAGAGGCGTCCCTGTTTGGGGGAGGGAAGAAGGAGACTCRCTCGTCAGCAATCTCCAGTGAACAGTTCAGGGGTTCAGTTTTTTTCCCCTCCAAAACGTTTAGTGAGCTGTCTTCTGTTTTATAGTCATTGAGGGTGGGATGTGGAAGCGCAGCAGTCATACTTCATTGGCTGGATTGCCATTTTCATGATTGTTGTGGGGTATGTCCCCCTTATTTACATATCGTTATGCAGCAAAGGGCGTGTTTTTTAATATGGTAATCAGGGATAATGAGGCTAGGGGCACTATAGGTCAACACTTAGTCCATGATCAGCAAATTTTTCAGTATGCAACCCTTTGAGGTCAGGGGTGGACCACGATACCCTCATATCACCTCCTCCTCTGCCGTGAAACTGGATAAAACTTTCCAGCCTTCACCAGCCAGCTTGTTACTCATGTTGCAAAGGGGTGGTGTGCTTTGTCTGCCMCGTACTGTTTCTCCTTTCTGCCCCCTCCTTTCCTCCTGAATTCTCTCCTGACTCCACAGCAGACATCTAATTATAAGCATCTACATGCTAGCTCGGTGACTAAGCTTCCATCATAGACAATGCAAACATAGTCAGTACAGTCAGTGGATCTTGTTTCAGTTGTCCATAAAGTTGTGCAGTGCTATTTGAGATGCCCTGCAGCGTCCTCCTGGCCTCCAGTTGCCAGTTTTGAAGGATGAAGGTACTCTGTAAATCCTGTTACATCTTCCAGTGTCATGTAAACACCTTGGATATCTTAGAGTCTCAAATGGTACTCAGGCCTAAATTTTGGCAGCTGTATTGACCCTATCTCCACTGAATATAATATTTATTCAGTTCATGCTGGCTTAAATACCTAGTTAAATGTGACTACACCTACTTGTTTGAATTTAGATGTCTATAATCTGGACCTCTATCCCAGCCTCGGTGTTAAAAATGCAGTTTTGCTTATCTGTGCACAGTACAGCCATATATAATTTGCCAACATATTATAAGTTTATTTCTTATCACATTCACAAAATCTATGTACTCATTTTTTTCTGTCAAAAAATTAAAACTTTTAATAGTCCTCTGTTCTTTCCTACTATATAAATGACAAATTGGCTAGCCCTCTCACCTCTGTGGGTTTCTGCTTATATTGTATAATTGCTAAATCCTTAGATAACACCTGAMATCAGAAGAGGTAGAGCTAAACTTCTAGTTCTTGATCTGTAAAACGTGACAGCTGCCAAGAATATATCCTTTATTAATTATATACCATCTTGTAGCATTAATACTTTGCTTGTAATGAAAATGACCAAAAATCACTTCTTAAACTGTTCCTTGCATCAGACCTACTCATATTCAATACCTCCATCAAATTTGGCGTAGGCAGACATTTTTAAAGATAGGTTGTCAATGGGAACTAAGAAAGGAAGGAATTCAGACATAATCCAGTTTTAGAATGTTCCTAATGTGAGGTACATTTAGAGACATTTCAAAAGGAAAGCTATGAAAGCTACCTTTTTAAAGGTATTTTAGAGACCATAAGCAACTTTTTAAAATTTTGTGAGATTTCAGACACTCACATCACTGCAAGCACAGTTTTGGAACATGATTGGAATTATTTAGTCACCAACAACCATATCTATATGAATGAGAACCTCGTCTTGTTATGTTTGTTTTATACTCTGTAAGATAAAACACAGAATAAACTAGTCCTTATTTTCATCACTGATTTTCCTCTCACCATCTCATGACAGTGGACATGAAAATACTGCATTTCACAGTTCATATATAAACAAGCTTCTTATTTGTGCCTCAGTCCTGTATTTCTCTTATAATCTCTGTTTCTGTGTTACTTGCTAACTCAGTAAAGCATCTTTGCATGTAGTCTCTCTGAGTTAGACTATGAATGCTGTTTCATACTTGTTTTGCAATTGTTTGTGTTAATTGTACTAAATGCGTTGCAAATTTAGATACTTTGGTGATAACTTAAGAGGCTTTTTACAGAAGTGATTATGCCATATTTTTCTAAGTGACACACTTAAGTAAACAAAGGAATCCTTTACAATGCCTGTAAGATGAGAGAAGGCAAGACTGTCATTTCTGTTCTGCACAGCTTCAATGCTGCAGACTTCAAGGTCTAAGTAAAAAGTCTTTAGATAACCCATGAGAGAGCTGCTTGCAAACAGATTATTTAACAGTCATTTGGAAGGCATAAAATGAAAGGTTTTATGATAACAAAGAGCATCTTCAGCCTTAGCACTAAAGTGTTTTCTTCTCTAGCTGCATCAAACATTTTTCTATTGATTTTGTAACTCTTAGGAATGCAGTGCAGATATCATTGTTTTACAATAAAAGATAAAGCAAGTCTTATCAATTTGAAATCAATAGCAGTATTAACAGTTTAAAAACTGGATAAACTTTTTCTTGGGAAGATGAGAAGGGGAGAAGTTGTTACACCTAAATAACAGAGTACATGCAATCAGGAAGAAAAATAAGTCTCTAAATAACAATGACTAATATTTTCACTATCCTTTGAGTGAAATTCAACCTATGATAGAAGTCCCAAAGAAGGCTGTGTGCACCAGCTTGTATATACAAAAAAAAAAAAAAAAGCAGCGCAACACATTTCAATCCTCCCAGCACTGTTTAGGTATTTTATCTGGTAACCGTTGAGTTAAAAAATGAGTAAGCAGTCATGTGAATAGACTAGAATCCAAAACTTTTCTTTGGGGAGATGTCTTTTTACTATGCCTCCTGTTCTTTGACTGCAACCATAAGAATCTTGCATCCTTCTTTGCATAGTATCACAGCTTCCAAAGTTGTGATAGAGACCTTTCCTGCCCTGTTTTTCACTGGATTTATAGTTATGGACCACGAGTAAGTACACATGAACTCAGCAGTTAATGTAGCAGTTGCCACAGAGGGGATGCATAGAGGGCCAGAAGTACTGGATGGCTAGAGTCAGCACTGCCACAGTGACACAGAACAGGGCACCAGCTGGAGCAACTGCCTTAGTGCATTAGAAGCCTTGTCTGATCTGAATCTCCGGATAAAGCCACCCATGTCTCCAGCTGTAGGAAGTGCCTGGTGCTTCCCCTGAGCTGGGTTGGAGGTATCAGTGGCCTCACATGCTAGATGCACTCTGGTTGAGGCACCAGGTGAAAGATCTGCAGGAGGTGAACAAACTACATGCTATCTGCTGGAAGAATGAACAGGAGATGGACAGATTCTTCATAGAGACCTTGCAAAGAGAGAAGCACCTCAACACACTAAGCATGGATGGAGGGACAGCTAGAGGCTATGCCCAAAAGAATAAAGATGAAGACTTGCACTATGGGGGAGGTGGGAAGCTTGTTTCTTCTGGCAAGAGGAAGAAGGCTCTTTCTCCACCTGCAGATTTGATCTTAAAGAGATATGGTAAC
The DNA here is from genome assembly GCF_003343035.1 of Apteryx rowi. Taxonomy (NCBI): domain Eukaryota; kingdom Metazoa; phylum Chordata; class Aves; order Apterygiformes; family Apterygidae; genus Apteryx; species Apteryx rowi. The sequence continues at coordinate 586,912 of NW_020450793.1, read as the reverse complement.
AGTTGAAGAGGAATAAGTTCTATCAAGGGAGGCATCTGGCAAGCTGAACCTGATCTATGAGTCAGCACAAGAGAAAATGGTGGCCAATAGTGGCCAGAGACACCCTTCTGCAGGGTACAGAGGCACTCATCTGCAGGGGTGCCCCCTACAGGGGCTAGGGTTGTCCAAGAGGTATTCACCTCAATCCTGCCAGGCAAGAGGAAAGGCTTGGGTAGGAGAGGTTTATCCTGCAAGTCAATACCTGGTTGTGCAGCTGGTGTCACAGTAGAGTCTTGGCTTTTATGATCCCAGGACCCTCTTTGAGGAACAAGGACTGCTGGAGAGAGACAGTATCCATTTGACGAAGTAGAAAGAGAGCATCTTTGCCAACAGGTTTGCCAAATTGGTGAGGACAGCTTTAAACAAGGTTAATTATGGGGAGATGACAAAAGCCTGAAGGGAAGTAGAGGCCTTTGGGTGGAGCAGTGAGGAAGCACCCTTTGGACAGGGTAATGAGATAGGCTTGCTCAGCTCCTCTGAGAAAACAGCATGACTGGGTATCTGTCTCAAGTGCCTGTACACAAAGGCACGCAACACAAGGAACAGGAAGAATTAGATGTCTATTGGAAGCCACAAACTGGGATTACAGAGATGTGGTAAAATAGCTTACATGACTGAAACACTGCAATAGATGGATGCAGGCTTTTGGGAATATAGGCCATAAACATGAAGAGTTTCACTCTATGCAAAGTAATGGCTTGAGTCCAAAGAGGTTAGCTTTGAAATGAATGATGAACAGGTCGAGAGCTCATGTGAAGCATCAGAGCAGAGACGAGCATGAGTGTCTGAAACAAACTGCTTGATCAGAAGGAGGAAGATGATGAAATGTTCTTTATACAGCTGGAAGAAGCCTCATAATTGCAAGCCCTGGTACTCATGGGGAACTTGAACTACTCTGAGATCTAGTTGAAGGTAAACATTCCTGGGTGCAAGCAATCCAGGAGATTCCTGGAGCATGTTGATGACAATTTCTTGATGTCAATGATTGCTGATTTGATTAGGGGACTTGAATACTCTCCCAGAGCTACTACTTACAAGTAAGAAAAAGATGGTTGGGGATATCAGCCTTGGCAGCAGCAACCATAGAGTTTAAGATCCTGAGAGAAGTGAGCAAGATGAACAGTCCAGTTGCAACCCTGGATTTTTAGAGAGCCAAGTAAAGCTTATTCTTAGAACTGATTGATGGGATTCCTTGGGAGTCTGCCCTGAAGGGAAAAGGGGCCCAGGAAAACTGATTGATCTTCAGGGACATCCTCTTCAAAGCACATGAACAGTTCATCCATATGTGCAGGAAATCAAGCAAGCCATCACCATGGATGACTAGGAAACTTCTGACTGAGTTCAAGAAAAACAAGGAAGTACACAGAAGGTGGAAACAGAAATGGACTACCAAAGAGGAATATAGAGACRTTGCTTGAGCATGCAGGTATGCAGTTAGGAAAGCCAAAGCTCATCTGGAGTTGAAACTAGTGAGTACAACTAAAAGGGCTCCTATAAGTACATTGGCAGCAAAAGGAAGGTTAGAGGAAGATGTGGACCCACAGATCAATGGGGCAGGAACATGGTGACAAAAGACATGGAAAAGGTTGAGAGTTCTGCCACAGGCCTCTGAGATGCTTGGGCAGCAGAATCTAGGAAGTGAGGTTGGGGGGGATGCTCCCAGCTTCCCCCCCCCCCCATCTGGGGCCAGTTACATGCAGTCTGCATTCCTGTGCCTCACACTCTGAAAGGGAGGATGTCAAGACTTTGAGATAAGGCCTGCTTGGGCACCAGGACCTTGAGAAACAAAAGCCTCCTCTCACTGCTGGGGCACTGTTAATTATTATGGTCTGGAATTATCTCCTCCTCATCAGGACCTTGAGAGACAACATCTGCTTTCACTGCTGGGGCAGTGTTAATCATTGCGGACTGGAATTAACTCCTTCTTCCCCCAGCTATTGGATCTCTCCTTAGGACCACCACTGCAAGAGTAAAGCAGTCATTCACAGTCACTCAAACTCCTTTCTTCAGTGCTCAAGAGTGCTCAAGGCAGCTAGCCTGCCACTGGGGGCATTTGGCCACCCCCCACCCCATGACTGTGGGTGTGATCCTCATAACAACAACAGAGGAGAGTTGAACTCTGAAGCAGCCAAGAGCTAGGGGCTGCAACTGCACGAAGAGAACTAACTGGCCTTGCAACTCCACCTCCACCTTCCCCTAAAGGGTATAAATAGATTGGCCCCAGAGGCCGTCCTTGGCTCTTCGTGGGTGACAGTGGGTCTGCCAGCTTGCGGAGCCCCTCAGGACAAGGATGCCCTCCTGCAGTTACTTCCCTGGGATTGAGGGTACGTTGACTGCTGAGGCAATGCATGGGTAAGATCAACCAGAATTGGTTTGCCTAGTTCATTCATTTGGGCAATTAGTATAAATTAGCTAGCTTTTCTGTTTACTAAGTAGTTACTGTTAGCATAACTTTTAGTGTAATTAAAAAAAAAAAAAAGTATTCTAGTTGAGCTAAGTTTCTGTTAATAAGACTTGCTTTATATCATTGCAGCTTCTGTAGCAAATTTTGGTCTTTGAAACAAGTTGTGGAGTCATGCAGTAAATCTCCTTCTCCCCCTCCTCCCCTCCCTCGCACCACACAAAACCCACACAGTCCAGGACTGTAAGGTAGTCGGTCATCCTGCAGAAGACCAGTTCTTCCTTGTTTGTTAGTATGAGGTCCAGCAGAACATCTCTCCTCATCAGCACACCTCTATCAGCTGAGTTCGGAAGTTGTCATCAATGCATTCCAGAAACCTGGATTGCTTGTACCTTGCTGTGTTGTCCTCCAGCAGTCCCCTATGAGGTCCAGGGCCTGTGGATGCAAGGCTTCTTCCAGTTGTCTGAAGAGGGCCTCGTCTATTTCTTTCTGATCAGGCAGTCTATAGCAGACACCTACTACAATGTCACCCACGTTGAGCTGCCCACTCATCCTAACCCAAAAGCTCTCAGCTGGCCCCTCACCCATCCCTAGGCAGATCTCCATGCATTTCTGCTGCTCTCTCACATACAGGGCTAGAGTCTCATTGGGATCACAGAGATGTGGTGGGATAGCTCACGTGACTGGAGTGCTGAAGTGGATGGATATAGGCCTTTCAGGAAGGACAGGCCAGGAGGGTGAGGAGGGGGAGTCACCCTGTAACTGTACACTGACTAATTCCTCCTGCGTGCTGCCTGTGTTGCATGCATTAGTGTACAGGCCTGTCAGAGAGGCACCCTGCCATGCTGACTCTCTAAAAGGGCACAAGGGCTTTCTCCACAATGTGGTCCCATAGGCGTTTCCTTATGTAAATAAATATGCTTGGGGTGATCCCACTTCAGCATTGTTTTATTGATTAAGAGGTCTCTTCTGTTTACATCACCCCAGACTCTTTAGTTGACAACCCCATTGTCACAGGCCTGCAGGCAAGAGTGGGCCTCATGGATAGCCCAACCCTTACCAAAGCCAGTGCATCTTACCACTTGGCAATCACCTAGGCTGTCTATGGCCTGAGATATCACACTGCAGAACTATGTGGGAATATAAAGATAACACTGCAGAAGCTTTCAACTCTGGTAGCACTACATGGAAATATAGTGATAAGTAGTAAGAACAACAACAACAAAAAGGGAACAATGGAACCTGATTGGGTAAAAAGACAATTTGGCTTGTGACTGGTTTAAACTGAGAGGTTAATCTAAGAGGGAATAATAAAAGCTTATTATTATTTGTGGCCATGCAACACCTGGAGTCCTCCCCCCCGCCTTACCGGTCCCCCTTAAGTTAGTGAACATTCAGAAGAATCATTGGTGCAACACCACACCCATCCACTGCTTCCTTACCTGACTGTTGGTCATTCTCTCCTTCCTCTGTCATTCCTAGTTTAAAGCCCTCCTTACCAGGTTCACCAGCCTGTTGGCAAAGATACTTTTGCCCCACTTTGTCAGGTGGATCCCATCTCTGCCAAGTAGTTGTCAGTCCTAGAAAAGGATCCCATGGTCACAGAAACTAAAACCTTGTAGTTGACACCAGCTGCACAACCAATTGTCAACCCACAGGATCTGTTCAGTCCTACTCAAACACTTCCCCATCACAAGGAGGGGTTAAGGACAACTGGGTCACCATGTGCTTGACCATTGCCCCCAGAGCCATGTAGTCACATTAGATATTTTTCAGATCTCCCCTGGCAGTGTCACTGGTGCCTACATGGAAGAGCAGCAGGGAGTAATAGCTTGAGGGCTGGACAAGCCTCAGCAGCCTCTCCACAACATCCCATATATGAGCCCCTGGCAAGCAGCAACCTCCTTAGGCAGGTGGAGGCCTCCGTCCCCTGCAGTAGGGAGTCTCTCGCTGCTAACACTGGCCACTTCCTCTCCATGCACTTGTGTGGCTGAAGCTCAGCTGGCTCATATGCTCCATTTCAGAGTGTTCCCAGCTCCTTGTCCCTTACAAAGGCAGTGAACCTATTCCAAAGTTTCAAGGCTTCCAGTGGAGCAGGAGCCCTCCTTCTGGTGCCAGAAGTCACCAGCTTCCAGCCTTGGCCATTGTGGGAGTTTTCACTTTCTCACCCCACAGGCACTGACTCTGCCTGCCTCCCTGCTACAGTGGAAAGTTTGCGCTCCAGAAGCTGCAAGGTCTCAGAGAAGATACTGTCAATCTCTTTCTCACAATCTCTGATGCTGTACAGTCTGCTGACTTCCTCCTGCAGCTCTTTGACTTGGCAGCCCAGCTCCTCAACCACTGCATACCTCCTGCAGGCAGAGAGACCATCAGCCCCAGCCCTAGAGAGAGACTCTAGGCCCTCCCTGCAGCCTGAGACTTGCAGAGCTTCATCCTCCTTCTGAAGGAGGCAAAAACCTCTGATGCTGCAGCAACAATTGCTCCAATAGCTGTTGGGGATCATGCCTTGTGATGCATCACCACCATAGCTGAGGACGTGTGCTCATCTCAGCAGTGTTGCAAGGCACTTCTTCACACCCTTCTGCACAAGCTGCTGTGGCTGCTAGCTGTGCAATAGGCCTGGCTCTTGCATAGGCCTCTCCCCAGCACTGGCTAAAAGGGTGCTTGACCCTCCCTAATCAGGAGTCAGCAGGAACAAAGTCTCCAATACCCTTTGATCAAGGGCAGCCAACAGCTTGTTAGCTGCTGATGGAACTTCTTAGGAGAAGTCAAGTCCTCCTGGGTCTGTCCTTCCCTGGCTCTCCTTATCTGTCAGCAGTAGGCACTTCCAGTTCCTCAGAAATCCAACAAAGTCCCTAGCAGATCTTGAAGCAGAGCAGAGCCCAGACCCACTGTGCTGACTGCTGCCTCAGCTCGCTGTGCTCAGTCACAGCTGAGCAGCAATTTAAGAAGCTGAGCTTCTTCCTCTGCGTGATACCACTTAGCTGAGAAACAGCACCAGTAGAGAGCCCTAACATACTCTAATATATAAAATAAGTCTCCTTATTTGATATGTTAACATTCAGTGACTGACTTTGGGATCCTCAACTAGATATATATCCATGTAGACATCATATCTTTAAACTTTCTGGACCTCGAGTCCCAAGCTCTAAAATTAAGTCAATAGTAATTTCCTACTTCATAGGATTTTTGTAAGGATAATTACATTAAAGATGCAGAGGTATTCAAATCACATGGCATCTGGGGTTGTAAAGATATTTTAAGRTCATTATAAGAATAATTGGGTCATTTATACCTGGCTTAATAATAGCTTATACCTATTTTTCATTCACTTGTATTAAATCAGACCAGTCTCTGTTTAAAGAATTGCCCTTTTTAAATCTTCTGAAAGCATATGAACCTAACCATGGGCATTATGGCATTGATTAATTTTAAAAGCTGTTAATTAATTTTAAAATGTATATTTTTAAAARCAGCTTCAAATATCAAAATGGTCCTGAAATGAAAATTGTGGGTTTTTTTTCAGTAAAGCTCATTACTGCAAGTTTTTTTTCTATAGCAATCTACTTTTTTGTGTTCTTTCCCTGCTTTCCAACTAATAGTTCAAAATTATAGCTCACTTCTAAAAAACTTATGTGAAGAATTTTGTTAAAGTCAAGGAATGTATTTCTTTATTCAGGCTCATGAATTTTAAATGCTGAACTGTATTAAGATGAAGGCTTGGAAAAATACACTTTAAAAATAAGAATCAGTTTATGTTTTATTACCCATCTCTTTGTTAGTTGCAAACTAAGAGTTATGAGTATAGTTTTGCCTTGCTCACATTACAAATAGCTTTTCATACTGTTTGCAGCATCTGAAGTAATTTTAACATAGACACTTGGATCATTTATTAAAGACCAGATGTGTGAATCCAGGTAAAGATTTTTTTTGTCTCAACACATGATACACAATCTTATGTTAAGCAAGTTTTCAAAAATCAACAGCTTAATGGTTTATAGACCACTATTTTATGGAAAACATATCACAGAGAGATACATTAGGAAATAACCCTTTAGTTTTCTTTATACTTCTATCTTTGGTTGTATGGATTGTTACTACAAGAAACATTTTTAAGGAATAACTCTTCTTAAGTGGTGTCAGTTTTCTGAAAAGTGAAAATATAATTTCCACCTCATTTTCACTGTGGCTATAGAAAGCAAACAAGTGGAACACAGAGCTTAATCACTCTCTTACGAATAAGTACACATATTCTCTTTATTCAGTATGAGGCAGTTTATCCATCAGGAAGGAAACAATGAGAAAAAAGGGAAAATAACCCCATCATGTGCTGTGAAGCCATGGCTGCTGTGGATTACCATATAACTAGACATCTCTTTTTGATTCCAAGGTAAACATGGTTAAATCAGCTGTACACATCAGAATGAGCAAGTGGTTGGGGATTTCAAAATACAATCAAATTACAGGATTAAAGAGAAACATAACAAGAAACATAACAAGAACAGTTTTCTAAAGCAGGACCAGGATCCTTAATCTTCTGAACTAATACAATTGTCAAGATACAAGTACATGATTCATAACAAAAAAATGAATTTTATCTTAACATTGCAATAATTACCTTTTCTACAAGGTTCACATATGGATTTTTTCTGACTTTGAAAAAAAAATTCCTAATGTAATTTATTACAGTTCATGAAAATGTGTATGTATAGTTACAAAAAGCTGACTAAAATTGGGTGAAAAGGCTATTTAAGTGAATATAAAACTTCATTTCAGCTGGGGTTAACAGTAAAATCCATTAAACAATGTTCACAGAAAAAATTATCATAGCATGATTTAAGTGTTTCACTTCCTATCAGCACATAAAAAAAGCAGTAATACACAGAAATCAGCAAGAAAATCTTAAACTATCAACTTATCACTAACAACTGATGATCTAGTTAGCATTCACTTGATGAAGCTGCAGCTTTGAGAGCAGTTTGTGTGGGAGAGGAAACCTTAAAAAAAAAAAGCAAAAGCAGCAAGATAATAAAAGGAAGGCTTGAATACAAATTGTGCAAGGATACTGCTTAGCGTAATCTTTTTCAGTGAAATGTTCAACGCTTACAATCCATTGTTATTTAAGCTAAGTTAAATAATCATCTATCAAAGAAGATGAGGAGGGGATTGTTTGCTTTTAGTCACTCCAATGTTGCTGTAACAACAGATCTATTTTGTAGGAAACATTATTTTTTTCAGTTTTTCATTGAAAATATATTGAAACTTGCAGGCAGATTGTCTCCTGCCCCATGCAAACAAACGAACAAACCCCCAAGAGACAGCACAACATAAATTTGAATGAAGAGCAAATGTAGATGTGTTGCAGTCCATCCAAAATGTGAATCACTTTGCTGCTTCTTGGCTCAAACAGCATCAAAGCATAGGAATTACTCCCCATGTTTCCCTGAGTTTCTCTGCTTCTACTCTATTTCGCTTTCTGCACACTTCTGACTTCAAAATACATTACTTTTTAAAAGCAAGACAAACATCACATTTTTCATTCTTTGAATATTTCAATTATTGATATGTAAACATATACGTTTTATTACCAACTGATAATAATAACAGTAGTAATTTTAAGTTTTCATATTCACTATAAATTTTGCTACACAGTATTTGGAATTAGAAGGTCATTTACCCTGAAAAATACATTTTCCCTCTCCCTTCTAGAATCTTGCATGCATTGCCTTTTAGTCCTATGATAAAGGCCTTTTTTCTGTTCAAGTCACTAGATCAAATACTTGTCATATGTAAATTAGCACACTTATTTACTTCATCTTCTCTTGAGGATCTGCTTGACTATTTCTGGCAGAGAAGAAATCTTTCTCATACAATCATTTTAAAAAATAATATTTACATTCTGTCAAATACATATGTGAAATAGATGAGAAATATTTTGGTTTTGTTCCACTTCAAATATGGTCATCTGGGAAATTAGTACTACTCTGTTTCAGAATTATATACAGTTCCATACTACAATATTTATCTCTGTGGTTGCATGATTTTGCAGTGTAAGCACAAAACTTTATTGTTTGTACAGTATGCTTGTATAAAGCCAACAGTCATAAGCTTTGCTCTTTTCCATTACAAGAAAATAGCAGCACTGATTAAATGGTACATTTTGAAAGCGGAAGGTTAATCCAGCGGAAATCTACTTTAATGAAAAGAGGTTCAATCTTCACGTAACAGCTGCAGATGTAACTCTTGAAGTATGAAATTTAGAGACTCACAATGGGGAAACGTACTGGAATACGCATGAGTCAGTATTAAATAGGTAACATTTGTGAATCGTATGTAATTAAGTTCTGCCATCCAAATATTTCTGCTCCTTTTTGTGAGAAGCAATCTAATATTAACCTATATCAGGCACAGAAGAAAAAATAAAGATTGTCTTATATGGGACCTTTTTTGTCAACAGTGCTACATTAGGTCTGCGAGTCTAAATCCTTGAATCCTTATATTCCACTCATTAAACTTCTTAAGCAAAATATATTGATTTAAAGGAATGTTTTGTTTGAGGGAGATATCTGAGTAATGTGAGAATAATTAAAATAAAACTCAACATTCTTTTAACCTTTAAATTAGTATTAGCAACCAAAGCTGTTAGTTTGAAATAAAGCCAAAACTGAATTGAAGGTTTTAAAGTGTGATTACCCTTCCATTTTTCCATATGTTTAAGAAAAAGTCCCCATTCAGTAAGATGCTTACCTTGAAAAACACATATAGCTCCAGTGCTTATCAGTGGGATGTTGATTAACTGTTTTGGTTGGCTTTGATTGTGTGTATTTCCTACGTGTAACTCTCACACATTCTGGAACTAGTTTATTGATTAAGCCAAGATGGTATTGCATTCTGTAAACAGAAAACTATTTAAGGAGTCTGTAGGCACTTCTAGTACTAATTCATATTTCCATTGGTCTTTTGGAACAGGTTGCCCCGAGAGGTGGTGGAGTCTCCTTCTCTGGAGATATTCAAAACGCGCCTGGATGCAATCCTGTGCAATGTGCTCTAGGTGACCCTGCTTGAGCAGGGGGGTTGGACTAGATGATCTCCAGAGGTCCCTTCCAACCTCAGCGATTCTGTGATTCTGNGTGCTCTAGGTGACCCTGCTTGAGCAGGGGGGTTGGACTAGATGATCTCCAGAGGTCCCTTCCAACCTCAGCGATTCTGTGATTCTGTGATTCTGTGAATGGCTGGAGTGAAGATGCCTCTGGTGGAAACAAGGCTCATAATATTTCAACCACAGAAGTAATTACTTGGTTCCTGCCTCTGAAAAATAATCAGTCTGGCAGTCTGTGCAATTGGAAAATTGAATTCTTTTACCTTCCTTTTCATGTTCTTACCTGAAAGAAAGTGATTATATCCAAATCTGTGGCTACTAAACATAATGTTCATTTTTGTCACTGAAAAGTTTAGTTCTTTTGGTTTAGACTGAAGTAGCCTACTGTTTAGGAGCAAATTCTTGTTTTAAGAGCTACTTTTTTCAGATGGTTTCTACACATAAAAATACTGACTCTTTGTTTTTTACTCTGTTTTTGCTCAATAGTTTGCATTTCAAAATGAATATTTTATATTAAGTTCTTTTCTCCTGCATGTACTGTGTTTGATATAAAAATGATGATAGAGTAGTGGCTTGATCTCTTTATAATCCCTTTGTAAGAATGAGGCAGTTTACTCATCTGCCTGGTCACTGGTATAAATTATGAAATCTTCAAGACTGATTTAATTCATGGCCAGCTTCAGGGCCTACAGTAACAGATAAGAATAACTGAGGTGGAGCAAGACACCAGCCTTGGACATAGTACTGGTAGAACATGAATAGAAGAGCGCCAAATAGTGTCATAATTATATTAGCTTTTAACCATACATGAAAGGTCACACACTAAGACTTCTTATCTCATTGTGGATTTAAAATTTCTTATGAGCTTTAGTAATGGAAGAGAGTCATGGAAAATGGCAAAGCATAAGGAGTGTCAGAGAGAACAGAGAATTATCATCTTCTATCTTTAGTAGTTTTGCCAGGCCCAGTATGGATCCGGGCTATAGAACTGTACAGAATTAAGCTATAGTGCAAGAAGGAGACTACAACTCTTTTTAGAGTACATTGTTGAATGCTGAAATGAGTTGGAAGCAGTGTCACTGACTTAGAAGGCAAATGTTTTCCTTTTCCTACTGTGTGAGGTGCAGAAACTCCACTGGAAATCACATGGAGAAAGACAATAAAGGAATATGACGCTGTAGTGTAGCGCAGTGAAAGAAAGCTTTTAATACTTCGCTAGAAGTCCTGCTTCCAAAGTCTGCATTATTTTAATGGGCCTTTATAGCAATTATGACTCATCCTTCAGTCCTTATGTTGACAAATCTTTCTTAATTTTTAATTACTTTTTATCTAGGAAAGGGCTCCAAGGTAAAGGCTTTTTCAGCATTTAATTATTATATTAACCTATATATTATTTTGCATTTCTTTACTATCATATGGTAGAAGAGAATGCATGTAAGCTTTCTCCTTAGCCTAATCTTCATTCCTGATTCATTCATAAACAACTATTTTAATTCCATGACTCATCACCATGAAAAGCAATTCTAATACCACAAAAAAGAAATGATGTTACTGCTGTATGAATCATTTTTACGTTTGCAAGTCATCACATTTTTTTTTATTATTTCTACAGGGTACATTAGCAGTGTCACAAATACAGTGAGATAGGAGAATAAGGAGATGAACAAAAATGGGATAGAGCTAGCTGATGTAGTGTGTCTGCATCAAGCAGTGGTGGCTCAACTAATTCAGAACATGAAGCACTGTATCTATAGCATTTATATCAGCCACCATCTTGAGAGCAAGGCTTGTTAACTGTGCTATCATCACAGTAACACAGTTATTCTATTTTAAGGACCCGAGCTATAATTTTTGTATTAYCCTGTATTCTGTGGGCAAATCAGCCTGTTTGGAGCTAGCACAGGGATCTTTGTACAGCATTCTATTCCATGGTGTAGTCAAAGATGAAAAGCAAAGATCCAGATGTCTATAGAAATTTACATCCTAAAAAATGCACATGACTTAACAGAATTTTCACATGGTCTGGTCATATAATTCCCCTCAGAGATTATGAAAATTCACACATATCTATATACATATATATGTACATATATATGTTATCTATGTTTGTATGCATCTATCTATCCTAAATTATCTTGTTCCAACTAACAAAACTGTATGACTAGATATAAGTAGTTCAACTGAGACTAATGGCATCAGCTATTAATCTTAATTAATCTTAAAAATAATTCACTAATCTTGAAAGTAAGCACTTACTCTATAGCTTTACTGGATTAGGATATGTGCTTGTTTATTTGTTGGCATGAATTATTATTAATTAAATAATTTTATACACCAAGCATTGAGTGCAATGATTGCAGATGTTTTTCAAAATATTATTTAACATAAATCATTATTAATTATTATTGTATTCATGTAATGCCCAGTTACCCCGATCATGAATTCATGCTAAGTGCTGCTTAAACATACAATTTTGAAAGGAAGGAATAAAGTGTTTACAATGAAAGAAGACTTTCTAGTTCAAATACTAGCTGTTTCTGAATTACAAACAATGTTAATGCTGAGAAGTCCATGATTAAATTCAGTTCTAAATTCACCTTTTCTCCTGGTCATTACACTTAAGATAATGTGGATCCAAACTGTCATAATTAATAGGCATAGCTTTGTTTGTGTGTGTGTGTGTGTGTGTGTGTGTGTGTGCATGTGTGTGAAATACTAAGTGCAGGAAAAAGTTAAATGTAGCAGCTGATGTTTGAAGAATTAATTACTACCGACATGCTAGTAGCTGTTCTTAATATTTATGACACCTATAGCGATTACACTGCGGTACATAGTAAATTTGTTAAACATTAAACACATTAGAAACCTGCTGTAAATGAAGAGCATCCCCCTAACTTATTCCTCTGATCATGGTACAACTTCTTTTTGACTTCCTTTACTTGCTACTTTTTCTCTATGTTTACAGGCACCAGAATCTCTTTATTTGGTAATCCCTTTCATCTTCATCCAATAGCCAACTTTAGATAAAGAGAGAAGTTTTACATTTAGTTCTGCCCTGCTTCAAAGTAGCTACACTCACTTGTACTGTAATATATAAAATAAGTTGATGATTGAAAATAACAAGATAGAAGATAGCACATTTTAGGACCATATATAAAGTTATGTTTATATAATATATAACCTGATAATTTAATACAGTATTATATATGTATAGTAACACTGACATTTACAATACACTGATACTGTAAAAATCTTCCATACATAGGGTGTATCTCTTTATTTTATTTATTACACTTTGCTATGACTTACTGACATTCTTTCTTCCCTATTTCTTCCCCCAAATCTCTTTCATCTTGTCTCAGTTCCACAAAACTCTTTCACCTTTTCTCTAATAAAACTGTAAGTTCTTTGAAATAACCTGTCTCATTTGTATGGCACATATATATTGCAAAGAGGTCAATGCACAATTCAAATGCATTTGTAATACTGAAAGTGATTATCAGTGCCATTATTATAATATAGATATAACACTGAGCGCATTTTGCTGTCTTCAGACATGAGGAAGTATACTCCCCAGAGCTAGAAGGAAGAGCAGGATCAATTTCTCCAGTAGATTTGAGAGCTCATGAAACCTCTTATTTGAAGGTTAATGTTGGTCTGTGATTAGTTAGTGAAAAACCTGAGGAGCTGTTCTCACAAAATGTCAGCCCTGAATGGCAAGAGTCTTAGAGGATAAGATTTTTCTAGCAAATCACTGTCTTCTTAAATCATGAAGATCACAAAATCAGCGATTTATATGAGTGGTTTTTTTATCTGTGTTAAAATCTCACAAGAATGGATATTATACCACATTGATTGTTAAGAAAGAAATACACGATATTTGTCACGGGGAAAAAAATGTTCATTTCACGTGCTTTAAGTCAAATCAGGATCAGAGTGGTTTATCGATGTTTTAACGACGTGTAATTAGCCAGCAATCGGCGAACTGTGCATGCAGGATGATTATCAGC
>NW_020450793.1:538020-573203 GCF_003343035.1 Apteryx rowi | reverse complement strand
GCTGCCTCCCGCTGCTCCCGGCGCCTCCGCGCAGCGGCGGCGCTGCTCGGCCCGCGCAGACAACGCCAGTTTCCCGGTTGCTGAGAAACAAAAGAGAGAGTGGAAGAAACTGTTATTTGTGTAATCCTACCCACCCATAAAAAAACCCAAAACAATAGTTTGGTTTGGTCAGCAACTTTATCCGAAGCCAAAAGTGTGTATAGTTAGCATTTCAAGTTTGCTAGGAAAGAAATAACTTGGCATGTGGAAAATTTGTTTCTAAGTTTACAAGCCTTTTCCCTTTTTAATTCTCATTGCTAAAATTATACAAAGTCATTGTTACAAGTCTGGATTTGCATTTTGACTATCATTTTGATCTTGATTACATTTTCCATTCCTTTTCCTCTTCATTCTTTTTCAAATACTGAGTTTTGTACCTCCATTTTTAGGAGAATTCTTTTATTTAAGCTGAGTGATGACAATTGTATCTTGCACAATTTTAACCAACCTGTCATGATGTCAACAGTCATCCATCAAATTTATTCTTTTTTCTTTTCTCTGGATAACGTTCCATCAATAATCCTGTGAATATATTTCTTAATAAGTCCATTTAGKTTGACAGTCTACCTCTATACTGCCAAATAAAAGAGGGCTAGAGTCTATTAGCTGACCTGCAAACTAATTTTGGCAGGCCTGCTTCTGTCCATATTGCTCTGGCTTCTGGTGAAGACTGGCCACATCTCTTCTTCTTTATTCTCAATCCTTATATCTTCTTGCCCCAATTTGTGCCTCTGTCCTTCAGACATTGTTATTATTTTTTAGTTTTCTTCAGACCATAGTGACTGAAACAATGTCTGAGCCATTTTGTGGCCCATCAGAGTAACATGTCTATAATGTGAAACTGAGACTTTTTATTGCATACTTTTCGGTGTGGATGGAGACATGTAGGGTACCAAGCCTCTGGGGTCTGGGTTAGAAGACAATATAGGGCAGAGATGAGAAGCCTTGCATTGTGTCTTCTGTAATGTCTCTGGAGAATAAATCCTAGACCCGCAACCATGCCAGGTTTCACCTTGAAGAGAATTATTTGGAACAGTCCAAACCAGAACAAGGGAAAACGCTTACAGTTAAAGAATGCGGATGAACAGGCATCTTGTTCTTTGATTTGTTCCTGGCCTTTTATTTGGCAGTGTAGATATACCCATTAGGACTCTGGCAGCTCTGCAGGGTCAAGGCTTACATTTGCCTTCACTGAAGTGGAAAATGTGTGTAATACATATTCTTAAGTCATTTGTGGCCCAGTGTTTCAAGCCCTTCCATCCTTACTGTTTTATGCCTCATTCATTCAACATTCAGCCAATTCCATGAAGAAGATGAGAGCTTTGGGACAGTTGTTAATCAAAGCCAAATAAAAGCAGGTTACTCTAAACTGTGTTAGATCAAGTGATTCACATTTACCAAACTGATTTTGTTGGCTATTGAGACTTCAGATATTTATGACTAGAAAACAGTATTTGAGGTCTTATTAAGTTAGCAGCAGTGAATTAGACAGTTCATCATATTTTAAAGGAAAAATAAGCTATCATCCATATGGAGGCAAAAGCATTTCAGATATAGTATTATACTAAGAGAACACTGACAGTTTTATATCATACCTTTTTGCAGTAAAGAACTTTGTAGTATATTTTGCGTAGAATGAATGGCTACCAAAGCAAAATGCATTACTCAGCAAATTCCATATACCCTTTAGTGCTGGATACTGTATAGTTGCAGGCTATTTTCTGTCAACGCATTTTGTATTGCAAGTGACAGCTTTTAGTTTCCATTAAGATATCATGTTTCATTTTTAAACTATTTGACAAGCTTGATAATAACATGTACTGGAAAGAAGGGAAGATACAAAGCATGTGATGCCTGTTCAGTTATAGGACCCTTGATTATTGATGACACATGCCACAGAGAGTGTCAGATTCATCAGAAAATAGGACTGATTTGTTTGCTAAGAAGGGCTTTTATTTTGTTTAAGCATGTTAGATGGGATCTCTGAGTGAGTGCTCAGACAGATGCCATATAATTTTACTAGTGTTGTCTATAATCAGTTATTGATGCTGGTGCTTCTTAATCCATTACATGTGGTTTCACAGCAGAAAACATTCAGAAAAGTTTTAATGAAAGAATGAACTTTCATTAAAGTTCAAATATGCAGATTAAACTTTTCAAGTAGAGCTAACAGAAAGTGTGAATCTTTGAATTTGGAACATTTGCATGTCTAAGGAAAGACAAACTATAACAAAGGAAGAAAAAAAAGTTCGTAAAAGCAATATTTCAGAAACATCATTTTGTTTCAGCATTTCCAATTAAAAATGTATCTTTCAATTTTGTGGAGCCAAATCAAAATATATTTATTGATTATCATGAGCATTGACCTGAATCTTCCTAAAATGCTGTGGTGATTTGTAGAACATGCTGTTGAAGTTCTGGAATCAGGCTCCTTCTCTAGGGAGCACCTCCGTGAGGAGTATATGCATTAAGCACTGTGGTTATGAGATTCCTAAGATGTGTAGTAGAGGGTTCAGTTAGGGACATAATCATGGACTCTTTTGGGAAGGTCAAATTGTTCTGAAGAATCAGTCTTGAATTAGACAGCAGAGAAGTTCCCATTCTGCAGAAATATTAATGTGTGTGGGAGCGCATGCACACATATGCGTGTGTATGGTTATGTTCTCATATGAGTATATAATCAAAATTTCAACCAGCTCTACCTGTATACCTCAGCAAAATGGACAACACTTTTCCTCCATGTCTGCATTTTTTCCTAGTCTTCTTCATAATTTGTGTAACTTATTTTTCCCCCAGTTTACTGTCCTAAAAGTTACTTGTGAACAGCGCTCTTTTACTGAGTTTCCTGAAAGTCTTCTTCTGTTTTTGTGTTGCTGCCTGCCTGCTCCTGTAACAGTACCTCTTCCTCGGGTTCACCGCTTCTGTCCTGTGGCTCGCAGTGATGCATTCCAGGTGATTTGGTTTCGAGCCCAGTTGCCTGGCTGAAAGGCCTGGCAGCAGGGAGGCAGTTTGTTTGTGGAGCACTTGCCAGGTGTACTGAACTTCTGGAAGCCAGGAGGCACAGAAAACTGGATTCCCTCCAGGTAAAAATCCTGTCCTAATTTTTCTACCAGTTGCTGGAAACCCTATCTGAATCTACAACTGAGACACTTAAAAAAAAAAAAAAAAGAAGAAGAAGAAGAAGAAGAAGAAGAAATATCACCTATTGTCTCTGGGGAACATGATCTTTTCCCAGAGCAGTCAGAAGTGAACTGAAACTTGGGATTCTGTCCTCCTAAGTACTGGATTTGCCACTCAAGTTCAAAGGTAAAGTGGTAAATTAAAAGAAAGGGGACAATTGTGGCAAGACTTATAAAAAAGAAGCCCAAATCAAACTGGACTGAGTAAACAACAAACGATTAGTCCTTATAAGTTTCCGAATAGGAACTAAGATTTTGATTTTGTGCTATAAAGACCTAGTTGATTTGGTACCTCTTCAGGTAAGGGTGAGATATGCATTTTAGTCATTTAAATGTTATGTGTGCTTTTGCTCCTGTTAATTAAAAAAGGCAACCAAGGGTGATAAATTCCATGTTAGAACAGGTGCTTATTTCACTCAATTGACTATACAGGGAGCTTAGATAACTAGCTCATCTTAGATTTTTTACTTTCTGATCATTAAACCCATGGAAGATGAACCCCACCTCAAAGACTGTCCCTACTTTTTCAGTGGCAAAGCAAAATTTGTTCTACTAGTCAAATAACTAGTGTAAGATTCAAGAAAAATTGAGATTCATTGACTTCCACTGGAATGGTGAGCAAACCAAATAAAGCATAGCTATATCTAAAATGAAGATGCTGAAATACCTGACTCTGAATCCCAGATCTGCGTCTTAGAATCTGAGGGTTTCTGTTCAGTGGACAAGGAGAGATATACTTGGCTGGGATCCAAAACAGCCAGCTTGCTCTGCTAGGAATCACTGAATTTTGGATGTTCGCTGAGCCGCTGCCCGTGGCCAGGGAATGGTGACACACCGAGCACAAACACCTTGCAGGCAGCTCCGCGAGGTCTGCAGAGAGCCAGCTCTGTCTAGAGACCTGCATCTTTTCTGCAGCTGTTTAGGCTGAATTTTTGTTGTTGTTGTTTTGTTTTTCTTTCAAAGTAAGCTGACTATTTGCCTTTGAAATGATGAGGGATATAGTGCACCTTACTTTATACAAGAACCTGTTTTCCAGAGCACAGAAGTAATTCAGTGGATTAGAGAATAATGTCAGGAAAGTAAACTATTTTTTTTTTAACTAAACATTCCTACAGATGCTAGTTTAATGTTACTTTTAGCATGTGGCCACTAAAAGTGGTGAGATAGTATTTGCTAGATATGTAAACTTTTACTACACTTCCTATTACATCAGAAGTTGGAAAAAATGTCTCCAACATCCTTTGAGTTTCTGATGTCTGACTAAATGTTTAAAATTTTTGTTTGAAATATGTATTCCAGTATACCTTTTATATTCAGCGGAGTGAGATATGCACTTCATAGGGCAATTTATCTGTAGAACTAGGTAGGTAACTAAGATAGATCTGATAAATTTCCCCCTAAGGCTGTCCATTTTTCTCCACTAATACAAAAGGAGGTAAGGGCTCCTGTTTCAAATACTGATGTTTATCTCTTAGACATCAAAACACATGTTGCAGCTGAATAGGGGTATATATCAGGGAATTAGAGATTGCTGTGATGGGRAGGGTTTAGATGACTGATAAATCAGGCCAGTTTCAAACTTCAAAACAACACTTTGCTGGACGGATATTAACAACATACATCACCTATTATCAGTCTTTATCACTGTGGTATCACCAGTTGTTAGCTCTGTGAACTGTGCTCTCATTTGAGACTTTTAGCAAGTTTCCACCAAATGGAATTGGCATCCTGCATACTTCTAGAAGCAAAAAAATAAAAATAAAAAAATAAATCAGTATTTCAAAAATATATCTGCACTTACATGTGTTGAAGCAGTCATTCTTTAACAAGCCTATCCTACATTAGCTGCCAGTATATGATAACACAGAGCTGATGCTGCGTATTTAGTGTTGATGGCTATGCTCCATGATGATCGTAGTCACCTAAATCAATTTGGCCAGACTTGAGAGCTCTTTGACAAGGAAACCTAGCACTGAAGAAGGCAACTTCTTTCTTTCCCATCATTCCTCTCATCATCAGTGCTTTTAAACTCCTAGTCTCTTCCCCCCCCCCCCAAATGAGAGATCTTATCTACTCCTAATATAGTTCAGCTTATTTTGGGAACTAAGACTCGTTTTGCTTTTGTTGGGCATTTTTCATGCTTATTCTGCATCCTTTGTTTTTATCTTGTAGATTTTACTGCTTACATGTTTTCCTGTGCTCCTTTTATACAATTATACCACAAGTTTTCTTTTGCTCCTTTGCCATTATGTATTATTTAATTGCTTAAGATTAGCTATGTTATGAAATGCCTATACACTGTTGCTGGTTATGCTATTTTGGAGTGCTTATTTCTGGATTCAGGGCAAGCAAATACTAATTATACCTTGCTTAGTCTGCAGTCTGTTCTGCTTCCTGAGTGCAACAGACCTCTGATTTGGCTGCAGAGAGCTGAGGTAAATCTCCTACTTGGTTCTCCAAAAATGGCAATGAACAATAAAATCTGAGAATGAAGTCTTCCTCTGCTGTTATTTTAGACATAAGCATATCTAGATATGCAAGCATATCTATCCCCGAACAAACAGCCCCCTGCCCCCAACCAAGAAGAGATGAATAAAGGCTTCATAGCACAACTTCTACCTTTCAGTTAAAACAGTGACCATTTGTTTCCTTCTATTTAGGACAGCTTCTAGAGGAATCAATAACAGTTTTCCCAGTAAAAGTATTCCTTAACCTCTTTAGATAATTTAAATGTTAGTTTATCATTAATTTGCCTGTTGCCACTGAGATGTGGCCAGTCAGACTCTTATAGTTTAAACAATACTATATAGTCTTTTAGACAGTGCGCTATACTATTTAACCTCTCCTGTCTCCTGCAGGACATGCAGGGTGTAGCTCTTATGGACTGATCAAGCCACAGCAAAATTCTATTGTTTTGCTATTGCTCTAGCCCCTGTGGTTCAAGAATTTGAGCTGATAGCAGGCAACCAGCTCCTTTCGCAGCTCCTGTGGAGCTCTGCTCAATGGTCTGGCAAGGGAGAGCAACATTTTTGATAGATTTCCCTGAAGGTATTTGTTGCTGACAACTYGCCTTTAGCTGTCAAATTGTAAAACTGCCTCCATCTAAGTGAGTGACCAGCCAAATACATTTAGGATTCTATTTATAAAAGGGCAGACTTTAAAATAACAAATGTAGTTTTCCTCTGTCTAGACATAACCACAGGAAGCATGAGATATGACCAAAAATTATGCAAAATGCGTCACCACTCCAACAGATGTACAGGTGCACTTGGAAAGAACCTTTTAGTGAAAGCTGTAGTGATGCACACACAATTTCATTTTCACCTTCTCTTTTGGTAAACACCTGTGACCTGCTGGCATATATCTGGCAGAAGTGGCGAGAAACTTTGATAATCATGCTTAGCTCTGTGAACTGTGCTCTCGTTTGAGACTTTTAGCAAGTTTCCACCAAATGGAATTGGCATCCTGCATGCTTTTAGAATTAAAAAAAAAAAAAGATATTACAAAAATATTTTATTTGCACTTGCATGTGTTAAACTAAGCAATAATAAAAACAAAAATATACAACATGTAAGGCAAGGCATAGCTTTGGGAGGAAAGCAATAAACATTTCTGCTAATCTTGATCCACCTGCATTTTTTTAAATATTGGAAGTCAGCAGGGAGCTGTGCTTTGAGATTAAAGTGAGGCTGCAAGTCTTGGCTTCATGCTAACTTCACTGTAAAAGCTTTTTGGCATTAGTCAGATATTTTTCTGATACATCATTCTGTTTTGTGGCGGGAGGAGGAAATGACTTTTCAAAACAAGAGTGTTCCAAAGTATCTTGAAAAGAAAACAAAATGTCTGAATACCTCATTGAACAACAATTAGGCAAAAGCACAGAGAAACTTTGAGACAGCAATTCACGTCACCTAACTGAAGTCCTTCAGAAGTTAAGTATCTGATTTATGCGAGCTGTACAGGCTGTTCCCGGATGGAATTAGCTACCTGTACGAAAAATTTCCCTTAAGAAGAGAGAGAACCAACATTTCTACCTTAAAGTAGGCATGTGCCTTTCAAATGCCTGAAGTCAGATATTATTAATTACACCCTGAAGGTTTATTCTAAATATTCTTAATCTAACGTACACATTTTCAGAGCAGTTCAAGATGAGAGAATTGCACCAAGCTAGTCTACATCAGTTTATTGATCGTCAGCTCTGGAAGATCCGTCCATAAAGCAATCCAGCTAAATCCACATGAAAAAGATAACTCTGATTGACTGGTATTAGGAAATCCTTCTTGACTGTGCCGCTTTCTAGATCCAGTCCTTCTAGGAAATACTGGGGGGGGGGGGGGGGGGGGGAGGGGCTTCTTGTGAGAAAGAAGAATGATACTCAGTAGAGGTATCTGGAAAACAAAATTGCGTACAATCAAAAATGTCAAGATTTGGCTATTTTCTATCCTAATTTTGGAACAAAAATAAAGACAAAAGTTTTTGGGTTTGTATATGTTTAACTAAAGTTGAGTGAATAGTTATTTGAAACTTAATACAATAAATACATTGAAATAATGTCAAGGACAATTTAAACAAAATGTTTGCTATTAATAAAAGGAAACAAATAGTAAAACAAATATTAAAAAAAAGTTTTATCAAATTTCAAGGGAAAATATTGGTTTTAAACATCTTAATTTATTAGTATTGTTTTCCCAACAGAAAACTGCCTTGTAATTAATTTTTTTTCCACCCAGCCCTAAGCATGACTCTCTGTTTAGTTAAAATAGTATGCTATCATGGTTTTCTACTAAGCTGTGTTTTAAAATACTTTAAATTAGGAGTGAACATTAAAAACAATGTTAGGGTTTTTTTGGGGGGGGGTTGAGAAAATCTATGTTACAGCTAATTTTTAAATATTTCTCAATATTAAAAATAATTCAAATAACTAAAAAGTTTTAAGTAATTAAAGCTTACTCCCTCTTTTTTCTGCTTTTTACTCTTCTTTACTCTTATTTCCTCAACTTCTATAAATCTATGACTTGCATTTATTCCTAATTGCCTGTCTTGCTAAACATCCAATGGATATATGAACTCTCTGTAGCTAACCTTAACTTCCAAGTCTATTTCAGGTATTCAGTTTTTCATTATTCTCCTTTCTGAATTTTCCCTCCTTTTTCTTAGACATCATTCTATTCACTGAAATCTTTCTTATGTCTCAATCCAGATTTCTAACCAGAGCAGTTTTCTAACAATTCAGCCTTTCATTGAAGCAACTTATACACTAACATAAAGAAACGGACACTATTCTTTCATAATTTCTTAGTTCCCTAGGTCTTAATTTTGTTCTTTTCTGCCTATTCTTTTCTGCAGGTTTTTCTTCTCTCTCCTCCATTCCTTATCTCCATGCTTCTTTTCTTTTTTCCTCTTTTTTTTTTTTTGTATTGTATCTTACAATATTACTTTTTATATTCAATCTCTCATTTCCATTCCTTTAGTGAGCACACTTTTTGAAGAAGCAGTAGAGCCTTTGCTTTTTGGATTTGGATTCCAAACAAGGAAACTTAGTGAATGAAGTCAGGACTCTCCCTTGTCCTTCTTTGTGATAAATATTCCTCTTATCTACTGGGGCTGGAGTGAAGGTGGAGGATTTTTTCCTTCTGCTGCTAATAAGAATAAAGACAAATTTTCACAAAGAAAGTAAAGGATATAGATAAGTTCTCAAAAGGSTTTTATTCACTAAATATAATGCTGAATATAGGAGGCAGAAGTAGAGGTGAAGTACTCACTGTTCTCAGATGTGATATTCTTCTATTCTCTGCTGTAATTTCTGCTGTGAGTATTTTTCCAGGTTGGCAGCATAAACGTAAAACTCCAAAGTAGTTCAAACTTCAAAATATTTTTCTAATATTTGTTCTGGCTAAATAAAAGTCAAACAAATAACATGAAGATATACTTTCTGTTAAGGTACGCAGGCAGATGACTAGGCCCTGGCCTGAGGTTTAGCTAACAGACCAGACCATGAGAAGCTGCTGGACATGACAGGAGACATGGCTGGACCTGACAAACGGCAGAGTGAGAAGCTGCCAGAAGTTACCGGTAGGGCTGTGAGGGGTGACTGAGTGGCACAGGCGATTCAGGGGGAGGTGTGCGAGAGACACCCGAGCTTGGAGGGGAGCGCTGGGGGTCTTCTGGGGAGGGGAACCTCCAAGGCCAGCAGCACCTCAGAAATCCCACCACTGATACCATGTAAGGCTGAGATGACCTAGGAAACAATATTAGAAATATCAAGTCTGAGTACAGAAGTGGCAAAACTGGGACCARTGGGGAACCTGTAGTTAGGGGTAGGTTGTGTATTTTGGAGGAGGCTAGGGTGGAGAAAGGGAGGGGTCCAGGTGGATGGGAGAAGAGCAAACATGGGAAAATGGAGAGAAGGTGGTGATAAAAAGGGCCTGTCACAAAGAAGCTGCTTGTCAGTGTGCTTGTCCAGCCAAGCCCTGTGCTGGATTGTTGCAATCTGTCCTATATTCTTATCAAACTCTATTAATAGCTATTTTCTGTGTGAGTGCACTCTCTAGAGTGTGTATGTCATGGTAGCAAACTTCAAGCTGCCCTAGCCAGTGACTGGGACAAGAGGTCTGGGGGAAGGACACTGGAAGGACCATAGGCCTGGGGTGACCCCCAGAGAAAAGTTGTGGGTGGTGGGGGAGTTTGCGTATGGGTGTGAGACCTGCTAGCAAGCTTTGAGCCTGATTAGGTGGCAAGTAAGAACAGGATCAGGTTATTTGTATTGCTTGTGTTTATGTTCGTGCTGTTCGTGAGCGTGTGGTGCGCTGTAAAGACACTGTGCTCCAGCCTGTAGACCTGTTGGTGGTTGCACATGTCTGTTATAGGCATGTGTGTGTATCACGCTGAGCAGACTGGAGAGGAGGAACTCCCTTGTTCTTGATCCATCAAATTCAGCTTTAGCAGTCCTGGCAGAAGAACTGCCCGGGATCCTGAAGTCCACCAGATTCTGCCACCCTTAACACTTTCTCTTTTTTTTTTTTCCGTTATGGAAGAAATGTCTATTACCTGTTTTGATTTGGACAGCCCTAAAAGCTTTTTGGAAAAAGATTTGAACTGTTCATAACAAATCAGCAATGTATCAAAGCTATTACAAACATGGGATAATTTATTCACAGATGGGCTGTATTAACAACTGTACTGACTATATTAGCAACTGTACTAAATGCTTCTGCTCACATGCGTATTATGACTAATGTTTTCATTATCAAGCAGACGTCACAGTTAGGGTAGGGAGTTAGTACTGAACTTAATCTTATTGCAAGAGAAGCTAAACTGACTTACATAAGATCTGAAACATGAAACAAATGGACAAACCCCTTCCCTATGACCAAGAGGCTGCAACAGAGTCCTCATTTTATCAGAATGGACACAGATATGGAAGTGACCTTAGGATTCCCACTGATGAACGTGGCTTTCAATAGGAATAACAAGCGACATGCTTGTTTTCCTAGGGGGCAAATGATTCCTCATTGCTTTGTTACTTGGCATCATCTCAATTGATGAAAAGGCACTTTTGGCAGCCTGGATGGAGATTGTTTTCATCCTTCCAGCTGAAATGAAAGTAATGATGAGAAAAGAAATCAAAATCAGCAGTGACAGAGCTCAAGAAATGTTGAGACAAAAGAAGTAGCAGCACCTACATACCCACCAGGACAAGATTCACCCTAAAATCAGGACAAGACTTAATCTGAAATGACTGAACAAGGGCATTCACCAAATAGAAATTAATAAAGGCAAAAAAAAACAGACTCCTTCACTATCTCTTTGATAATTCTTCAAACTTTAAAAAACTTCTTAAAAATAGCTATTTCCAAAACAATAAATGACATGCTTGAATTTACAGAGATTCCTTCACACTGAAATTAGCAGCATCCCAATATAGAACCTGTCCCTAAAACATAAATTGAAGTCAAATGTCAATCTAAGTTCATGAATTTATTATTTTTCAATTTCCGAGTTATAAAGTTGTTCAGAGTTCCTTCCTATTATTAAATAGCTATGATTATTCAGTCCATAAGTGGAAAAAAATAGCTGAGAGGAGCATAAAATCAATTTAAAAAGATATACATAATTTCAAAAGCACTTTGATATTCTTTATGTTACAAGTCACTATTCCAGTTATACAGATGTATGCTCCTTTGTTTGTATGCATGCCATAGGCACTGTACAGCTCCCACAGAGGTAATTTCATCCTAACTGACCAGATGAGGATTTTTCAATATTTAATTTTCCATATTCCAAATGTATCTTGTTTTTATGCCAGCTGTTTCCTTCTCTTGCCTTGCCTTGAAAATACAAACCTTCAGTTAATGAACAGCATTTCATGCTTCATGATCTAAGTCATCAAACTCTCTTGCAAATGTAAGTTGATGTAACCTGGCACATGTATAGGTCAGTGTCTCAGTTTCCTCTTTCCTTATTTCCTAAATGAAAATGCTTCACACACTATGTTTTGTTTGTTTGCTTGCCTTACTTCAGGAAGAAGAAAGATATACAGAGATGCTTAGTCAGAAGACTACAGCTTTTTTTTTCCTAAAGAGATCATCCTCTCTGCCATGTTTGCACTCACTGAATCGTAAGTACCTTCTATCAGTTCACACTCACACTCACAGCCTGAACCATGTGTGATTTTAGATTTTCACATTCAGTAGTATTAAACAGGCTTAACAGTCTGTCAGTTGTGTAGTTGCCATAGGCGTTCAAATGACTTGGGAATGCAATACACAATATGATTTTTTTTCCCCTGCAGAATATGGTGTTGGCACCAAATCAGCTTTGTTTTAAAGACTTTTTCTAGATTTTCTTTTAATTTTGTATCCATTCATTTTTTTCTAATGTAACATCCTATGCTATGTGTGTCTTTTGAATGCAAATAATGAGATTTGTAGTCCCCTTCTTTCCTTGCCCACTGTCAAGATGGCCTCCATATGTTTCCTGGGACTATCAGCTGCTTTTCGCAAAGGTCACCCCTGTTCCTTCAGCTTTGCAGCAGCAGGAAGTCCTGGAAAGAAATATCACGTGCAGGGAAAGGGCCTATATTTTATATTGCCCAAAGTTAATCATCATACACATATTCTCAGAGCTGACTAAAAGGGAACCCTTGTCTTTCCCTGATCCAGACTCTAGCTGCCCCTATCAGGCTGTATTCACAGCTATTACACTTCTTTTCTTATTAACAACACTGAATGAGTGCAAGATTTAGTTATACCTCTGAAAAGTATTTTTACCTCAACAAAGGAAAATAAATTCCACTTCTTGTAATATTTAGTAAAAATAAACCTGGGTAATTTGAGAAGTTTGGATTTTTTTTTTTTAATCAAAGTGACAATGTGCTTTTCTCAGCCAATTCTTGTTAAAATCCCTTTCTATTCTCATGACAGTTTTGTAATTTTTTTTGTTTTGTTTTGTTTTGTTTTTTTGTCAGAAGACCATGAAAAGGGAGGCATTGAACACCTGCTAAACACCTTTAATTCCAGGTATCCACATTTTTTTTTCCAAAATGTGTTTTTCCTGATAAGTGCAACATTTTCATTAAAAGAAGAGGTTAAATAATTTCAAGATTAGCAATACTTGTGTGAATGGGAAGGGTCCGTTTAGCTTAAATCTTTATGAAAATCTGTGTGACTAAATGATACCRATAATTTGTTTTTCGGGGGGAGATTATTGCCTAATAAAATACACATCACATATGTAGATCTCCATGTTTAGTGTTAAAAGCAAAAGTAATGAACTAGTCATAGTGTTGAAAGAGTCCCAATCAAAAAAAAAAAAAACCAAAACACTTAAATCTTTAAGGGAAGTATTTTATTTCCCTTTACTGAGTAGCATTATACTCCAGAGTTAAGTTGATTGATTTCCCTGGATTGCTCATAAGGTAAAGTCTTAAATGGCATGAATAATGCTGGAAGAAAAATTTAAGCAAAAACGAATATTTCTTTCTCTGAAATAGCTATAGCATTCCAGTTAAAAAGATTACTTTGTGTGTCTTTGGGATTGCAGTTTGAAAAATTGCATAGAAACTATATAAAGAAAAAAAAAAAGCAGTACTTCAAAGTATATGCATCTCTGGGACCTAATTAAAATAACTGAAAAGAGAGACAGTTCTTATAGAGGGATAACTGAATTTTCACCTCGAGAGAACTACTTGAAATCTGTCTTCAATCTAAGCTTAAATGTGTTCTCTGACCTTAACTTCAAGTAATTTTCTTGGTATAAAGTTGTACATTTTGTACAAAGCTGTATGACTGACTCTCTCTGGCCATAAGACATAGAAGGACTAATAATAATAATAAAACAATAAGGGAAGTCAGGAACTGGTTTCAAGATTCCTTAATAGCTGTATAGAGAAATAGGAAGTTATTTTTGCTTTTCATTACCCATGAAATCCACAAAGTTCTTTCCAAAGCAAATTAAATATAGCAAAACAATATTTAACAGAAACTAAGGGGAAGTCTTGATCCTATAATTTAAAATGGAGTTCTAATTATTGTCCAGCTGTAGAGTAAAACCTTTACAAAATCAAAAATAACTGTAGAAATATTTAGCCATTACAGTAAACGGCAAGCTGTTTGTTCATTCATTTGGTGAGCAGAGTAAGTTCACAAAACCATAGAATATAGTGACTCAAAGATGTCAAGGAGTCATCTGCTCCCCATGATGTTTGTCTAACCTGTTCTGACAAATACACAATTATAATTTTACAGTCTTTCCAGAAAATCTGTTCCAATGCTCAAGCATTCTTACACCTGGAACAGATTAAGTTTGTTTGTTTGTTTGTTTGTTTTTCCTAATATCTATCTTGATGGATAATTTTCTTGCTAAACCTCACACCTGTTACCTACTACCTAGAACCCAATGATCTTTCAGAGACAATGGATAGAAATAGCCACTCTCAGGTGGCAGTTTATCTCATTCTAGGACAACATATCAATTAGGGCCGATAAAACACTGTCTGTAGTGCCTAGATTTCTCCAGTGGCGATAAACAGAATTTAGAACGGCTTGATCAGACTTAGATGTTTAACTTTTAGATATCTAAAGTTCATCAAGATGTATCTTATCCTTCATGAACTCTGTCAGACTAATAGACTGTCTAGAAAAGAGAAAGCAATAAAGCACATCAGTAGGCATAATATTCCAAACGGTGTAGTTTCAGGCACTCTACCTAGAAAACAGAATTAAATCAAATCATAACCACATAGCTCAGTCACTCAAACAGAATTAGTGTTAGCAAAAAAACATTTCTAAGGAAACTGTGAGAAACAAATAAAACACAACAGTCCATTTGTGAAAGAAACAGACATTCCAGGAGTTTGTCTCAATAATAGCCAGTACAAGTTTTGATATCAAAATGCACATGCCCATTGACATCTATAACCCCAGGAATAACACAGCATAAGAAACAAAAAGAAAAAGAAAAACCTATTACAAAGGACAAACCAGAGTCATCAAGAAAAATAACAAGGACATCATGCTAGAATAAAATGATTTTGCATTTGGAAACAAACTACTTTTTTTTTCCTGATTATGTAGCATCAAGAATTTAAGCCTGAAATACGAACATAAAACAAGACCTTAGACATAAATGTCTGTGATGCTCTGATGTTTGATAAGCTGGATATGGAAGGAAAACAGACCAGTGAATGAATGATACTGATGAGACTTCCAAAACGCCATACAGCTAAAGAACCGAGTAATAGACTGTCTCCTGTTTTTAGAGGAGACTCTTGTTTGCTCCAGCGTCACTGCACCTGCAAGATATTTATGGGGTTCTGTACAATAATATTGAGCTGGTTTTGCTCGTAGGCTTTGATAGCATCATATACATTCTCTGCCGTAGCAGGTGGTGTTTAATTCTAATCTCCTCCTCGGTGGAACTAATACCACACAACTGAAGATTTGCCTTGAGGTTGTCTTTGTAATATTTCATTGGCTGACCTCTCAGCCATTCACTGTAATTTAACAAGTGACAGAAAATAGCTTCAGGCAATCTCTCTCCTGATATATGTACCAGATGCCTGGACTAGCATAGCTGAACCTGCAGGTTCATTGCTTTGTTGATCAGTATTTGACAACACTCTAAAATGTCGGTGTTTGGAATCTCATCCTACCATTTTATACCAGCAAGGGCATGAAGAAAACATAAGTTGACTAAGATGATTGATGTGATGACTGAAGACTGTTCAAATTCCATAGCTGTACAGAAGAATGATGATTATAACTGGACCATGACAGATTTTAGATGAAATACAGATTTTAATAGAACTTTTAGTATATACATAAGTGATAATACTCGTTTTTTCCCCTCTGAAATGTGACAAATGGATTGTTAAGAAAGCCACCCAATGCAGAGCATTTCAGTATACATTCCCTATGAGAGAGAATATTTCGCATGGAAGAAAGAAGTTAGAATGTCATTTTTGTGGCTTTAGCATTTTTTCCTTGTCTCCTGGACATGTGCATTGGACAAATTTTTCTTTGCTCTAGAATTTCTGCTGCCATTCCCACACAACCCATTTATTTGCCAAAAAATGCATCTTCAGAGTAATAAAAACTATCTTGTATTCAAGTATGTTCTTCGGTTTTGTTTATTCTTTTTAACTATGAGCAAATAGGTCAGATAACACTTTTATCCTTCTGTTTAAAAAGTAATATTATGTCTTACTGAACAGCCTATTGATACAAATGTATTTTTGCTGAAATTGGAAGCTTGAAGGCAAAATACCTTATGTCTCTGAGGAGAGTGATGAGATGCACTCTAAAAGTTAATCCTGAATAGGCAGGGTAGGTCTTTTCTTGGAATGGTAGAAAATAATTTCTTAAGGCTTTATCAGGCTGAGTACATTCACTCTTTTGTATACTTTCTCTTCCCCATCTCTGTGCATACCATGGACGTTAATACTTAAAATTACTTTTATGCTCACGATGTGTAAAAAATGTAATAACATGGGATTATATTCAGTTGCTTTGCTCTGTGATGTGAGATACCTCATCTAAAGGGAAAGAAACTTGCAAAAAAGCTTCTTACCATGAAACTCCCATATTTAGGTATAACCCAAAAGGCAGCTTTCACAATATATACCCATAATGTTCAGTGTTGTATTTTAAGGTTATGTTTTTGGAAAAACATAAGCTTTGGGGTTTCTTTAGACATGTGCTTCACTTTTAAATACCCCAAATATTTGATGGAAGATTTAAATTGAAAGTTATAAAGATGCTAGTTATGAAAGAACATCAGACTAGAATATCTATGGTCATATTTTTAAGATGAAAATGAGTGGGTTCTTTCACCTTCATTTCTGTAGGAAAAAAATCCCAAAGACCTGTAATTTATCTCTGTCAAAAACAGTTAAAGATTATCTTATTCAAAAGATTTTTTAATGCAAATAAAAGATTATTAAGAAAAGCTTGAATGATAGGTCCTAGTCACATCTAAGGATTACTTTGTCACTGGTATAAAGTTAACTTATTTCTTGAATACTTACGATACTAAGTCTTGGGATGCAGATTGGCAACTATTGTATGCCTTAATACATACCTTCACATAATAACTTTGGTTACCTTTAAAGTTGGACTAGATTAAGCCCAGAAAAGAATAATAATTAGAAAAAAGTGATATATGAACTAAGATGGTAGAGTTCTAATGTAGTCTACATACTGACTTCTACATGTGAGCTCATTGTGTAATTTTTTTCTTTTTAATCAGTAGATTCAATTCAGCTGTCTAAACATAGATTGCTAGAGCTATTTGCGATGCTCTAGGGTTTCTGAGGCTTCAGCACAAGACTGGCAGATATTACAAAAGACCTATGGGAGAGTTGTGTCATTTCAGAGTGGCAGCTGGAAGCTGGGAGAATACTCAGGCTCCTAAAATGGCACCAGACATCTTTGTCAGGCAACTTATTTTTCCAATAGTCAAAAGAGTCAAGAGAGCTTAGAGAATGAGTCAGCTGGGCAAATGTAGGTTTCCATATTCATAATGTGTTTCTGAAAGGATATGTGCTTTCTGGTACACCTCTGGCTGAAGGAAAATGAGAGCTTGTCAGCTGTTTGTTCTAATCAGAATAAGTTCTAATCATGCAATCTGGCATTCTGTAAAAGACAGGTGTTTTCTGCTGCCTATGTATTAATGGCTTATACAAAAGCACATAGTTGAGAAAAAATAATCAACTTTATTTTAAAATCTCCATGATAGAAAATGTGTTAAAATCCCTGCAAACTTCTTTGATGGCTAGTTATTCTCACTCTTAGAAAGTGTATTTGATTTTCCACTCTTTATAGCTTCCATTACCATTCCCTGAGTTTTGCTTTTCTGCTACACTGAGTAGCCATGTAATTTCAAATTCTTGATCCTCATGTAGATAGCTATAGTCTGTGACTTATTGACCCCCTTAATCTTTCTCAGAATAAACTAGATTTATTCTGACATTGAATTGCTTGCAATAAGACATACTTTTTGATCCTGAAACCATTCTCTTGTTGCTTCCAGGATTTTTTTCTGCTATCCCAATACTCTTGAAATGTTCTCCTTAAAGTGTTCTCCTGAAGGATTTAAACCAGAACTGAACAGATCATCCAAAATAGTTACTCCAACATCCAAAATAGTTACTCCAACTCAACACTGTTGAGATAGTACAACCTTCTTATTTCATATCACTATGACATTATCCTTTATCTATTTCTAGATGGTCTCTCTAACAATACTTGGGTTTGTTTTTTTTTTCTTTTTCCTCTAACTATTTCAATTCTGTTTTCAGTTTCTATGTACATTGATATAATCAAAGTCTGTATTTACAGGGAAATTAGCATTGTACCATTCACAATTGGTACCAGAAGGTATAAATTACGAGCTCTGACAGCTTCTTGCTTGAATGAATGACTTGCATTCAGATCTGTGACTGAGATTTAGTTTTAGAAAATGTTCTCTCTTGTCCCATGGTTTCATCCAATATAATAACAATTAACTCTGTGGTTTATAGTTGAACAAATGTAGTCTCACCACCAGCTAAAATAAACCTGAACAGTAATATGGAATTCACTTCCTTATTACAGTTAGACAAACACTTGGTGTTTGTTCCATGATATATTGATCACTTTTCAGTGGGACACTCTATCATTTCATAGTGACCGCCTCTGACCTACTTGCCATAAGGAAATCATTTTCATAGAACATTACCCTAGTAAAATAAAAYAGTTTAACATGAAAGATTGATTTTGAACTTCAATCTGACATCACAGGAGAGCGCTGCAAGGAACGTTGAGGTGTCTGAAGCCAAGAAGATGCCCCAGGAAATAAATTATCCAGAGACAGAGAATTAACTGCTGATTGATAGAAAGACTATTTCCAATATTGAATTGTTATGCTTCGCTGTGRGTTAGGCCACTGAAGAAGCCACCAGCTGGAACACTACTTCCTACATGCTTAAATACCTGCTGAAAAGTAGGTGGTCTTTCTTTCTTTCTCTCCCCCCCCCCAAAGGTCCTAATTCATCATCTCTCAATTTCATACTTTGAAAGCTGAGTTGAACACTCAAGACATTTTTTCTAGTAGCTAACCTGGGAGATCCTTGCAGATGGATTCTTGTCTTTGATACTTTCCGTTGAATCTGGACCCTACAATGAGAGACATTATAAGGATAAAATCTAGGCAATTCAATGTCACTGACACTGTCAGACATCTGTCTGAACACTAACACTTCCAAGTACAGATGATCAGGTCAAGATATCCTTTACTGAAAACAGGAAAAGTGGAACACCTAAAAAGTTTTTTTTCCTCGTCTATCCTGAACAAGGCTACACAGCTATCTGTGTGCCTAATGCTTAATCGTAATGTGCATGTCTAGCAAGGACTGCAAAGAGGACTCATCAGGCAGTACACAGAGCTTCATAAGTCTGGGTTTCTGGAGAACTGAGCCAAATCGGTAAATGGTGCAATAAAATCTGAAGGCTTGATCATATATGCCTGAAAAACAGATAAATTAAGAGGAGAATATTTACTGTTATTTTAGACAACAAAGAAAGTCTTGTGATTTGTAAATGTCTTTTTCCTATAGTTAAGTATTTGTATGGCATTTGCCCATATGCATAACTTTTTTCTTTAATTTGGACCCTGTTTTCTTTATTCATTAAACTTCTTTGCATTGTTATTARGAAGATCATAAACTCACTGGACTTGTATTACACTAAAATGTAGAGAATGCTTAGTAACGAGAATTTTTAAGTTCTTTCCCAGGTAGCAGTTATGGTCTGTAGTATAGTCTCATGAAATTGGCTTTTGAAACAATATTGAAATGAATAAGACCTGCAAATATCAATAGTGTATAATATTAGCAAGAATAAATTACACAGCATTTTTAGCAATATTGGGGCCACTTTGAAAAAATGATTATGGATATGTCTTGGATGTTGTGTCTGAATGATTCTTTTCCTTGAAGTACAACCCTTTCTTATACTTTTCTTGCACTAATATTTTCAAAGACTCCTACATTAATTCTGTATTTCAAACACAATCCTGGCCCACACTCTATCCATGGATAATCAATAGAAGTCTGTGGTCAGGCATGGGCTTTTAGCAAGCTTTGGGCTCAAACTCTACAGTGCTTAAAAAAAGATTAATGCAAGGCACTTACTATTATTCTAGGAATGAATCAATGGGAAAAATTGATACTATTATACCACAGAAGGAAATGTAAATAAGTTATAAGTCTATGTTGCTAATTGTCCTATGTGATAATGCTCACTGATTTGCCTTGTACATGCAAGCACACACAACTCTTTCAAACTAAAAATGACAGATTTTGAGGCTTAATTCACAGAATATGGCTAAACTGAAGTCTATAAAGAAAACTGAAGACTGAAGACTATAGACTGAAGTCTATAAAGAAAAGGATGTCAGGGCAGAATTTGTTTGAAAACAGCTTCTTTAAATATTGCAGGCAATTACATTGGGTTAGGTCATCATGAAGAGAGTGAATAATGCAGGCTTGGCTAATAATTAGGAGTTATTTTCTGCTTGGAAATTTCTTTATAATAAAACATTTCATTCTATGGAACATACTTCCTGATATTGAAATAAATTGACTTTCTGGTCTATGAAGTTAATTGTTTCTCTCTTTTTATATTTACTGTGAATGTTAGCTAATCAATTTTTATATTTTGAAAAGCATGCTAATGCATAAAAGGATAAACAGCTTAGTGGTAGAGCTCTGCAAAGGTTGTATTTAATTTGAAGTTACAGTATGACTTAGTGTATGCAAGAACAAGGTCCCTGAACATTTAGAGCTGGATCCAACATAGAAGAGAGGAATTTGTAGCTTACGTGCACTGTTTGGTTTCAGGTAGAAGAGTCTTATGGCGGAATAAGAAACTGAGGCATTGAAGCTCTGGGTGTGTCAGGGGGGATGATCTGAAAAGGCTGGTATGTTGATAAGGGCTATTTCCAAACTCCTCCCCCAAACCTCGTTCCCATCGTTGGAAAATCTCTTTATTTAGATTTCAGATACTGCTCGCTCTCCTACATGTATGGACCTACATTACTGATAGCATTTAGTGGGCAACAAGATTTTTATGAAATAACCTAATGGTTAGTACATTCACCAAGAAATAAGAGATCTGGGGATATATATATATCCTTAGCCAGAAGGAGTTCAACTCTGTATTTCTGGCATTCAGATTTTCTAACCACCATGCTGCATGCAAGGTTAGACTAGCAATGGACAAGGCATTCTGCGTCATTCCTGTTGAAGTCATGATATTGTTCAGAGATAATGAAAAATTCATGTGTCTAAAACAACAAAATTCAGTAAAGCACAGATCTGTAGCTTCTTGCTTAGGGCATTCAGAAGGAGGATTTCAGATCCTATTTTTCTTGAATTCTGAAATAAGGATAGCGATACTGAATTATCTTTGCAGCCACAATTTATAGTAATTTTAAACAAAAGACTGAAATATTCCTGGTAGTAGTGCAAATGAAGTATGCCTTGTTTTCTGTCATACTCTGGTTATCAACAGACTGTGGGGCAGAATTTTTTCCCTGTGAGATTCTAGCCCAGGGCTACAAATCAGAAATAAAATCAGACTTAATGTATAGCTACTGACATTTCCACTGTTGATCCTTTCTGTTTTGCAAAGCTGATTTAAATTTGTTTCATTTCCATTAAAATTTCTTTGAGGTCACATTAAATGGCAAGCAAAATCACTTGAAGCAATATTGTTTTGCTTCTACAGGGAAATTAATCAGACCTTTTTACAAATCCTTGTGGCTCAGCAGCTATCAGCAAAAATATAAAAGAATATTTATTTATTTTTCATTTGCTTGCTTTTGCTAATACAAAGTTTATCAACTCATAACTATATTGAGGAAAATATAAAGGAAACAGAGAGAGAAACTAGAAAAACAAACATATTGTGTGTGGTCACCACATTTTCACAAAACCACTAGGGGAAAGAAAATTTGGTTAGCATCTAAAGACTGGCAAAAACACTACTTTAGCTGATTTAAAAAATTTAAAAGATAATTAAACAATTTTCCTTACAAAGAATTTATCAGTGAAAATATTTTAAGATTAGCTGATCATTATCTCAATTGTCTCAGGCCAATAGGCAAAAGTGCAGTTTCCAACATTCTTTTTACATCAGGAATAGTAGAATTATAAGCATAAAATGACTAGAGAAAATAACTATCATCTTTGACATAATAAAAGAAAAAATGATAATCTGAACTTCAACAAATGCATATTCTTAAGAGAGAGTAATGGAATTATCTAATGTATGAATGTTAAAAGACTATGGGTGGCAGACAATGACCAGTGTTTTCACACAGTATTTACTATTTTATTTGTTTGCTTCTGATCATTTACTACTAGTTTACACAATATTAATTATTCAGACACCCTATTGATACAGCTGATATTTTTTGTTTTCCTCTTGAAATTTTAATAAATAAAGACTTTAAGATCTTTCTTTTGTGTCAAATGTGACAAAATCTTGTTGTGTGAAGAGTTTCTCCTTTCAAATCAAGGTAAAACATCCCCAAAGCCTTTAGGAGGGCTAAAAGAAGACATTATTGCTTTTTAAGTGGTCTTAGTATGTAAAAGCTAAGGAAAATGGCACTAGCCCTAACTGATCTGTCATACTGAACAGCCAAAGTTTCATACCTGTTGTTACCGGAGCATTACCTAGGCTTTCTCACTATTTATCATGTCTTCAT
Organism: Apteryx rowi; assembly: GCF_003343035.1. NCBI lineage: Eukaryota > Metazoa > Chordata > Aves > Apterygiformes > Apterygidae > Apteryx > Apteryx rowi. Next base: position 550,737 of record NW_020450793.1, on the reverse strand, counting down.
CCAGGTGCATCAGTCAAGGACTACAATTCAGTTGCTAGTAATAAGAAAGGGGAATTTCGGTTTGGGAGCTCAAGTAACAACTCAGTCAATAGAAAGCTGTAAATCAGGATGAATGAATAACTAAAGAAGTCAGGACCAATAAAGGGAAAAAGAGCTAAAGTCATGGACAGAATAATTTGAAGGTTAAGATGGAAAACTGGAATCTTGGAAGGCTTCTATCAGAGGAAAGAGAGGTTCAGGGTGGGATGAAGGTGAAAAAGGAAACTGGTATCATGACAGACAAATAGAAAAGAGCATTATTCATATCACTGTGGTGACAGACAGGACAACCTTACCAAGTTCAAGACACTCCTTTTCTTTTTAGATGAGAAAGACAGAAACCAGATGCACTGAGAATTTGTATTCCAAATAGCCAAAGTTGGGAAAAGGAGGCAGAGACCTAAAGAGAGAAATGAATTAATTCATATCATCCCAAAGATGAAGAGCAGTACTGAGACTGAAATTTACATCTGAGTTGAATCCAGTCCATTTCTTTCCACTGCTTCTCACATCAGAAAAGATGAATTTGAGAAAAAGACCCAGGTTAAGGATGATTGTTAGGGAACAGTCCTAAGAAGAAAGTAAATTCTTAATACCAACACATGCCAAACTGTATTAATGGAGAGAKGAGCAATACATAGTAGCGTAATTAAAGCAAGAAAACAAAACCAACCAACCAAACAGAAACACATAAAATACTCCCAGTGCAAAAGAAAGGAGCAGTTAGCAGTTCCACCAAAATCTCTGGAAATGCGGAATGCAACTGGAGAAGGCTTAACTAACATTTCACTCAGTATCTGCAGGGCTGAAGCTTTATGACTTGTGTTAGTTTTCAATTAACCTCAACAAGAAAAGATAACTCTAACACTATATTACAGATGTTTTCAAATTACCAAATTCCATGCAAAATTATATTTTTAAAATGCTTGTAGGAAGAAAAGTGAAAATTTGGAGGAATTGGAAATATGCATCTTAAGAGCCAAACTTGTAATTTTGAGAGTGAGAAATTTTTAATAAATTTCTCAAAAACAGGTTCTTAAACTTTTGTCATGTCATATGACTTAGATGACTTAAAGCTGAGGCTCTTCAAAATGATTTTTTATTAAAATGTTTTCTACAGAAAATTAGATTTTCAATTAATTATCTCTGTAGACAGTCTTTTTTATGAAAAAGTAAATAGTATTTGTTTTTAATAGACTTCAATACACAAAAATACTTCACTGACATCCATAGAATATCTTTATAATAGTACAGAGCACCTCATAGAAATTTTTACTGAAGTGCATAAGGAAGAATTGATTAGCCTAGAGTACTTGGCTCATAAAGAAGAGTGAGAACAGCTTTTATCCAAGCTATAACTTTTGTAGGACACCAGACTGTCATTTTGAATAGAATTATTTTTACTTTCAGTAGAAATATATTATTTTTACATAGTTTYCTGAAATGCTAAAAATGTCTGAATACAATTTTGATGAATATAATCTTTTTTTTTCTTTCCATTACCAATATAGAAATCTGAGCTATCTCAACTTCATATAAACATAGAAGTATTGTTTTAGGCACCCATTTTGAAAATCTCATCCCTTTCATTTCTGTTTCTATGGCTAAAATATATCACTAGGTGAACACTATAACAATAAAGGCAATAAGAGTAAATTAATCACCAGTTATTAGTCAGACAAAATTCCAATTTATTTTAAAGGGTTCAGTTTTTCCTGAAGGTTTTATCTAAATCAGGACTGAGCGAGAAGAGCAATATAGTATATAAAAAATATTCAAAGGATTTTCTGTGTAATTTTAGTTAATGAAAAGATATATTCTGATTTCCAATGATTGAAAATGTGTTATTTATATTTCAGTGTAGATGTAGAACTTCTTAATGTAAAATTTTTTAGAGTCTTCTTCCCTTCCAAAGCTGTGTGTACCCTTCATTATATGTAAAATTTAATTATGGGCAAAAAAAGAACACATTTTATACATGACCCAGGAACTTCACCCAAGCAAGCTACTGCAGGGTGAGCACCCTGTTAATGTGACACCCATGCAACAATATTCCAAATTGTTCAATTAAAATAAAAGAGTGGAGAATTAATAAGGCAGTTAAAATATTAATATACAGGGTATAGTATCTTACAACTCCCACTCTTACCCAGGGTCCTTTCTCATGTTTCCAGCTGGACACGGGTTCCTGAGGTTCCTGACTCTTCTGCGGGGAGGTGGTCATACCTGTGAGATGTTAGCTCTCGAGTTCCTGCTGAGAAGAGATCAATGATAATGTTTTTTTCTTCCTCTTCTGCTGTTTCTCAGTTTTTGCTTCTTTTCCATTGGTCAATAATTCTATATTCTGCTAATTCTTTTCTTGCTCTGGACTGTTTGCTGGTTTTTGCCCTATATGCTATGACAAACATGGCATGAATAATCATTGGATCACAAATTGAGTAGAACAAATCCAAACAAGTTCCAACAAGTCCAAGGATTCAGTGTAGAGAAGAAGGCTGTTTCTTAATCGACAACTCCCTGACCATTTGATTTTGCTATTAGATTTTAACCACCTGTTTCACAGCTAAGGCAAGCACAAGAAGTCAAGACAAGTTGTTGGGCTAAGATGAAACCTTGTGACCTATGGTCTTTAYTAGCAATGACAGCCACATATTTGATGAGTGACAGTGCTACAAAACATGTAGAAATAACAGCCATTTCAACATTTTTATTCATTTATTTTAAATTATAATAAATAAATTCTTGGTCTACTAGAAGTTTAGAGTACAATATAAAACTGAGTATGTTCAACCAATTAGACTGCGATTCAAAAAAATAAAATAGGAAAGATTTAGCATAATACAGTGTTATGGAAAGATATCTGTAACATCTTTGATGAACACCTAGATTACTGCATTGTGGCATGTGCTGGAGTGGAGTTTTCCTGTACCTAATAAGCTGTGTTGAGAAGCGACATGCAGTAGTCTAGGCACAGCTACACGCTTAGCACCTACTCTTCTTTTCAGAGTTGCCTTTATTATGTCTCATATCTAAAAAATGAAACCCTAGTTTCTGCTCAATCTTCTAGCACACGTCACAACCACCTTAAAATGGTCCACAAGAACCTCACTTCTGCTCCCTTCTCCCTTCGTGCAGTTATCTTTGCCCAGAAACACAGTTCCTGCAGTAAAAGGAGCTAGTATGGACCAGCTAGTGCTAGTTACTGGGGGTAGAGGAGAGGTGGGACAAGGGAGGGGCTCAAGGGGCCACCTATTCCAAGAAACTCTGGGACTTTGGTGGTGAAATGATTCATGATTAGGACTTGTCTGCCTGAATTACTCCTTTGAAGTTAGATGCCCTTTCCACACAAAAAGAAAGAAAGATATTTTTTCCTGTTTAAAACAAAGTGTTTAGAGGATGAATACGTGATAGTACTGACCCTTCTTTTACACAACAGCCTAGTGACTGAAAAATTCCTCCAGGATGTACAAAGCTTTATGCAGCCAGATTTTTTTATATATATATGTATGTATATATATATATATATATATATATATATAAACAGCTATATAAACAAACTACACCTATTTTTGTACTGAACAGCAAATGCTTGATGGAAGCTGTGGTTGAATTTTTGGGTGAAAGCACATTTATTCAAAATGAAATCTATATAAGAGTGGTAAAAGAGGATTCAGAATGCATCAGTGACTTACACAGGGCTCTTAAGAGTATAAATAACAAACAACTGAACTAGAAGACATTAGAAATCAAGTATTCCATTGTATTAAAGGGGAGCAGCAGGAAAAAAAATGTCTGCAGAATTTTTGAAAGGAAGAGCAAAGTGTATGTTGATGTGGAGAAAAGGATGGAGGTGATGTCTCATTTTGAAAGTACACAATTGTCACAGAAGGGTCACAGTAAATTGGCTGACCACCTTTTCAGCCTATGACAGTTTGTATCCCTCAAAGATGTTTTTCTGTTGCTATGGTATATATCAGATTTTGCAACTGTACAAACTTTGCAATTATACAAACTTTCAGGGTCACTATTTACAACCCTGCAGTTTATGAACTTGCAGGTTTAATATGCCATATCCTTTACTGCAGTCTTTTGGGAGCTTGGGGGGAACGTTTTTTCCTCAGTCTTTTCTGGAGATCAGGATCTTTACAAGATGTGAATTGAGTGTAAAAAAGACAAATATAACTTGTTCAGTGTCTGGATGTGCATGCTGAGAAAAATCCCATTATCCAATCTTTTATCACTTAACATGGTGCAATAAAGACACTTTGGTTTTTGTTTGACAAAGGTGGTATGGAATATACATTCGTAATATAAGTAGACTGCAAAAAATCAAGTATGACAGGAAATGTTTACTACTTTTTTTCACTAGGTTGATGATACCACTGTTTATTGTTAATGTACTGTTAAGAACTCTTTCAAAATATAGGATTTCTTTGCTGTCTTTTAAACTAATATTCAGAAGAGGCCATATAAATGGAAATTTTTTGTAATGGCTGGCAAATGTTAATTATTTCTTTATTTTTAACATATTTCAGAAGCTGATGTTTTTCCATAGTTTATTGACCTAGAGAAGAATTATAGCTATTGTAATTTATAGATTTATTACAACTTCAGTAAAAGAAACATCAGTATTTAAAAAGAACAAAGCTGTAATATGAAATGACAATTATTTCTCCTTGTAATACGTGAAAATTATTATAGTAGTTCAGATGGCTTTATAAGACTTTTTACTATGCACTGAATTTAATGAAAACATTACTATTAACTGAAAGAATTGAACATGTGTATGAGTTTGCACACAGGTCCTTTGTCAGTAAGCAATATTTCAATTACAATTGATAAATGAAGCAGAAAAGGTACCTGATGATAATGATGATGCAGATGATAATAAATAAAAATGATTCATAATAAATAAAAAAGTCTGTTAGCTGTTTTCCTAGGGAAATGCTGTTTATATAAATGTAGAGGGCATAATTAACATGCATGGTTTGGGGAAGAACAATTGAAGACTTTCCTTCCATGTGCATAGAAGGTGAATGAGAGCTATGAGACCTTATCTATATTTGAATATTATTACAAATTAAAACAAAGTGTAAGTACATACACACATACATATATATGCATGATTGAGGATACGAATTTTAAAATAAAACAGTATTTCTCAATAGTTTAAATAGTGTTCACTTTAATTTGGAATGAGTGCCTTATTCTTGATTAGTACTCGTTTCCTGTCAAAAGCTCAGTCCATGTAGGTAGCTAGTATGGTTTGTAATGCTTTAGGTGTCTAACCATGGATTTATCAGATTTTATATGGGAGCTATGGAAGACCCTCACCACTGTGAAGCAGCAGAAAGTCAGGTCTGATACCGCAGGGAATACCATATGACATCATATGCCTACGTGTGAAAAACTGATTCAAGTTCAAGAATAGGAAGTCACCCATGATTGTAAACACATATATTTAGGCATTGTTTTAATGTTGGTGTCTGCATACAAACTAGATGCATGATGTCCCATTATAGTCAAGGGCGGTTTAGAGATCTGTTCAGTTGCTTGTCTAGCTCCTGCGAGAGTGTGGATTTCCCACAGATCCCACATTATATCTGCCAGCCCTGTCTGCATGTCTCAGATGCTCCATGGTATCTCAGGTACCACTGGATGTCTACATTCAGGCAAAGGAAATGAGCTCTTGGTCAACACTGTCGGTGGAATCTGGAGAATCATTCAGCTCCCTGAGAGGAGGATTCAGTCACTTCAGCATAGGGTCTAATTTTCTTTTAGGTTTCCCACTGAGCTACAGCTAGCCTTTTCAGACACCCAGACATCCAYGTGTTTAATGTAACTGATTTGATCTCCAAATGTGAAACATACTCAGTCAAGAACAAAATCACGTGTTGATCCATGTATTGACTGTGAAGGTAGGGTTCAGATGCCTAAAAGCAGATGTCTCATATCATTTTAGATACACTAGGATGTCCTGCCTGATCACTGGTTGTCTCTTCCGAGGGGCAAAGATCTGACAGCCCTGTGTGAATGTCTCAAATGTATCAAGGCATTTGAAACGAGCATTTGTTGCCTACTGGTTCACAAATTATTAGCACTTGAATAGATATTCAGAGAGCACTATTGTGACAATGACAGAGAATATTGTGGAGATTTCCAGCCCCACCGCCCCTTCCATCTTACAAGAGGTAGCAGAAGGTCATGAAGGATATATAAAAGAATATTTCAAATGACACTAAATGCCCACATTTAGACATATGCATGTTTGTAGAATTATCAAATGTATCAGAAGAGTTTAGTATAGATGTTTTCAGATGATAGCATCCTCTGTGTGTGGGGTGATGAATTTTAGATTCAAGGAAAATACAAGGTTCTTATCCCTTAGAGAAATAAAAATGTGGCATTGTGAACTATGCCTAACAATATCCAGTTTGTGGAATGTCACTGTCTTGTACGATGCTCCATGAACAGGGATTTGCAGTAGTCCTTCCTCTCCCTTTTAAATTAAATATCTTACCCAATCCTTTGTTTTCACAATCAGCATAAACTTTGTAAGTTCTTCAAAACTTACCTTTTTTGTAAGATAGGAAGGGACACTTTACAATCTAAATTATTGTCAAAGTGGTTTTTCATTATTTGTAAATATCAAATGCAAGCATATGATCCCGGTCTTGAAGTGGTTGGCAAACATGAAAGAATTTAAAATTATATAATGGTTAATGAAAGTAAATGATGCTTTCAGGGAGATGCGGCTCTTCAGAACCTATTTAGTATTATGGAATAATAGAATTTTCTTGTGATTTATCAATTATTTTCTTGAATTACACCAAAAATACTGAATTTATGCCTTGAGTACTTTGAGAAGGTAATTTTACATGATTTTACATTTTTTTCATCTGGAAAGCAGCAGTGATGTAAAAGAAATAAGCAAGCCAAACCGTCACTCACACATTATTTTCTTAGAATATAGTTGTAGATTCAGGACTAAAGATACTAGCCTCTTTTTTAAAAATGTCATTTGTGATAAATTTTAAACCAGATGATCTCTAGCTACAGCATATGATTTGTACAGTTGAGAATGTAGTGGTGAATATGAATGTTTGTTCTATCTATATCAGCATAAACATAAAAACCTACCAGAAATCTTTTTTTTCTACAACACCTCTGAATATATTGAAGAGCATTAATACAGTAAAATAACTATAACTAATAATCAACAGGTTGTTAGTTCATTGTGTATGTCCAGTGTATCACTCAACAATTTCATTCGATATTTATTTTGATAGTTTAAACTTTGTAAAGAACATCATTAGTAGGTCTTGCTTGTTTGATTTTATCTTTTGTTAAAAGAATAGACTTCTCTGTAACATTTAACTTAGTGCAGAAAAATATTATGATAGAAAAATAGCTGTTTGAAACATAGTAATGCCTAGCTGACATATGCCCTGAAATCGTCTATGAGGATTAAGCACTGAATGAAAATATTTCCTTTGGATTTCTGAAAGGAACAATAATAGGTCTGGCAATATTTTTATCAGTGGCAGAGAAGCAAATATAAAATCATTGCTGACAAAACACGCAAATAGTACAAGACTGACAGAGTGGAAAACAATGAACCATACAGGGCAGTCATACAGAATGATCTGGGTCGCTTGTCAAGCCGAATACACTAAAACAAAACATGATTTCAACCTGCCAAATGCAAGGTTGTTTAGGAACCAGGAACGCAGGTCATGCTTACCACACAGGGAGCTGTATCCCAGCAGGCCAGGACTAGGAAAAAGATGTTKGGGTCATGGTACACAGATAATTGAATATGAGATAATAATGCAACAGCGTACTGAAAAGGGGTCAAAAGGATTAGTTTGTTCTTCAGTTGTTAAGGAGAAAAAATAGAATGTAGGATGTTGATTTTGTTGCTATCATCAGTATGACGTAGGTAGACACTGCAATATTGTGTAGTGCTGGTTACTACACCTTTTTTTTGTAAAATTCAAAAAAATACCCAGAAGATCCACCTACCCTGGGGGGAAAATGTCTTCTGGGGAAGAGCTGAATGTATGCAACTTTGTAGTTTATCAGTTAGGAAACTAGACGATACCTTCTTCTTTTATTCATCTCTTGGGAGAAAATACTAAATTCGCACAGGTTCTTTATTATATCCAAAACATAACAAGAATCAATTTCTGAATTCTGAATTTCATAAAAATTAGACAGCTGATTTCTGTCAGATGGTGGCAGAGGTGATTTAGACAAAATTAGCTACTGGGGTTCAGCAAAGTGCAATTGTTTGGCACAGATAAGGTCAGAACAAATGTTGCAGTGATCACATCTGGTCTAAAAAAAATTATGTGACCCCATTATTTAAAGTACTGTGAATCTGACAGAGTATACATTTTAATATTTTCAGACTGCTTTAGAAATGCTGTTGAAATCACTGAGAATAAAAGAAGACAATAAGCTGGCATTTGAAAAGGGAAAATGCTAAAGAGTAGAGCTGCAGGGAGAATAAATTTAATGCTATAAAGGATTTTGAGTTTACAGAATTTGTTGGGGCTTTTTTTCCAACTTTAAATGAAACTCAGAACATTGAAACTTTCTAAGTAATATCCTGAGAAAAAAGTTTCAAAACAGGGTACATGTTTTATATCAATAACAGCTTTGTTTTATATTATACAAATTCAAAATTTGAAATAAAAATAATTTAAACAAGGGCAAGAATCCAAACAAGTTGCTAAAAAGAAAATGCTACAATGGAACATTCTGGTACCTTTGGAAAAAATTCTCATAAAAATAGCACAGTTTCAAAATATTTACATTTTTAATGAAAAAAAAATTCCCTTTACTACTGTTTTATTGTTTATAAGAAGTAAATAACATAAGATGAAAGAAAATCCAAGTTCGTCAGTTTTGTAGCTATAGATCACTAATGTGTGCTAGTTGCAATTCACTGTGCAAATTTATTGGGGCCTGAACATTTCACTTTCAATTCAGATATGAACATACAGTGACATCTAGCATTTTGAGGAGCAGTGAAGGATAATTCAACTCTGAACAGTACCACAGCATAGCATAGGGCAGGTTCAACACTGGCTATTGCGACGCAGGGATGCTCCAGCCGAGCACTATTGAACATATAAATGGCATCTCCAAGGCAAGAAATATGAACTCACCATGCATTTTCTTTCTGTGGAAAAACTGACTTCTGAGCTACGTGGAATTGGCATATGCAAAGCTGTTCAGGCTTGCGTTGATGTGTTACAGGAACAAATGGGGAAAGACTGGGTGTTTATTTTTAAAAGATTTACAATCTTGTTAGCAATTACAAGCCTGTTAGGACTTRCAGATAGGAAAGTAAAAGAGGATCCCATTTATTTATTTATTTATTTTTTAATGTCAACATAAGGGCCAGGTTCACTTTAGAACATTAGACAATTGAGATTTAAATGCAAGAAAACTGATTTATTCAGTATTAGATCTCTTTGTGCTATAATGAAATGCTTGTGCTGAAATACAAATTATATGTAAAAAAGAACAGAATATGGCCCAAAAGTAAGAAATATTAGAAGACTTGTATTTTCATTCTGGTCAATAGCAGTATTTATTCTGTACTGTCTTCTTAGAAACACACTTAGTTATGCTATTAAAACAACCAGTATTTAAATCAGCAGGATCAATTTAAAGTAGACATCAAAATATGTCTGCTTACCAAAAGCCATGTGAAATAAACTGGAACTCGTTTGCTTTTGAAATCTAACATCCTGTGAGATAACTGCACAGCAGTGTGTATCAGAAGGGCTTGTTAAGAGCACACTGCTTACCAATCAGTTCGAACTTCAGCTTTGATATCAGGATTCTTTTGAACTACTACTTATAATTTCTGCACAGAGGAAAGTAGTTTTAAGAAAATGAATGTAAATAAATGTGAATTAGTTCTTTCATAAAAGCCTCTTTTGGGGAAACATGTCATCAAACTTCTTCTGCTTAAGTGTCTTGAACATGAGTATAATTTTTTGCAAATATGGTCTTTAGAAATGTACAAGTTTTTACAAGACATCATATCAGCCTCATGGGGAAATGAGATTCCATACCTCCTTTAATGATATAATAGCAGTGGTGAGAAAAGGGTGAAGGGAAAGTTAGTCAAACCTTTAAGGTGTTCAGACTATTATGAAAATGAAAATGCAGGGCACGCTTTAATGGAAATCACATTCAAATGTCTTCTACTCCACTGTTTTAGCTTATGCCACACTTTCTATCTTTTCTGCTGTCCAAGCCCTTAGCTCAAGTTTCACATGTGTTCTTGCACATATTATGCAGGGTACGATAGCAAAACGAAGTGCAGAACAGTTTTGATCCTGGAAATTTCAAGAGATAAAGAGATAAACTGCCGACTCCCAGCCAGTGCCAGGGTACATCTTCCTTTCTGTTATATTATTAAGTTCAACTTTGTGCTGTCCTTGATGTTAAGATTCTTCACTTTATGAGCGTGTTTCATAAAGGAATGAAAAATATCTTGCAAGAAATAAGTAAAATGTTCTTTCTTGCTCATGAGCATCCCAGCCATGTCATTTTTATTTGCTTAACTGTGTATGGTGCTAGAATAATAAAGATTGTCATGATCGATACCTTCACCATAATGAGCTCCCTTTTTATATACGGTCACCCCACACTTATGACATAACAACTTTCGTTAACAACCAAGCTTGCCCTGAGGCTAGATCTGACACCGAATAGGAAACCTTTCAGATGCAGTCAGGGTGTTATAATCACTTCTTCCTATGCTTGTCCATTGCTGCCTAGCAATGTCAAGGCTGCAGTTATAAAAATTGTCCATTTTGCTCTAATGCTTGWCCTGTGTATGTCTCAGTGCTCCCTGGTATTTTTCTGTGGTATGTCAAGAAGTCTCTTTTTGCCTGTCTCCAACAACAATGTTTAACATACCATGATTCACTGTCTGAAGTATGCACAGTGGGAACCACATCGTACCCTAGAATAGCTGGTCATTCCATGCTGAACACAGGACAAGTATTCTGGAGACACAGAAGAACTAGGAAAATAACAATTAATGTGTTTGTGCCTTTTGTGTTTCAAATTCTTGTTTGACACACAAAATAGTGGCCATGACTCTGGAGATGTTTGCTAATTATCCTCAGAGTTCCTCTGCAGATAACGATTCTGTCTGCCTTTATTGGAGAATATCTGAAAGCATACTCTCTGTAAAGCAAGAATGAGTAGGCAGAGAACTGCCTTCGCTCATTAGAGACATGAGTTCTACATCTAGCTGTGTCACTGATCTGCTTTTGAGCTTTTTTAAAGATCATTTTTCCTTTCTGAGTTACAGTTATTTTCATGCATAAAGTATTTGGAGAACTACAGATGAAAGGAATGAACTAGATATTTATTGCATGCATAGTCAGAAGGAGGACAAACTGAGCAGAAATGTCAATCCTCAGTATACTTGAACAAGCCTTGACTTCAGCAGTGAAGTCAATCCTCAGGGTGAGATTCTTTCATTCTCTACTTATCTCCTGTGATTTTTCAATTTTGGTAGCTCTTTTGTAACCTTTAAACCCTTCTTGCTGTAGAAAACTATTTGTATTAACTAAATAGCCTAAATTGCAGAGAAATTAGGCCAAGTGCTTCCTTAACACAGTGTCATTTGGGTTGAGATTGACTCTAAAAGCCAAAGGTAACGAAATACCCAGCATCCCAAAACTGCAGCTAATCCCATTTTAAAATGAAATGTTAATGTCTCAGATGCTCTTTGAAGCCCCATGATATTTAACCAAAGTATTAAAATAGCTCAGCAGTGTCAAAGAAGTTTCTTCTTTCAAGTAACTACCCTGCTTTTGTAACTATTTTCCTCCTAGGTTGAACTATCTGCCTTCCTCATTAGTCCCTCTCTGCTAACACAGTAACATATGGTGCAATTTCTATAAGAAGTTCATCATATGAATACTAACAGAAATTTTAAATTTGCATCTCTTCTGTCCTTCCCTTTATCTAGTTGTTTGTGCCTGATTAAGACACGCAAGGTTGGTGTAAATCACTGCTGAAAAATAGTTATTTTGAATGCAGAATGCGCAGTTATAAATGTCTGCCTAAGCTGTAAACTATAGGCTGCACACTATAGAATCAGTCTTATAATATTAATCTATATTAAACATTTTATAGTTGATGGAACTTTTCAGAGACTTTGTTCTACAGTGCTTTAGAGCCATTTGTGACTGAATAGCAGCAACTTCAATTTACAGGACATAGTACCTTATCTCAGTAAGACATCTCAAGGTGCTTTACAAGAGATGTACAATAATTAATAACACAGTTTGCAGTGCCAAGCTAGTGATGGAAAGCAGAGGGAAAAACAAGTCAGTTTTCAGTTTTGATTTAAAGCACCCTGACACTAATGGCATATCACAGAATCACAGCATCACRGAATCACACAGAATCACAGAATCGCTGAGGTTGGAAGGGACCTCTGGAGATCACCTAGTCCAACCCCCCTGCTCAAGCAGGGTCACCTAGAGCACGTTGCACAGGATTGCATCCAGGCGGGTTTTGAATATCTCCAGAGAAGGAGACTCCACAACCTCTCTGGGCAACCTGTTGCAGTGCTCTGTCACCCTCACAGTGAAGAAGTTTTTCCTCATGTTCAGATGGAACTTCCTGTGT
>NW_020450793.1:377630-536015 GCF_003343035.1 Apteryx rowi | reverse complement strand
GGACTGTTTGTGCCTAGCTGTGTTGTCTTTCCAGCAGATATCAGGGTGGTTGAAGTCCCCCATGAGAACCAGGGCCTGGGATCGTGAGGCTACTTCCAGCTGTCTGTAGAAGGCCTCATCGACTTCCTGTTCCTGATCAGGTGGCCTGTAGTAAACACCCACAACAGTGTCACCCATGCTAGCCTGCCCTTTAATCCTTACCCATAAGCTCTYGACTCACTCTTCTTGGCAGAGAGTGTTAAAGAAAGGCTTTTACATAACTGAAACAGCAGCAACCTAATACAACATGTAGCGAGATACTAGCAGAACAAGTATTACATTTGATATGACCTGTCAGTGAAATCAGTGAGGTCTGGAACAAAATGATATTTTTTGCTGTGAGTCTGTGTGATTCTAAGATGGGCCATTGAGTCAAGACTATTTGAGGATTAATGAGATATAGTTTTGTCACACTTTTTTTAATCCAGAAGTGCAGTTAGGTGCTACAGGCTGCCAGTCAGTCAGAATCAAAAACCCAGTTAAAACTCTATAAACATGATTTTTTTCTTGGAGAAACATAAAGTATGTTTTTATCTGTTTACAGTACAGCTAAATGACATAAAGGAATTCTAAAATAACCTTAAAGAACAGCATCTACCTTGAACATTGAGAGTCTAAGTTTCTCCAGTCTGATATCTAAGAACAATGTTCAGAAGAACCATATGGAGAAATGGCAAGTAAAAATTTACATACAGTGTGAGCCAAATAGATGTTTTTCCAGCCCAGGAAAGGAAGACTGAGACAAATGTAGGATCMAGTGTTTCCAGTTTATTTTGTTTTTCTTCAGGAACAGTCAGCTGAGTATAATTTGCTAAAGACATGCCAAGCATTCCTCTGGATGGCAAATACTGTCTAGTTTTGTTTCTAGCAAAACAATGTCTTCTAACAACTTACCAAATGTTCTGCCTTCCAAGTTACAACCTTAAATCTCAGTGTTCAAACAGCTCTGCATTGTGGAAGGACATACTCAGAAGAGAAGCTTAAATTTTAAATGCCTTGGATATTCTAGTCTTCTCAATATGGGTAATATTTTGGGATACTTTTTTAGATATCATAAAAAGAAATAGAGCCATATCTCTTCTGTGCAAACAGAAGATGTTTCTGATGCAAATCACTCAGGAGTATTCATACAATCCAACTGTAAACATCTAACTAAGATGACCCTAACCGAGAGACCTAGCTGACTAACTCTCCAGAGGTTCCTGGCTCTTCCTATTGACTACATTGACTATATGTAAATACATCAGGTTCATATGGTGGATAAATTTATAAAAATTGTTATAAAGAAACAGGTCAAAGATCTATCCAATATATCTATTCTCATGCCCTGTCCCCAACAGTGGTCAGTAACAAATATTTAGATAAAGAGTATAATAAAGAGACTATGTCTAGGGTGTTTTGTCCCCTGATGGACCGTCTCAGCTTCTGAAGTAGATAGTTCCTAAATTCAGTGAACATCTGGATCATAGCATTTAACAGACATTTATAGTTCTATAAATCAAAGATTTAGTCCTATATATTTTTTTAAAAAAATTAATGCTTTCTGCCTTCACAACATCTTTTGGTGATGTGTCACCTAATTAAATTACAACTGGGATGGAAAAAAACACTATTTTAATTTGTTTTCAGTTTAATTAAGCATGATGTAATCTTTCTAAGCCATGAAAAAGTGAGAATTACTATCTCTTATTAATTTTCTTGACACCATTCATAATTTCATTGTATCTCTAATGTATCTCCCCATAGTCACTGCTTTTTCTAGCCATTTACCTAATATCTTCTTGGGTGGCAGCCATCTGATACATTCAGTCATTCTTCTTGCCCTCTTCTGTACCTTTTCTAGTTCTAGAATATCTTCTGTGAATTAGATGAGAAAACCAGAATATATTTGATTTTCAAGATGTGAGTCCAATATAGAATCAGGGAGTGGGAAACCTATGTCCTCTCTGGTCTTTATATTAGTATCTAACATCCTTGGTTTTATGACTTCCATTGAGATGCTGTTTTCAGAAAACTATGTAGGATGACTTTAAGACCTTTTTCCTGAACTGTGATAATTAATTTACAGCATATCACTGTGTATACATGGTTACGGCTGATTCTCCACTTCAGTGTAGCTTTTCATTTACCAATATTGAATTGTACTTATCACTCAGTCTTTCAGAATTTTTTGGTGCTTCTGAAGATCCTTAGTTACATTTTAGTTGTCACCATTCTGAATAACTGTGTCAGCAAATTTTATTGCCTCAGTTTTCACTCCCTTTTCCATATTATTTATAAACATGTTAACAACTTCACATTTGTTTTGTGGAATTTCACTATACCTTACCTCCACTTTAAGAACTTTCAAGTTGTTCCTCCTCTATTTCTGTCTTTTAACTATTTGTTACTTACTAAAAAGACTTTTTCCAGTCTCCAGACTTTTCTCCAGTACGGAGTGCAGTTGTGACCATATTGTCCTCTGTCCAAGGAACCTGGAGGTGCTGATAGATCCAGTAACACAGAGACACTGAGTGCGTTGTGTTTCTTCATTGCTTGCTGACTTCTTTGAAGRTGTGTGAGATGTAAATTACCTCTGCAAAACTGTTATTCTTCTCCAAATATATCATATTTATACAAATAACCACTAATTCTATTCCTGCTAAGGTTTCAAACTGTATCTGGAAGCCAACTGAAAGTTTCATTTACTGTTCTGTGTTCCATTTTTTGTGTTTTGTAATCTATTTTTTGTTCTAGTCTGTGTTGTATTTCTTCTGGCCTGCAGTTGCTCAGGTTAGCCAGATCCCTTTTAAAAAGCTGGTATTATTTTTACTACCTTACATTTTGCTGGAATGATGGGTGATACACATCACATCTAATGGTTCAGCAATTTTAAACCTGATTTCTTCTAGAACTATTGTGTGCAAGGTCTCTGGTCCAGACAATGTGTTTATTTTATTAATTTGGTTTTAAATCCACCTCTGCTGACACATGTGAGACAGTTTCTGAGATAATTCTTTCATAAAGATGGGGTTTCAGCTGTAAGGGACAAGATTTCTCTGTCTTTCTCAATAGTAAATATGTATGTTAAAAAGTTAATTTAACTTTTCTACTCTGGCCCTGTCTTCTCTGATCACTCTGTTTATTCCCTATTCATCTATGAACTCTTTCAGTTCTCTGTACAGATCCTATTTCTGGTCTGCCCAAAGAAAATTTTTATGACGAGCCATTTTTATTTTGTGACTTGCCTCATTACGGCTTAATAATTACATTGAAAATTTTATCCTGTCCACTTGATTTTATTTGGACTGTTAATTCTTACCGCTGTAAGATTCTATTCTGTTGTTCAATAGAGCTAGGGCTTTTTATTCTGATTCTTTGCTTCTTTGGTCATTTGCTGATATACTCTCTTTTTGAGCCTCTAACATGCTGATTTTAAAGGTAGGTATTTTCATAGTGTATTTTGTTGGGGGAGCTTTCTTGCTACTACAGAGAAGTCGAATTTCAGTACTTTATGGATATTAACACACTGAACTTTGAATTTATCTGTGTGCTGTTCAGAACTGGATCAAGAGGTGCTTTTCCTCCTGTGAGTCCTTTAATGAATTGCTCCAAGAAGTAAGGTCCCCCAAAGGCCCAGATTCTCCAGTTATTCTGCCTTCCTCTCTGTAAATCTCAACAGGCAAGAAAGACAGTCTTCTGTATTATTGTGCTATATCTACAGCTCAAGAGTAACAAAAATAATCTTTCCCACATACTTGATAGCAAAAAGTCAAGGACTGCAGTATTGCAATATAATTTTGATTTTCAAGATGATATTCATCTCTCATTATTTTTGTTATATGAAGATTTTCATGCCTTCTAAGCCAGTTGTCTTCATTCCTTCCAAAGTTGACAAGGAGAGAGAGGTACCACTCCTAAGAACACTTCACCTCACCTGCCTCACAATGGGAGGATGGACTTTGTGAAGCTCTCAGGCTTTTTCTATTGTAACAGATGTAGCCTAGATGATTTGTTTACCATTTCTGGTCCTAAGTTTTAACCTCAGTTTTAGGTATCTAAAATTGGGAGATAGAATAAGGCATTCTCTTTTCTAACTACTTCTGCACTGATTACAAGGAGTCATTAATAGCTTGCTAGAGATGAGATAGTCATTCTGGCCTAAGTCCAGCAAAGCAATTAAGCTCATGCTTAACATTAATCAGTGGAACTGACTTCAGAGAGAGAAACTACTCACAAGCTTAAAGTTAAGCAGGCATTTAAATATACAAGCAATCAAGTATTAGAGCAAAGAAAAATTTGGACATCAAAAATTCTGTAGGCAATACCCAGTTAATGTGAGAATGTACTAAAACTAGATACTAAAAGGCAGATGGACTGGAGATTTTATTTTTATTTTTTTAAAAACACATCTGGTGGTTAGAAACATCAAATATGATGTCAGAATCAATGTCTGATATCCTTATTTTATCCGTTCATAGGTAAATGCTACTACTGTAGCATTAGGAAGGATAAACAGGAGATCAACTGGGTCTTCATTGCTTCACTGCAGAGACAACAGCCTGAGTCCCATGTTGCATGGAAGAAGAATAGCAAGAGGCTATGCTTGAATGAGTGGTGAATGGAGACTCCCAAGATACAGCTCTGCAAAAACAGATGTGGGATCTTGTTGGACAACAAACTGAACATGAGCCAGCAATAGGTCCTTGCAGCAGAGAGGGCCAGACATCTCCTGGGATGCAATAGGAAGATCTTTTCCTGCAGGTTGAGAGAGGTGATTCTTCCCCTCTGCTCAGCACTGGTGTGGCCACATCTGGAGTGCTGGTCCAGGTCTGGGCTCACCAGGACTGGAAAGACAAGGACAAACATGAGCAAGTACAGAGCCACCAAAATAATCTGGGGGCTGGAGCACATGACATATGAGGAAAAGCTGAGGGAATGGCATTTGTCGAGCCTGAAGAAGAGATTATTGCTATCTACAACTACCTAGAGGGAGAGTGTAGAAAAGACAGATCCAGACTTCTCAAAGTTCCACAGTGGAAAAATGAAAGGCAACAGAAGCAAGTTGGAACATAGAAAATCTATATACGAATTTTTCTTTTCACTATGAAAGTGATCAAACACCAGAACAATTTGCCCAGAGAGACTGTAGAATCTCCATCCTTGGAGATATTCAAAGCTCTTAAGGACAAGACCATAAGTAATCTGCTTTAACTTTGGAGTGGCTCTGCCTTGAGCAGGAAGCTCATCTAGATGATGTCCAAAGGTCCTTTYCAACCTAAATTATTTTACAATTCTGTTCTACTTGCATAACTGCAATCATGATTTTGAACTAATAGATCATTACGGATCTTTGAGTTGGTTGTCTGTGGTTGCATACAATAAATTTCTGGATTACATAGATATCACTATATATGCAAGAACAGTAAATAGACCATACTGGTTTTCTTTATAGCACTGGTTTCTCTGAAAGGCTCTGAATACCTGGGAAGAATTTACCTAAGGAATATGAGAATTTAAAACTTCCCCATGGGAAAAATATTAGGAGGCAGTAAATACAATGACCAGTATTACAGCATTTTAAAGTGCTGTGATTATTAGGCGGGGGGGGGGGGGGGGGGGGGGGGGGGGGGGGGGAAGTGCCACGACCCTCTCGTTGGCCATATAGAGTTTATAATTTAACAGCAGAAAAAAATGCAGTAGTAAGTGTACACTGATTGCATAAAACAAGGGAACAAATAAGGATGAACCACTTGGAAGAATGCTAGCTTAAAAATGGAAATAATTCAGTAATCCCATGCATCAGGATATAATTGGCAACAGTACAAATGGACACTAGGCAAAAGAGATTCAACAGACATGTATCTATACATTCCTCCTTACAGTATAAGCACAAAGCCAAAAACACCATGCAACAGACTAGCTTCACTCTGGGCATTCAGCCACACGAGCTCTTATTCCAAACCTACCACGAGCAACTCTTGGCTACTTTAGGCTAAGCATTTGTACTGCTGCAGATATTTTGAATTATGAATGCATTTGCTAAGAGGTGTCAGAGGGAAATTAAATAAAACTGTCCTTGGCAGTGACTGATAGGCTATTGTTTCTGTTTTGGCATGACTTATTTTGGTTGTTCCTTTTTCATATTATGCTGTTGTTTCAATAATTAAAAAATAAAGGAGGAATTGCTGGACTTAGATTTGATTATGACGCATAAAATTATTAAAAAAAAGAACTCCATAAACCTTGGTCAACATAGAGCAAATCCAAACCAAGCATTTGTGAGAGTGAAAAATACTCTCAGGAAAAAATAGGAACAAATTTATTGGCAAGATAAGGATGCAGGACCTTCTATTCTCCCCCTTTTCCTTAACTGTGAGGCTCTGCAGAATGTAAGAAAGGCATTTAAGAGTCGTTTGTTCAGAAAACATGGCCATGTGGCACTGTCCTATTCTTCATTCATTTTCATATGTGGGTTCAATGTGTAAACACCCACACGTTCTCCTTCCCACATACAGGAAATCTGGGAAGGTCACAGATGCATGTGTAAATCTCAAGCAGTATTATTGCTCACTGGGCCTTGTGTTAGTCACAGTGATTCTACAGTTTTTAGGGGAAATTTTTGAAACTTGATCATTGCTGAGACAGAGTGAACATAATTAATACTGAGATTTATACTGAGTATAAGGGTAAGTACACTGCCTTTTGTTATTTCACTGTCAAGCTTATTTTGTGTGTTCTTATAGGTTTTTGGCTGATATTTGCATAGACATACAAAAGGGGAGCAGGGATTCTTAGGGACTACCAGAATATGGCCCGTAACCTTTAGTCTTTATAAGCCCCATTGGTTTTGTTATCCCTCTGCTTTGTCGCTTTTCTCAGGAATTTAAGAGCCTGGCTAAACCAAATGTATCTTGAATGCAGCTGAATCATATTTTAACAGTGAGAGATTATCAGCCCCTGGCCTACTACTTAATCCCTCTGTATCAAAAAAAACTAACAAAACCTCCTATTTTATGCATTATCTTACTAGAGTATTAGTCAGAAAATTAATATGATCTTCTTAGAATTTACAGATTTCCAAGATGAATCAGGATGAAATGCCAAGACAATAGTTTTTCTTTTAAAAAGTTTTTAGGTGTTTTGAAATGCTTTGTTTCACTAAATCAAAGTGTTTTATTTCAGCTTCTTTTTTATATGAAACAAACTTAAGAATGGAAACTTAATTTCTACAAGGAAAATCAGAATCTTTTCTTCAGAAAAATGATGAAAGTAAAGTAACTGTATACGACAACTACAGTTTTCCATTTCTTCCAGATAAAATTTCACCTCAATACATATAATTTTACCTCCTGAAACTTACACAAAATTATTTAATCTGAAAATACTTTATGTAATTCCTAACTATATGCAGGAAAGAAACATTCATTTGTTGATATATATTGTCTATTTTAATTTTTTTTTCAAAGTCTTACCATATATATATATATGAGTTGCATTTGTGAAGATTTTATAAGCAAGATTTTGATCCTACCATTTATGCCAGAGCTCTCTGACACCTTTATCAATTCTGATTTTTTTTTTAAATAGGTTCATTTAATAGGTGACTAGTGTAACTAAAAAAGAGTAGGATAAATTAAACATGACCTATATATTACTTTCCACATAAATGTAGAATTTCCTTCATTTAGAATTTTTCTTCATTTTAGAATGTACTTCATTAATGTCATGTCTTTTTTTTTTTTTGAAATTGACAATTTAATTATTAATTACGGTGGGGAAAAGAGGGCTTGGGTGTTTTGCTCTGAGCTAGTCTTGTGTAATGATTTCTAATGTCTAAGCAACATCCAGTTGATAAAACATTCATTTAAAAGTTACAGAAAATCAATTTAGAGACAGTAGATCTCTTTTTTGTTGTTGTTGTTTCAGCATTGCCAATCTAAGATTTATTGTACAATAACTTTGTACCAAAGGTTTAGTTATCTGGCCACTTGGTGTAGCCCTTTTTGCACTGTTAACCTCAGATATTAAACTATGATATGGAAAGATCTATATGGAGTGGTATGTTAGGAGATAGATCCCTTCCTGATATTGCAATTATTTCTTGCATGAAGCCTCCCTCATTGCCTTGAAGCAACATTTGCAAACTACTTTAAAACTGYTTTTTTCTCTTAAGTATCATGGTTTTGTTATGCTTTTTGTCATGCTTTTTGTGAGGAACCAAGCTGTTCATTTAAAAATCATAGGTATAGTTGTATCATAAAGTCTGACATACGATGGGATCACAGAATCACATAGGTTGGAAGATGTCTCCAGAGATCACCTAGTCCAACCTCCTGCTCAAGGCAGCTCCAGGCAGAGCAGGCTGCTCAGGGCTTTGCCCAGTCGAGCTCTGAATGTTTCAAAGGATGGTGAAAGGTGTCCTTAATGACTCTTCTTGAAAGTTAACAGTGGTCAAAATTAGTTCAAAAATAATATAAACAAATAAAAAGATTTGAGTTTCGTTGCCTTAGCTTTTAACGACTGATTTCTTTACATGTTTCTCTTCCACTAGGAAAAGTTATTTAACACTCAATATTTTCTCTCCTTCAAGGCAAGAACAGATACTTTCCAGCAGTGAAACTTTTCTCATAACCTACCAAGAAACTAAGATAGAAATTCTTATTTTAAGATGTTTCATCCAGTGCCCAAATCATTTTACCATTCTCTTCTGAGTTCTCTTCAATTTTTCAACATCCTTTTTTAAACATACAAATATCACAGTTAGATTTAGAATCTGAAGTCTAACAATGCCTGCACTGTAACACAGAAGTAAATCTCTGCACTAATTCTATTCATTTGTTTCCTATTTTGCAATCAAGGGTGACATTAGCCAGAGCTGTCTTAAGAATTCTCAGCTGAAACTGATTTTTTTTTCATCTCTATAATTTTGTTCTGAGATTTATGTAAGATTGAGGGAAGTTTAAGAAACTATGGATGGGAGGCAGGATCTGCAGTTCTTTGTCTAGCTCGTTTATCTCTGTTCCTTTCACTGTTGAGCATAGATCCCCATAGTCCCCTGCAACCCAATCCTCCTTCTCACAAAGATCTAAAAACATCCTCTTCCCAGTCTGCAAACACTTGTCTCATTTTTCTGTATGATGCTCTCCCTTATCTTGCAGCAGTGGATACTCTCATTCCTTTGCTTTTCATCCAGATGGAAAGAGAGAAGTAGAAATAGGGAAGGCAGTATGATAAAAAGAGAAATATGAATGGGAAAGGGCAGAGAAGCCTGTTCAAGTACTATGAAGTGCAGAGCTCACTTTTCCAGTTGCAACGAGGAGGACGGACTTTCTGCTCTTCCTAATCTATCTCACACAGAGTATGACAGAGGGCTATTGGAAGTGTGAGATAATGATCAGTTTTTTGGATTGCACCTAATGCTGAAACAACCCATCTCTATATCCTCTGGCATGAACACACGGTCATCAGCAAAGGTCCTTCCATCTGATCACTGATTATCAGAACAGTCTCTGTTATGTAAGTATAGACTTGTTATTGGAGGCATGTCTTTGACTTTAGCTATATTAAATTGCATTATCTTTAAATGGACCTAGCTCACCAAATGATCCAGATATTTCTCTCTGATTGTTTTGGTCTTGTTATTACTCCTCACTGTATCAGTCCCTTTTACATGTGCAAGTGTTATCAGCAGTGATTTATATCTATGTCCAATTTGTTATTTAACAGAATTGCAGCTAGACAGAATACAACTGAAAACATCCCCATCAGGTGGTGATCTTTTTTGGACAAGTACTTATTGAGCTACCCCAGTTAACTGTTTGAAATCAATTTCACATATACTTTATTCACATTCGACAGTGCTATTAATCAAATTGGCATGTGAAACTTGGCCAACTGCTTTAAAAAAGTCTACACAGTATCTGTGTAATTTCTCTATTAAACAAACTTGCGATCTCATAAGTGAGTAAAATTAGATGTTTTGCTGTTTTTTCCTGTAAAGCTAAATGGGCTGGCAGTAGTTACACTCCATTCTTTAACTCTGTCAGATGAATCAATGGGTCTGGGCAGATGACCTGAAATTGCTTGCAGAATCCTCCCACATTGCACAAAACACAATCATCTAGACGCTGTTGTTACCATAACTGTGATAATCGGAGTCATGTGATCCTTTGCAAAACTATCTGGTAAATATCATTTCTTATTCATTTTTTATTATTTCAGCTGCATTGTGCCTTTTTGATAACGACCTTTGGATTAGAGAAGTACGTTGCATAGTATAGGACACATGGTGTGTTTGGGGATGAGGAAGAAAGCTGTCAGGGTGCTGTGGGTTCCTGGTGGGGAGGGGAAGGAGGCTCAGGGCCCCAGCACTGGCTCTTCCTTTAGACACGTTTATGTAGCAGCCGAATCTAAAAAATAGACACCTCTGCCTCCAGTTCTGGGGTGTCGAAAGAAGAAAAGAGATCACAATTTTCAAGAAAAGGGAAGTAGAAGGAAGGAACCGGTGGGGATGACTGGCTGTAAGCATTGTCAGTCAGTCCTGCAAACCAGGAGCGAGCTGGGCTCTGAGCTCCTGTGCAATTTTCCTCATGTCCATTTCCTGATACCTGGCCCTGCTACTTCGTAGGCTGGATACATCTGAAATTCCGTCAAGCTGAAAGTAAAAGATCACATAGTGCACCAATGGATTGCAAAAAGGTTMTCAAGAATACCAAGAACATTAAATGATAGAACTGGGAAATACCAAGCAATATAATTCTATACTCTTGTCAAAAAATCACTTTATGTTAAATGGCTAGGACACTTCAATGCGAAAAAACAAAAAAACCAAAAAAACAGAAATTGCTGCTATTTTTCTGAAGACTGTGTTCAGAAGACATTTATTTAAAAGGCGTCCAGTCTCATGAGATTCTTTATGAACTTGGTCATCCCAAAATATCTTCAGTCTCATAGAAAACTCCTTTCCTCATTTGTCTAAGATTCCCAAATTCATCATTAAAACAATTAAATTCTGTACCTTGGAAGTTCTTTGGCAAATGATCCCACGTGCTAATCTGCAGAGAATTGAAGATGACAACCAAGTCACACTCTTTTGTGTGAGAACTGCAGAACTGCAGTTCTGCCAATACAATGATATACACATGAATACACATGCAACTACAGAATTAAATCCATGCAAATACAGCTTTTTCAACAAGCTGCTATTTAAAGCACGTGAATTCATAATGGTACCAGAGATTGCTGTAAGACTTTACAAAACTTTTATGCATGGTAGAACAAATACGACTCATTTCTATGTTTAGGTAGTTGCTTGATCTTGCTTGTTAGTAGTGCTATTTGATAAGATTTCTATTTGTTTTAAAGGTAGTTATCATGAAGCGTTCCACTTTTCTCGCTTTAGGCAACACAAAGACYTCTTTATTTGTAATTGTTACTAATTTTACTGCTCTTGAAACACTGCTGAAATAAAGGGTAGCCTCTAGCATTATTTTCTTAGCTCTGTGTCAAAATGCTGAATGGTACTTGCAAACCAATTTGTATTTTAATTGTGCAACTTGAAAATGATCTTGTAAGGCTGGGATCTCACCAGGATTTTAAAGGATTCAGGTAGACAATTTCCATACATGAAGCCTGAGAAAACTAGAGAGTTTATAACAAAGGCATCTTGCAAATATAGAATGGCAAATTAACCTCTAAAGTGTCTCAATCAAATAGAACAGCTCTTTTGGGGAAGCATCTAATTTATTATCTATAAATAAATAAACATAACATGAAATGGAGAACTCTTGTTGTTGTTGTTTTAAGTCTGGAAAAAAGATTCTGTTCTATTTCATGAAAACCTCACTTTTATCCTATTTGACAGACAGTGCTTGCTTTACACTTGCGTTCTCTGCTGTATGCTATTCTCTTTTAAGAAGGTTGGTTGACAGGTGAGGTGGAGGAGGAGACCCCTCCTTCCCTAGTAAGTAACTAAGTCTGGTGAGGAAAAAAAAGATTGCAGGATATGGCAGGAGCAATGAAGAGTCCCAGCCGTGAGACTGCAGCTTAGAAACTTGATGAAAAGACCCAGAAACAGAAAATGAAGAGGCAATGGAAGAAATCCTCCTGGGGACAAGAATCGTGCAGTTTGCTCTGCATTAGCCACTGAGTTGACTGAAACCAAATCTGAAGATAGAGACCTGCCTGCAAAAACACAATCGGCAGGGCAAGAACTCTTTCTAGCCCTTTTTTGCCTTTTTTTTCCCCTGCACTGTCTTATCTAGTCACTTCAAGTTTTCTCGTTTGAAATATAACTTTCCTATGAAACATTTTATAATTTCTTTCAGTTTATGAGTTTTGAAGAGCTCACTAGGAGCAAAGGATCTAGGCTGATCCACCTTAAAGCTCTGGCTGACACATGATCTATACTTCAAGTGCCTCTCTTCATTGTTCATCTGATTCCTTATCCCCTTCAATATACGGCTTCAAAGGTGCTGCATCATGACTTTTCTCTCCCAGTAGGGAGCCGATTGGCATTCATATTGTTGAAATTGTACTGAATATCAGGATTCACTCTCCAACTTCCCAACCTATATCCCCATAGTCTCTCAGAAATTGTTCTTATCGATCTTCATTTCATCACATTCCAGGTTGAAACTGAATGGACAAATTAGGACTGGGGCTGTATTTGCTGTAGAGAAATCTGAAACTTTGCAAGATCTCATCAGAATTAGCACATCCATTAAGACACTATACTGCCTGGGAAGGGCCTTGGAAAAGTCAGGTTTTGCATTCTTAGAATGTATCTGTGGCAACAAGTTTATTAAATCCCAGTGATTAACCAAGAGCATGATTTCAACTAAAAGTTCAAGGGGGAGAAGAAGAGAGATAAAAGCAGACAGTTTTAGCACTGATGCATTATTGTTTCTTAGAAATGCAAAACCTGATAAATAGGCACTGGAAGTGAAAAGGAAGAGTGGGATACAGCTTGCTTACGTAATCATCTGAAAGTTGTCTAAGTTTATATTTTATTCATTATATTTGTATTACATTTATATTATTAATATATTATATTTATTATATTTGCTCCCTCTGTAGTCATATGAGACAGGCACCCTCTGATTGAAATTAATTTATTTTCTGTGGTTTATAAAGAGAACTTTATGAATTTATGCTAGCTGAATATCCTATAGACACATATATATGTATTAATTTTGCAAAGAATCACAGTCATTTTTATATTGTACTATTTGTATTTTTTATGTATATGTTGAAATAGGTCATAAAGCAAATCTTAAGGCAGAGAGATTGCTTCATTTTTTTAAAATCATTACCAGTCCAAGTCTTCATATCTTACATGCTGAACTTCACAGCGAATTAAAAACTTATGTATATATTGTGGAATCAAATCTCATAGATGAAACTTCTTAAAGAGGAAATGTATCCTTTTTTGTTTTTAAATGAATTATTTTGAAGCATCAAAATATTTAGTTATGCAGTAATATAGCAGGTAAATTTGAAATATAGAATCTGTTTTATTAAAAGTTAAAAAAGATTAAATTAATAAAAGTTACAGTCTAAAGAGTTTGAAAGAAGTAGGTATGCACACACAGTACTTGCATAAGAAAGAAACACATTGCTTCCAAATTATTATATCCGTGAATGACTGATGAACAGCAGTCTCTCAAATCAGGTAGAAGGAAAAAGAAGGATGAAACGTCTCTGTGACACATTCAGGGGGTGTGAAAGGAACATCCACTAAGCTCCCTTCTAAGCAGCTGCCAGATAGGAGAAAAATACAGGTGAGTACAAGTATGTGGGAAGTGGCATTTCTTTGCTTCAGGTCCTGCTGAGCTCCAGGTTGAGAGACTGGTGCTTGCAGAGATTAGGAAGGGCATGGTGGACTTCCTACTTCCAGGAATTCACACTGATTGAAAAAGACAAAATCCTTAACATAAGAGATCAAACAGCACAGACCGTTTTAATCTTACATAGATTTTTTAGCTATCTCTAAAATGCCATGGGTTCTATATCTGTTGTTAATATCTTGGCAACAATTATTCATGTCACGTCAATAAAGACTCTGGATCTACTGCAGCTGGTCTTCTTAGCTACTAGGTGCTTTTCAGCTGAACTTTGGAAGTCTAGTATTGGCCAGACAAGATAAAACATGTGTTTAAGTTAAGCCAAACCCGCAGGCTAAATAACATAACAATGAATTAAACCCCTTTTGCTTTAGCATACTTTAAGACCTTACAATCTTAGTGTAATATAACTTCACGACAAATTATCAAGATACTCTCAATATTAAGTTTTATACTATAGCATAGAATTTTAGTAGTAATTTTATAATCAAAAAATGCGCATGAGTAACTATATATCTGAAATATTTCAATATTTTATTTTAAAAGCCACAGGATAGAGATTATATACCACACATTATAGAAAGCCATCAGAGATCCAGGTGGCAAATGTTATTTCCTGTTTCAATGTTTCAAAACCTGTATTGATAGTAAATTTTGTGTGTGTGTCATTATGAGAACAGTTGTAGTAAAACCTAGCACTTTTCTGCCACACCATAACCCAAATGTACAACTACTTATATTTAAACTGGTAATTACCTCAAAAACACTTGGTGCAATATTATGTTTAAACTCATGCCTTTGCAAACAGGAGACAGGGTTCAGTATTTAATAAAATTATCTTTATAAGGCTTATTTTGTAAGTTCTCAGGGCAAGTTGGAGGAAAATGTCTCTTTTCCCAGTTCTTAATAAAACCATGTTTCATCTTCACTACCTTCTAAGTTATAGTCACAACCAACTTAATAATTTCCACTACATTATAATATTTCAGGTGATACCTACTTAGCTTTGTTTGTTCTTTCTTTCTTTCTTTCCTTTTTTTTTTTTTAAATTCTAAAAAGCCTTTCACTTAATACAGTGCAGTTGCACCTTGTGATCTAATCCTGCTGTTGCACCTTCACTGGCTCCACACAATTGTTCCTATAATATTGTATAAAGGCCACAGGATGAACAATACACTGTTAGAGAAATTTAGCCTCTCCAGATAACAGTGGTCTATCACTGATATGATGATATCAATGATGCAAATATCTTCCTTCTTTTTTTATTCTGTTTTCTTCTATAATCTCTTATTCTTTATAGGGTCCTAATTGCTATATGGAAGCAATTTCCTTTGTCTTATTAGAGTTTTTATTAAATCCACTATAGAACCTACTCTTTTTCTTGTTTTTCATAGTTCTGACTGTCTTATCACTTGCACCTTCTTGCCTTTTGCAGTTTTTCAAATGCCATACTCTATTCTGTGTTAATATCTAGTTAGACTGCCCCCAAGACACACTTATTTTCTATTGAGTCATTTTTTTCTTCCTAGTTACTGGTTTTGCAGCTATCTGGCTGGATTATTTTTGGGAGCAAAGAACTGATTATCCAAGTTGCTGCAGGATCTAGACTTACACTGACTTTTAACTAAAAACATTTGGAAACAACTTCTTTACTTATTGTGGAAAATATCACTTTTTATTTAAAAAGTACGGTTTTCAAGAGGTTGGTATAAGGTTACTAACTTCTATTACTACTTTCCATCCCTGATCCTATTGCTGATCTCCTTTTGAGGTATTCCAGTATTTTTGTTAAACCAGTGATTTTAAGTGTTGAGACAGAGACAATAAGACCCCAGATCATTCCAGTCATATGGGATATATTAATTGCTACCAGCTTAAATAAAATGGTAATAGAGCAATACACATACGGGATCAGTCTGTGACCTTGCTCCTTGTGTGGAATATGAGTCAGATCCCTGTGATTTGCCTGATGGTTTTTCAGTCCTGATGTTGCTCATACCAGGTCCTCTTTTAGTGAATTTTTGCTTCTGAATTACAACGTTAGAAACTTCCAGTAGACTATGTTTAGTTGTCCTTTTATGGACAAATCCAAGTGAAGCTGATTTCTGGCTACATTTTACATTTTGAGAGCTACCACCACTACCTTGTCTTTTTACTATATCACTAGTGTCTTTGTCATACAATTTCTCACACCTGTTTGTTTAGAGAATACCAGCCACAGTAATCAAGGATCTGACTGAATTTCCAAGGCTTTTGCAGGTCTGTAAAAGATCACATACATTAAAAAGCACAGGGCAGTTTGCTTGGAATTGTACTAGAGTATTTTGGGAAGAGAAGGGTGTTCTAGGGACAACAAAATAACAGTACCAGTAAATATAAATAAAAACCTGAAAAGATGTAAAGTCATCTTCTGATGACCCAGAAGATAAAATTTAAGAATTACCATTTTTATGTGACAGGTCTGAGATTGTTCTTGTTATTCTTATTTAGGACCAACATTACTTTAGAATATCTAGAGTTTGAAAAACTGTTAGAAAATAAAAGATTTTTTTTTCTGAGTTCTTAGATGGGTCAGACATCATGATGACTTCTTTTCATTGTTTGAAGCAATTTGGAGTGAAAAAAGTAAACTTCTCAAAGACAAAAAAGTGTTCTAGTGCTTTGTCTTCAATTTACTGTTTTTCTTACTCAGTTTCTGCTGTTTTGTTTCAATGCATTGATAGTAACTTTCATTACCACTAATAAAGATCAGGTCGTGTTTACTACATAGAATATGGAACAAATGTATCATTCTGTCCCACCCCACCCCCCCGGCCTCTAAAAAAGAAAACCTTCACACCCCAGAGATATAACCAGTGCTTTTTATACAGAAAGAAGTTGCAGATAATTAAATCTTATCTTTTTTTATTACTTGGCATCACTGCAGTCATACTTCATTTTTGAACAGTTTTGATTAACTTTAGAAGGAAAAAAAGTTTCATTTGAGGCTTTGATGGAGGTTTTTGTCTGAGTAACATGAAGGGAGGGGAGAAACGGGATGGCGGGAAGGTTAGCCAGGCTTCCTATGGTCTGGCTAACTGTGTTCTCTGACAATTCACTTTTTGTCCAGTCTCTCCACTCTGAGAAACTCAGACTTGTGTAAACCTGGGCTGTGAAATGTGCAATGTTATGTCATTTAGATTATGGGAAATTAAGGAATTCAGGTAGTTAAATAACAGTTATTTGAATCTGTATTTCTGAGAAATGCATTGCAAC
The DNA here is from genome assembly GCF_003343035.1 of Apteryx rowi. Classification (NCBI taxonomy): domain Eukaryota; kingdom Metazoa; phylum Chordata; class Aves; order Apterygiformes; family Apterygidae; genus Apteryx; species Apteryx rowi. Next base: position 518,895 of record NW_020450793.1, on the reverse strand, counting down.
AACGATTACAGAATGTTTTGCAACATCATACTTACACACTTGCAACTCAGGGGATGGAGGAATACCTTGCTACTCTGAACATGAGGGTTTTTTTAGTAGTTTGAAGCCCCAGGTTGAAATCTAAGTAGGGTTGGCCCATTTACTGTATTTTTCCCCTTCGCTTGTCTCTTGTTCACTTCTTCCCCACATGTACACTGCAGAAAAGATGCAAAACAGTGTTATTTGTTGAGTGTTTAGGTACTGTAAAATACAGCAATAATTTAGTAATAGGAGGTGTCACTTAAATTTCCTCCTCCACATTGCTGTCAGACAGCACCCTGTAGGTTTGTTGCCTTCTGCCCTTCACTACTTAGAAACTGCTGCAGTTTTGTGATGTTCCCTGTACATAATTTGTGAGGTGCTTTGGGATGAAAAGTGCCGTATAAATGTAGGGTATTATTATAGTGTACTTTGCTTCACTGGAGAAGCTACATCAGGAAGATTGTTTTATTGGGATATCTCCTAGGTAACTGTGATTCCCTGTAATGATAGTGAATAGTACTGCTTAAATGGGACAGTAGTGGCCCAACTGCAGTCTAATGGGGATAAAATTAGATAGTGCCAAGCTGGGTAATGGTGATTAACCACGTACATCTTAAAATATGTAAGTCATTATACCACTTACAGTGTAAGTTAAATGTCACAGGAAAATGCTTTGTGGTATATATTTTGTRTGTATAGTTGTAGTAATTGCACAATAATTACGGCCTTGATTCAGCAAAACAAATAAGGAAAGCCTAACTTTCCCTGTTATTTCAGGAGGACAATTCACATGCTTGAAGTTAGTGTTTGCACATTATGATGAGAAGCCTTGGGATAATCAGATGCCCTATTCCTCCTCTCACAGAAGCACCACACCAGCAGAAACTTCTACTTTTTCTCACTTTTGTGTAATGCCCCTCGTTAATCACGACTGTCATAACTCCTTTTGGTAAAAAGGCTTTGGCTGCACAGTCACTGTCTCTTTACTGGCTTCGACATGTCATGATGCCCAGGAAACAGGTCACTGAGCACAAGCAACACAAGGTTGCCCCGTATGTCCTCTGTGATGCTGGAGCAAGGCCAAACAAATTTTCCCTGACTACTGTTGCCATTCCTTATCAGCGCTGGGGGACATGGATATCTTACTGCTTTCCACAGTATGGCAACAGGACCACATTCTGGTAACTACTTAGTTTTTTGCAAAACATAAACATGCGAAGGCAGCACAGGCAATTCTCTGCTTGGAATAATGGAAGAAGGTTCCTGTGTGAAGCTGAGGAACCTGAGGAAAGTGTCGGTAAAATGTAGGTTGTTGCCACATATGCAGTCATATTGCAGTATATACTTGCTGCTGACAGAAAAAAAATATATATCCAGAGAGATTTCTAACATTCATGTAGACCCTTGACAGCATCCTTCTCATCAAATGCAAGGCTCTCATGCTCCTCCAGTTACTGATATTGGTGCTAGAGGAGTTTCCTGAGTGCATAATTAAGGCAGATAGAAACTATTATTTATCTACTGATATGCTATCTGGACATTACCAGAATTGGATATTTATAAGATATTAAGAAGTATGAAGAGGAAGGCAAGATGGCTTGCAAAGAGAAACTCATGGTAGGATTGAATTGCTCTAATTTAAAAGTTTTAAAGTTTTACATCTAAGCCTGAGCTAGTCAGATTAAATGTCCTTATAGTAAATGGAGAAAAATAGCTACTTCCAAAGACAACAAATTTTATCCTAAAACATGCAATGGGCATTTGGGTGTCTAAAATTAGACAGGATAAATAAGTATTATCTTCCTAGTGCCATTCTAATCAGTTCAGAGGAGCCAATTCTGACCTCTAATGTCTAATGAATAGATGAGAATACAAGTGGCAATCAAAAATCTGTTTGTAACGCTCAGACAAGAATGTTTTCTCTGTATCCTTATTGAGAATGTTTAAAAAAGATATTGGTTGCTCTGAAGAAATAAAGTGATTATGTGAAGGATTACATAAGCATATTCATCTGTGATAATATAGAATATAGATATATGCTTAAATGCCTTGTCCCATTTATTTTCACAGCTTCTACAACAAGAATACCTCAGATCTGGGACTAATGTGTATGATAAGAAATAATAGTCAGTCTGTGAATGCTTTCAGCACCTGAACTGTTGTAAGGTGTATTTGACCTTTGTTTAATAACACCCTTTCCATGAAACCTAATGAAGGAAAGGCAGCTGTTTCACAATAAACATTTTTTTTTTCCTTGACAGACTTTATGTGAAAATAAAGGTATAACACATTGAAACAGAACATTAAGTATAGTTACTGAGAAGATTCTCTGACAGTACCATTTGACAGCTCTCCAGAGCAACTAATGGAGCTTTGCCAGGGTTTAATAGCTGAGAATCTGGCCCTTCTCTTAAGGAGGCTACACTGTGATGACTTGAGGCTGTGTCTGAGAAACAGGGGAAGTATTCTGTGACTTGAGAGAAAAAATCAGTGAACTGAGGACTCAGCCACTGACAGCGACAGCTTGAGATCAGAATGCTTTACAAAATTACTATTGCTCTGCTATCACTAACTCTATAAAGAGACAGACAGTGACCTATTGTAAACCTTATGTATTTTCAGGGGAAAATTGAAGCTAAGCTCAGAGCTTTATTTTTGTGTGAGAATAAAGCAAGAAAAGGATTTCTTGTGCTGTATTGTGTTTTCTCAAGGAAAGATGAAAAAGCTTTTTTGAACCAGAGGCAGTTTTTAAATGTGCTTGTTCTAACTTCATTTGTTTTAAAGGAGTATACAGGGACAAATTTATCTGTAATGAGACAGGTCTTAGAGAAATTATAATTCACTAGCAGAAATATTATTGTTATTACAGTACTATTTGGGTCAGATATTGATCAGACTTCATGCCAATTTTGCTTTTTTTTTTTTCCCCCTAAAGGCTTATTGAAAGAATCACAATCTAAATATTAAAATGCTAATTCTGTACCTATACACATAAGAAACATAGCTGTATATTTATAAAACTGACCCAATAGTTATTTTAAAATAAAAAAAAATACAAAAACAAGCATAGTTCCCTCTGACCTCCTGAGATTTGTTTCTTTTTTTTGTATCCATTCATACTTTCTTTCTGTAGCTCCAAAACTTCAAAGTATTTACTAAGTAACCTTGTGTCACTTTACTTGAACAAAGATACAATATGTCCTTTAGCAACAATATATAGCAGCTACAGTAGAACTACTTCACAGCCACAATAAACTAATAATTGAGATATATAGGTAAAAACAATAAGGGTGAACAAATAGCATGATTATTTTGATAATATTGGTTTTGTTTATAGTCTATGCAGAAGAACAGTATTGAACAAGAGATGCACTCATTTTCCTGAAGCAGCAACAGAAGGGAGTGTCACAGAGAGAGGTATTATTGCTATATGCCATCGAAACAGCCACAGAAGATAGAGGCAAGGACACCACAGATCCTAGCTAATGGACATATACTGTATAGAAGCATAGCAAAATGTAATAAGCTGCAAGTGATTTGATACCTCACATTGGTGATTAATACAGAGATGAACAATTCACTGGCCAGGTGCTGTCTTCTTTGGTGGAACAAATGGGGTCTTGATGGATGGTTCTTCTTTTTCTCCTCTTAAGGGAAGCTACCATCCTTTAGAGGGTTAATGCAGCAGTGCCTATGCACTGATCTCCATCAACTTCTACACGCACACGGACAATACAGGATAAGTTTTATCAGAGCGTGTCTATTTGGCAAGACAATTAATTCATTCTAGTTCCAGGTCACCTTGTCCTGTTTTTATATCAGAGCTTTTCATATCAACATCATTTTAATTTCAATAAGCTAATATTACCCCTAAAATCCTACATATATCAGCAAAAAAGATTATCTAAAAAAGATTAGCTGTAACTATTGGCAAAGTAAAACTTTAAGAGTTTATACTGAATGCGTGTGAATGATGAAGAAGGCTATGTGTCATCATCCCATGCTGACGTGCAGGCCTGTGTTGGCCTAAGCAGCCCTGTGGCAAGACTTTGGCACTGCTATCATTTCTTCTGGCATTTTTCACAGCTGGATTATCAGGAACGAGAAGTCAGGGCTGAAAAGATGTAGATCTTTTGTAATAACACATCTGTGCAACTAAGATAGGTTGGATAAATAAAGCATAAGAACAAGATATTGTCTGATTCCCCAAGTAAAGGAAGAGAGGAAAAAAGAATCAGATTTTAAATGACTCATAATATGTCCTTAAGCTTTCCTAAAAGCCRTTTTGTGGAAGTCTCTAATCTAAAGTGAAAGCTGACAGTCATTTTCAAGAATTAACACAAGTTACCCCTGCTTCAAACCCTTAAATATTTTTCTTAAGGTGAATTGTTTCCAACAATGTATTTTGTTTGGCTCTGGAATCATAATATAACTTTGACTTGATTCCAAATACTCTCAATTGTTCATTATCATTGAAGGTCTTTTGAGGAAGCAAAATAAACCAATATTTTAATGCAGTAAGTAAAATTGTACTGTCTACATAGGTTCAAGTTAAACACTTATGTGCAAAGTGATATGTTTCTTTCCTATGTGACTGAAGTATATAAAGTTTTCTAGACTTCTAGTTTTCAGCTAAAGTAGGAGTGCAGAAGGATTTGAGAGAGTTGTTAAAACTGGCCTATATTCTTTAGCAAGTGTAAGAGAACAYACAGAAGTAACATCAAGATTTGTAAAAGCCAAGTGGAGTAGGAGAGGTTGCAAAGAGCTGGGGTATAACATCGTGATTCCTGTCCCTCCAAGGTTCTTTTTTTCTCCTCTTTCACATGTGTGTGTTGGGAGTGCAGGACCTTTTCCTTGAGGTAGTRGTGCTCCTTTTCCTTCCCTTTGTTTCTGTGAGGATTTGGCGGGTCCTGCATTTTTAAGGAATAGAAGTCCTTCCTTCTGTCCCCAGTTCCTTTCCACTTTGCAACAACTCTCCACCCATGAGGTTGGAAGAAATGTTTCTTTTAGGTGTTTGAGTCATTCTCCTTCATGTCTGAGGACCAGGTTCTATGAGTCTTGCCATACTGAGAAGTTTCAGCTTGTCTCTCTATGGGGCAAGTGCCCATAACTACACAGATTCTGAACACCTAACATTAGCCCATCTCTTGGGCTGTCCTCAGAATCAATACTGGAGTAGAAGTGTCCAAAATTATTCATATTTCATAACTTAAATACAAGCTTTGGTCTGTGCAACATTAACATGCGGCTGATGGACTGGGTAAAGAAATGCAGAACTGGAGAGGGTGACCTGATAACGATAATGCATTTTGGCATTGGATGCAAATAGGCATGTGTGGTTTGGTATACAGACTATAAGCTTTATTAGGTATTCTACATAATCTACTTAAAGCATCTATAGAATACATTAATGACAATACTAAATGCTTTTTTTTAAGAACTTTTATTTTAAACTTGAAGAAATTTGAACAAGAAAATGGAAGTACATTTTCACATGCTTTCTTGATTTGGAGCCTAGACAGGGTGAAAAAATGTSTGGTAAGAAATATCAGATGTTAGAGGTAAGTTAACATTTTCTCATTTCACTTCCCCCACAATACTGTCTGTTGGAATACTTGAATAAATCTTCATACGTTGTTCTTAGCTTTATTCTTGAGAGATTCTCTTTGTATATTTAAAGCAGACTGACCCTGTTGCAAGATATATTGAATATTATTTCTCCAAAAAATAATCTAAAAAAGGATACGCTAATGACATCCTGGAGAAAGAAAGAAAGAAAAAAAAAAGGATAATATTGAACTAAGCGAGTATTCATGGCTAAACTGTGTCCTTAGTTAGCCAGAAGTTTTTTTAAGTGAACTGGTCTAATTTAGGTATGAGATGAGATACTACTCGTAATGCGTGCTCAAATGAAAACTGTTTTAACTGAAAAAAAAATCACTCAAATTAATCCAGTAGAAAAATATTTACAATATATTTTTGTTCTCAATAATTACCTGGAGACCATCTTCATATCATTCATAGGCTAAAGCAGTCATTGTTAAATCTAGCAGTTAAACCACTAGATTTACTCTAGATCAYTAAACTTCATCTATATAATTCCTCTGAAAGATAGAATAAACTTTGCTGTCATTGTGTATACTAAAATCTTAGACTCTTTGTCTTTTCCATACATCATTATTAAGTAATCTTGCAGCTACTCATCACTGATTTTAGCATCTTAACTGAGCTTGTGAGAATCTGTCTATCAGTACTACTTTGAGGATTTTTTACCATATATGCAAGAGTAATAGAACAATACTTTCCATTTTATCTATATAATTCTGTTGCCATTATTAGCTATACAATAATTTCCACTATTTTTATAGTATTTTTCAGTATGGATGTATTCTAGAGTCACTGTCTATTTTATGATTCTGTTAAATAACAGGGAATATGTGTCAGGATTTTGTAGTACTTCAGTCTAATACATATTCTCTGTGAACCATTTCAGTATTTTGTTCACTATCTCCTCATATTTATTAACTTTGATYGAAGTACTCTGCTATACACTGAGTCTAAGAATCTTCATTACTCCAGGATATATAGTACTACTAAATTTACAGTCCTGAACACTTACTTCTTTACTTTAACTAATAACTAAACATTTACCAGTGTAATAGATTTTGTGCAATTTAGGGGAAAGACAGAGAGCAAAATTTTCCCTTATCGGTCAAAACATAACTGTTTAATAGATTTAGTAATCTCTTTAGGTCTGAATTATTCAGCAAAAATGATTAATGACAAACAACATCAGTGGAGCTAGATATTTGAAAAGAAAAATTAACTCCATGACTTGTATAAATCAGTTATTATCAGATAACTTATTATGTAATAGTATGCTACTGAAAATGGAAAATATTCATTTAGAAAGCAGAAGCATTCAGCACCTGACACTATGTCGCTTTATTTTACATAACAATTATGAAAGATGTTGGTATAACACAATAGGAGAAGGTAAGGAACAAAACATGCTGGCTTTTTTTTTTTTTTTTTTTTTTTTTACATTTATCAGCTGTTTCAGGAAACAAAGTCCATCTAAAATTCTGCCAATATCTATAGTGACCATCTGTCCAGATTTATCAGGAACATCTTTAGCGTAATATAATGTTCCAGGGCACTTGCCCAACATAAAACCCAAGCAAATCCAGGATTTTGGTGCAATCTTTGTTTGTTGCATTTTGGTCAGTCTTTGCTTCTGTTCTGATGTATTTAAAACATTTGCCTTGCTTCTATTTCATCTGGCAAGCAAACCATCAAATGTTAAGAATTGTCAAAACTAGCTATGAAATGAGTAAAAAGAAGAATCCACAGTGTTAACAACTCTTCAAATGCTTAAAGTATCTCTGATCAGGAAAGCAAGCAAGCAAGCAAAATCCATGCTTTGCACCTTTAGAGTTCAAATCTTGTTTTACAGTCAGTTTTGATGTGAAATCAGTCTAGTCCACCTCATTATGATACCAGCTGGGACACACCATTTTGTCAGTGGAGCACAGAAAATTGAGGTTGATGCAGTGAGGAACAGAGCTTAATATCCAGAAAACGCTCCACTTCTGCATTGTGCTGTACTGCCTGGTGCAGAATTCATGTCGACTGTGCAAGCAGTTGTTAACCTGTCATCTTAGAAGTGCATAAGAAGCTATTAAGCTGCCTCCTTGTAGCAGAATGGATGTTATTTTAATTCAGATACAGCAGTGCAAACATGGAAAAAAAATATCATGGATATAGTTAAATCTGGGATTCACACTTAAAAAAAGCATAGAAATATTCCTCACTGAGTATACCTTTTGCAATACTCTGTATCTGCCTTTGTGCTTTTGTTTGGGATAATAACACAGCTGCCCTAGATGTCCCTGGAAGGGGCCTTGTGTGTGTAGCTCTAGGAAGTGCCCAAAGGCAAAGTTCTTTAACTGCACCTCACTTGCTCAACAGAACCATTAATTACTGCAGGTCCATAACAATGATAGATGATAAGTGACCTATTCCCTGATAGGTGGAAGGAGAATTTGAGATGTGTGCCCAATAAGTAGGATGGGCTTCTTGTAATACTTCTGTATAGCTGGCTGCTTAAACCTGAGGTTTGAACAGTTTATGCAGTGGTGAAGACGTGAAGGGAAAAGGTGATCCTTAGTCTTGTATGGGCTTTCCTCTGCCTATTACTCAAATATATCTACATAATGCAAGGAATCTGGTTTGGATATCAAACATAATATGTCCATCACAGAGCTCTGTAAGTGGTAATTTACCCTCCCCCAAAACAGATAATTAAGCTGCTAATGTTTTAGTCTCTTAAATGTGTGCAAAAAAATAAGATTAAAGTCAAAATGTCACTATTACAAAAAAAAAGGCAATTTTTTCTACAGGACTTAGCTTTCAGCTGGTATAGTTCCTCTCCTCTTTCTGCAATTGTATGTTGTTTGAGAGTGGAAATGCCATCAGTGCACCTTTGGGATAAATTAAACTGTTAGTGGCAAAAGGATGGCTTCAGTACTCAGAATTAATTTAAATAATCACTGTGAACAATACAGTGGTGTTTAAATGGTAATAAAATGCTGATAAATTGGAACTGTTGCTGAGAGCTAAAACTGGAGTCACAATATTCATTGTTGTAACACTTCATTGTGATGCCTCTGGAGACAAATAACAAACATTTAACTACCTTGTCCTTCAAATAATGAAAAAAAAAGGGTTATAATACTGCTACTGCATCAGTGTTTTAGACACATCACTGCCTGAGATAGATGGGAAATCCATTTCAGGTAGACCCATGGATCACAAAACTCTGTGTTTATCATTACCAGTTGCAAGGACCTGTTCAGATTTTCAACTATTTATACCCCACAATGTAGTGAAATACCATTTTTGGTATCCCTGGTTGAAATGACAGTCCCAGATTATGTGAGGTACATTTTAACAGAGTCATTAATTCAGGATGTGGTTGTGGCAAAGGCAAGTGCAGGGTCCTGCACCTGGGGAGGAATAACCCCAGGCACCAGGACAGGTTGGGGGTTGACCTGCTGGAAAGCAGCTCTGCSGAGAAGGACCTGGGAGTGCTGGTGGACACCAAGTTAAGCATGAGGCAGCAATGTGCCCTTGTGGCCAAGAAGGCCAACGGTATCCTGGGGTGCATCAGGAAGAGTGTTGCCAGCAGGTCGAGGGAGGTGATCCTCCCCCTCTACTCAGCCCTGGTGAGGCCACATCTGGAGTACTGCGTCCAGTTCTGGGCTCCCCAGTACAAGAGGGATGTGGCACTACTGGAGCAAGTCCAGCGAAGGGCTACAAAGATGATTAGGGGACTGGAGCATCTCTCTTGTGAGGAAAGGCTGAGAGGAGATCTTATTAATGAGGAAAGGCTGAGAGAGCTGGGCCTGTTTAGCCTGGAGAAGAGAAGGCTGAGAGGAGATCTTATCAATGTGTGCAAGTATCTGAAGGGAGGGTGTCAAGAGGATGGAGCCAGGCTCTTTTCAGTGGTGCCCAGCGACAGGACGCAAGGCAACGGGCACAAACTGAAACACAGACAGTTCCATCTGAACATGAGGAAAAACTTCTTCACTGTGAGGGTGACAGAGCACTGGAACAGGTTGCCCAGAGAGGTTGTAGAGCCTCCTTCTCTGGAGATATTCAAAACATGCCTGGATGCGATCCTGTGCAACGTGCTCTAGGTGACCCTGCTTGAGCAGGGGGGTTGGACTAGGTGATCTCCAGAGGTCCCTTCCAACCTCAGCGATTCTGTGATTCTGTGAACTTTGCTTCTCTCTTCATTTTCCTGTAAGTTCTGGCTCTTGAGAAAACTTGGAATAGACATTGAGAAACTGAAAACATCCAGATCTAATCCTGATTCTGCTACAGAAATTTATTTTCCAATGTGTTTATTCTCTTTTTTAGTCATGACACCATTTTTTCCTTCTCTTTCTACGGTTGCCTGCCTTAAGATATTTGCAGCTCTTCAGAATCCACAGCAACCGAGGCGGAGGTGGTGTTGAAAACAGCCTCACTTAATCTATAATTGTAATTAATTTTTATAGTGTTAGGCATTCCATGGACTGAATTAGAGCAGAATTTATTTCAGGGTTCATAATTTAAAATTCTGTGATGCATACACAAGGCCTAATAAAGGTGGAAACAGTAGAAAGTGAGACATGTTAGAATAACTGAAAGAGTCAAATGAGTACTGTAGCTCTTGAGCTATGAATACTCATTAGCTCTACTGCTGTCTGTTTCAGTGTATATCTCTTTACATAAATTGAATCATCTCCAACATGAGATCTTCCGCAGGTGATGCACAATTCCTTCCTCATCCAGAACCTGGCCCTGAAGCTGTCATCCTAACTGAGTGCTCTGCATTCAGGCTATCAGTTTCTTTCTACAGTGGGTGACTATAAAGAGTAGCTCATCTATATTTCCTACACAGCAAGTATGAATCAAGGCATCCCCTCCCCTTCCCAACCCCTTTCTTGAATCACAAGTCGAAATAGTCAAAAGTCATGATTTTGGAATTGCATACAGATATTTCTTGAAATCTCAATGACTTTTACACATTAGGAGTACAGGTTCCTAACCCATGCTGCTCTTTCCCTTTGGACTAGCATTTGAGTAATCTGTGCATGGCTGCATGCACTGCTGGTACGCACTGCGTTCATTATGTTGACACACTGAGAAATGTGAGCAACAAAGATTACTAAACATTTCTTTTAGGAAACTTTAGCTATTACCCTACCTACCATTTTCCTCCAGAAAACAAAATGAGGTTTCTCTTCACCCATCATTTTCAGAGTTAATTGTTAGTGGCTCAATAGCCTTGAGATGAAGGAATGTAGATGATCCAGGCCAGGTGGTAGGTACTGTGCTTCATTTAAGAGTATTGTACTTCCTCACCAGCCTCTTATCAAACTCTATATTGACAAAGTCTTTATTGCTTTGGAATTATGTGTACCCTTTTCATTTATCTTTTCTTGTTAAATACTGATTTAATAAAGCAGTTCATTAGCTCAGCCATTTCAAAATCACATTGATTTTATATCCCTCCTCATTTCATACAGGTTTGTTACATCTTTAGCATTTTTCTTGTTGATACACATAAAGAATGCTTTGACTTCTCCTAACCTTGTAAGCCTCCTGCACTAGGCCTCTTTGGGCAACTTTTACCAAGAGGCTCTTCAGGGAAGTTATACACAATTTAAAGGTGCAAAGCAAATTATTTCTTGGCTACATACATTGTTGGGACTAAAGAGCTAGCAAGCTGAGGACTGTTATGCTCACCACCCCAGTGAGCTCCATGATTACTCCTTGCTGGCTAGGCAGCTGCCAGGTAGGGAAGGGTTGCTGCTTGGAACAGGCTGGTCCTTGAGTTTTTTTCCCTTTCAATGTTGGTGATTTGTTTTCGCTTGAGTCCTTGAGCTGCTACCTCAGTAATCTTACCTTTGTCTGCACGTTCCCTCCTCTTATCTTGCAAGCCTCTAGTCTACATTCTCACAGATCTTTTTTCATAACTCAATTTTCYCAGAAGTTTGAGCCAAGATTATAGAGCTATGCAGTATCAATACTAGGCATTGGATTATAGTCAACTGAACCACTGGGAGGAGGGGTATAATTGCTTTAACCAGTGTTAAATTAATTACTTGGGTGGTGTGTGTGTGTGTTGTGTTTGGAGAGGATAATTAGTTTCCTGCAATTCTGACTCAATTCTGTGTATGTTTTCTTCTTTCCCATTTTCTTTATTTCTAGTGTAGTTTACAGAGACAGAACTGTTTCTTTAAACTTCAGGACAGATAAGGATTTTTCAGTTTCATTGATAAAGACATAAGAAAGGTGATATGGAGAGGGCAGAAAGAAGAGGAAAATATCTTATAACCCTCAAAAGGTTTTACACAGTTCTGTAAGAACAGCCTTCATTTGTACACACTTCTTTGTGCAACACTCCCAAGAGGATTTGAAGATAAATTTGATAATATTCATATTAATATTATCAAGGTAAATTACTTCTTTGAATGATAATCTCTAGTATTAATGTTATGATGAATAATCACAGCGCACATTAAACTGCATATCTTCTAGATTTGAACTACATATGTGCTAGATTTGAGCACCAGTAATCATTCAGTTAGACCCCCCCCTTCCACCGCCAGGAGACGCATCCAGCAGAGAAGAGAAAGTAGAGCAATTCTGAATCACTGAACTAGCTAATTCAACTTTCAGTGCATGATTCAGGCACCAAAGCAGCACCACCTTTCATGAAAATCTCTGCTGATACCCTGAAGAAAACACTGGCTGACTCTGGGCACAATTCTTTCAGTAAGTGAACTTGAATTTGGAGTGATTAAAGTGATCTTCATCATTAGTCCATAAGAGTTCTTCCTTGTTATATTTTAAAACATTGCACAGTCTCTGCAATATCTGAACAACCATTTCTATTACTGTTGCAATTAATCAACATATTCTTTTGTCAAATGGCAAAAATATACATGCCACTTCTCTGAAACTGCCAAAGTTAAAGAACAGCTCATGTCAGGAGCTTCCTTCTCTGAAAGTTTTTGAACCTTTCATCCTGAGAAAGCAATTGATTGCAGATTATAATGATATCCTGCGTGCTTCAGAAATAATGTTTTTCTTTGAGGTAAATTCTTAGTGTCACTGAATTGATTAGTATCACTAATGGTTAATTTAGATCTGAGCAACACCTCTCATCATGTCAAAGATCCTTTTCATGTTATCAAATATAAATAAATATAATTTTAGTAGCCATATGCACATATTCTTTCACCTCTCCCCTTAGGAATAAATACTAGCATGACAAGGTTATTATAATTTTATTGAAGACCAATAGATGAAATAAAATAGCTGGTTCAGTCTTTCTGGAAATACTTAAAACATTAATTTGAAAAAAAAATAGGAGAGTGATAGATAACTCTTCAACATTTGCCTCCCTTGTTGAAGAGATGTGAATAATCAGCATTTACTTTTTGTAAAAATAATAACCTCATACAATCTGGCAGCGAGACATCATTATGAGAAATGCCTTTTCCTGTTTCTATCTGATATGGAAATGCTGCTGTGTTTATGCTAAGGGGAGCTGTATAGAGAATGTTCCTCCAGCCCCTAATAGATTTATTGTTACTCACTGCATCTGGAAAAGAATGTTTATGACTGCTATGCCCTGCCTATGAATAGACTCACCAGGAGTACATCATCATTGTGCCCAGTTCATTCATCCTCTTCCAGTTGACTTCACTGGATACCCCCAGGGAACGTGAGCATGCCAGAGGCAGCTAGCTCTCTGTAACACAGCCCCACTGTTTGTGAAATTTCTGGAGAGAGTCTGATAAGCCAGCACTTTTGGGGACATACGTAAGACTGTTGTGAGGCTTCTTGCAATATCATTTTGTTTTGGGGAGGGGGAAGAAAATGAGGCATTGTTATACATAAAATTATATTCTCTAGCCAGGTCTCACTCTAGGGAAGGAAGAGCTGTGTAGCATTCTGCTCATGACCTGCTTTTTAGATTTGTTTTGAAAATTTTGGCAATGCATACAATAAAAAAAAACCCACCCTGAATCAGACATATGGTTTATCATCAGCTACATATTCCCCATTTACCATTGCAGTCAAAGTTGAAGTGGTGAGGGGGAAATGACTGTATAAAAAGAATTTTTTGACAGTATCAACAATGTAAGTGTTAGAGGTTGCTGAATCCAATAGCCCAATGAACGTGAGGCTGCTGTAGCTCTGTGTCCCTAGGTCCAGGCAGTAGCAAGGCTGAGCTCAAACTCCTGATAGGCACACATGCACACACCCAACACACACACAATACACATGGACATGACTGGCTATGCAGATCAACACAGACAGAAAATACACAGCACTCACAGACGTGACAGGCATGGATAAGTTGATCCCATCACCTCTTCAGCTGATCAGGATTTAAATCTGTTAATGGAATACCTACACATGTATACATATTTATATACAATATGGATCCCTCCAGTAGCTGGCCTTAGATGCTCAGTCAGCCCGTTGGCTGGCCCCAGATCTTCAGGTCTCCCCAGTTGCTGGCACCAGGACATACAAGCCCCCAAGGTACACCACCCCACTCCAGCTGCAGGTACTCAGACCTATGGTCTCTCCAGTAGCTGGCCCCCAGACCTCTTATCCTACTCACCAGCTCGTCACTGACTACTCTGGCTTGGTGTTTGCTAGTGAATTATGCATACATACGCACATGTAAGACAGATGTTCCCTAGGGAAACCTACACCTTTTATCCTTTCTCCTTTATTTTCCCATGCGTTTTCATCCCCAATCCACCTTGATACCTCCCCTTCCTAAACATCCCATAAGAAGTCTCTCACATTCCTGCAATCCACTTACAAAAATCCCTCAAATTTTACACAATCCTCAGATGCTCTTTCCTCTGCATCCCATGAGTCCTACACCTCTGTAGGCAATAACTCCATCAATCGGCAAGGGGATTTGGGGAGAGTTTCTTTGACTGACTCATCTCGGGGTGTGTGTGGGGTGTCTGATACCAGCTATAATGGTMTTCTTGATGACTTGCGAGCAGCCAGGTCAGGGTGCTCAGTGGTCACTGAGTGACCCCAGGTTGCTGGGGTTCCTCTGCCTGTCACTGTTTCTCTAATCTTCACCAGGCCTTTGTGCTTATCTTGATTAGCCTTTAATCACATAACCTAACAGTAAGGGTAAAACAGAGGAAGATGCAAGTCTTGCATACAGAGTCTGATGAATTGGTAATGCTTAAGAAAGAAAAAGACTGATACAAAAACATCCTGTGTCTTGAGACCTTTTTGTGTAAGTGGGTCTCTGTTTTTAGCTTTATTAGCTGTCTGGAGGAGGATGAAGAAGCAGATACTTAACAGGTGGAATATTTTCACCATTATTAATGCTTGTGGAACAGGTATTTGAATAAATAATTTGGTAGTGGCGTTGCTGTTGTTTTCTCATTTGAAGAGAAAGACCTGCTAGATACCTATAAGTTTTATGTCAGAACCTGAAAGGCATGAGATCGTTCTTTCTATGGAGCTACTCAGAAATGTTGAGGGTTTCTTAGCCAGAGGATTTTCTAGCGAGAACAGTAACCAAAGCTGCAACATAAGTTACATTCGAATGTCATACAGAGGCCATTTCATTTTCCACATCTTCTACAGTGATTAAATAGGGAAATGTTTTTCTTTCAGTGTCAGTTAACAGTATGGTTCAGAGGAGAGTATGTACCTGCCTTCAAAAAATTGTGGGCTAAACTGTCCTATTGTTCATGAAATATTAGTTTCTGCATTTCCTAACCTGTTCTGATTTTGAAAGCACAATTTTACTGTTGAATTACCACAAAAGGGTACATTCCTTTAAGTGCTAGGTTTTTGTAAAAAGGAAAAAAAAATTACATCTATGCAAAAAAATTGGTAGAGTTTCATAWGGGTTCACTGGCCTCTTTAATCCAAAGCAGGATACATTTTATATTTTTTATATATGTACTTCATATTTTGTAATATGTCTGAATTAAGGAATAGCTCCTCAGTGTGAAACAAATGCTTCAGAAATTCATTAAGATATACTTTACCTCATCATATATTCAGTACAGCATAGACAACTTTATGTAATATAGGTTTTGTTCTTTGATGTTTATTTGTTAGTTTTTCTTGGGGGTGGGGAAAGAGTGGCAGCATCTTCGTGAAAGTGCAGGCCTGGATTCTTACACTTGGATCCACTCAGGCTAACTTCAGTTATCTAACTGAATAAGGTAGATATGTTGTCATCTTTGGCTCATTAATATAGATATGGAAAGTAGTATGCAAAGGATGATGTATTTTGTCTACTGTATGAATCAGCCTCTGGAAACATCTCCCATTTTTCATCAACTACACAGGGAACCTAAGATGACTATTCTCCTACATAACTGAAAAATAATGTTTAGTAACTGGGAAAATAGTTCATTTAGTTTAAAGAACAGRCTGGAAGATCTCAAATTTCTTGCTTCAGTCAGCTTAAAGGTATTTTTATTTATTTACTTGTTTTCTCTAAGGTAAACTGAAGATAAAATTTGCTAATGGAAATTTCCACATTCACTTAGTTTGTCACATGTGTCTGACAATAAAACATAAATGCAGAAATAACCACTTAACCAAAACACTTATCTTAAACTAGAAAAATACTACTATTAAGTAAAAAAATATAATGTATCTCCACTCATATTAGCTTCAGTGAGAATAAAATTTCATTACAGATCTTCAGAATCCCATCAAAACAAATTCAATGCATTTGACATAGATTGCCGGATTGTAGCCACCTACCTTCTGGAAACATACTTTGATTGTCTGAAAAATTGTTAACATCATCTAAAAAACTTAAATTCTGAAATTCAGGAGCATTATTTTGTTCATACATCAAAACATTTCACTTTAATTTTATGAAAAAGCTTTTTACTTATTGCTAGTTTTGACTTAAAACTCTCAAGAAAGTAAATAATAACTTAATTTGGTTTCTATTTCCTTTGAGGCAGCTAAATAAACAGATTAACTCAGGCTCTTAGTGAAGGATTAGTCTCATGAAAAAACAGACAAACAAACGTAAATTGACTGATGTCACGAAATAGAAGTCCATAGTGCAGCTATCTATATCTGAACAAGTCACAAGAAGGGAATAGGCACTTACAGGGTCTGATTCGGGTGACCTATTTTAGATATTTACTTTTGAACCAATATCTATTTCTCTCCTGTGATTAAGAAAGGAACTCAGAGTGACTAACTCAGATGTCAAGCATACTTCAGATGTCAAGCGAACTGCAGAATCTAATGGATTGAGACCAAGTTTGGACTTAATTTAGTCCCGCTGAAGAATAAAACTGTATTTTTAGGCTCCTTTAGAACCAGGTAGCTTTAGTGTTATGAAGCACATTAAATATTTCTCAAATGTCATTTTCCCACTTCTTCTTCACAGCTTTGAACTATATACCTAGATTAATCCTGACCTACCTTTGTTTAACCTGGTCTTACATATGACTGACCCAACTTTCTTTGATAAGCTCTTTCAGAACTTAGGTATATTAGTTTTACAATAATATTTTACCTGGGATTCAGCTGTTSATTCAAACATCTAAATTTAGGTGTCTACAGTTTAGAAGTTCAGGTCAGGATTATAGACAACTACATTTGTGTGCATATGTGAGCCCAGGATTCAAGTCAATTGCCTAGGCAGATGCATCTAATGCCTTTTGTGATACCTGAGGATATATGAGACATTCCAGCGGGTCTAGCAGTTGTGTCACCAGATGCAGAGGAGATGCCTGCCCTTGCGGAGAAGATCTGAAAGCCAACTGTGACATCTTGCAGCATCTTAATGGCATTAGATGCCTATGTTTAGACAACTGAACAGACCTCCTACACATTGCAGTAGTCAGTGTCTGGAGAGCTATTTTGCTGATCCAGATGTTGACAAAACTTAGGGTGGAGGGAATAGGTGTGGGTTTTGGTTTTTTTTTTGCTTTTTTTTCCCTGACAGAATGAAGCCTGGAAAATTTCTTGGTGCTTTATAATTATTGCAATAAAATCATCCTTCTACCAAAAGAATTCACTAAAACCAAGAAAAAAATTCCCCAAATCCAAGAAATGTGATGTACTTTGAGGTATTACCTCAGGCAGTGGGACACCAACTTAGCACAAAACGAAGTTCTGAAGAGGA
Organism: Apteryx rowi; assembly: GCF_003343035.1. Lineage (NCBI taxonomy): Eukaryota > Metazoa > Chordata > Aves > Apterygiformes > Apterygidae > Apteryx > Apteryx rowi. The sequence goes on along the minus strand of NW_020450793.1, from coordinate 501,152 downwards.
AAGACCATTTGGGAAATGATGTCAGCAAGCTACTCAGCAGAAACAATACTAATAATCACAAATACAATCCTGAATTTCTCCTCTTCTCCTTTTAAAAGACATCTGTACCTTAAACTGATGTAAAAATATTACATACTGTTCCTTTAATTTATAGCATATTGATCCTTAAGGATTCTATCTTATGCACAAATAAGGCAAAAATATATGTTACATTTGCATATATTTTTGCTTGAAAAAGGAAGCAATGTTAGTTTCAGTTGTTAAATAAAAGTCATCAGGAGGAAAAATACAATATTTCACAATTACATAGACATTTTCTGAGTACAGATAAGRCTTTATATGTATGTTTTACAAATGAAGGCAAGCAGTTCCCTCTATTCTTTGGGTAATATTTAAACTAAAGGTCATTACTCTGGGTGCTTCCTATTTCTGGACATCAGGCCTTTAGTTGCAGTTCTTGTACACTGATTTAAGAGTTTAACTCTCTATATCCAAGTTGGAAAATTTTGGCTTGAGAATTTCACCCTGAAATAAGTCAGTGATGAAGAGGGGAATAACTCTTTTCTCTCCCAGTCACAACCTAAAGTCTGTTAAATAGCACGTGTGCAGTAAACAGATATACGGACCTCTAAGGTCAAAGAGCATATCATATGTACAAGCTTGCACTACTTTATGGGACTACTTTTCTTTTTCATGAAGGCCAAGTCATTTCCTAAACACTCCACTGCACATTAAAATGAGCAGGCTGCATTATCCCCAGGCTAGTGACAGAAATAGAAAACAACCTCAACCCTTTTCTTCCATTTTAATGACCTTTATGAAAACATGTGTCTCTGTGAGTAGTATTAGTGATTCCTTTGTATTGAGCACCACCTGTCCCTGAACTTTATCTGGGTGAAGGCGATTCCTCACAGGAAGTCCAGACACAACTGAAGAGTAGTCCTGTGGAAAAAAACATAGGAAAAAAGAAAGAAAAAAGAGATTAAACTGTACATTATATGGCGAGAAATATATAAAACTATATCTTAATAAAAAAATTTTAAAAAGGAAGGCTTTCCACTGGTCTGGCTTCCCAGATATTCTCAAGAGAGTAACTGTCTGATTATTCTGTGATGTTCAGGTAAGAGTTTGTGCTGTTAGTTTGTTCCAGAGGATGAGATATGATACCTAACACAACTGGTGAACTTTTTCTTCATATTAAAAAAAACACTTGAATATCATAAATGTCTGCAAAATTACATAAACATAGATAATACGCTGATTGAAGTATCAGTAAGTGATTCAATTATTATTGTTTTCTTTTTAATGAATAAGGAAAAAACATAGTCTCCATTAATACTGTGCCCAGAGCTTCAGTATTGGTGAAGTCTGTGAAAATTTTACTCTTTCAGAAGAATATGTCCCTGATCCTCTGACTGATGCATCTCTAATGGATGTCTCTGGATCTATGCTGAGCCCCATTAAATCACTTTGTTGGATACRGAAATACATCCATATGCATCAGCCTGTTGATCAGGCCCTATGTTCTGGCAAAGATCATCAGAGTGATGCATAGACAGTCTTGAAGTCCCATTTAAACACTTCAAATAGACTGTAAGTGGGAGTTAAATGCTTTATAGGTTTCTTATGGCTCTTCACAGAGGGAATTACACACTAAGTGAACGTACAGGCTGCTTACATCTTTTGCACAGTGTCAGGAATTCGTAAACTGCCATTGTTCAGAGAATTTCTGTATTCTTTTCACTCTGTAGATTTCTCTTTGTAATTGTTTTGCATTTCTAATACTGATAGCTTATGAACATTATACCACATGGATTTTTAAAAACATTAGTTACCAATTTACCAATGTCAGACAGTGAAGAATATATATATATATATTATTATTTTTTTTTGCATTGTAGCAAACCTTTATTAGTCCAACATAAAAATAAAACATTTTTTCCCCTAGAAAATAAGGACAGTTGTATAATTTTAATATCATTTGTCTCTGATCTTTTTTTGTCTTCACTTACACTACTTATTTTATCAAAAATTCCATTATTTTTTCATTCCATTAGACAGCCAGATCACACGATAGGTGATTTAATTTGCTAAGGTAGTAGGTGAGCTTGAAAAACTTAGAAATGCATACAGCAGATTAGATTTGATGGACAGCGCTTACTCCCTATGCCTATATATTAAGCAATTATAGTGGTTGGATGTGGCTTTTGTAAGCTTTTATTTATCAGAGTTCTCGGATTTTTGAGAAATGCAAATTTTGATACCTTTGATCCCCAAATACCTGATCCTTTTATTCTACATACTTGACATACACACTATTAGAGGAGACAGGCAAAGGCTTAATTCACTTTTATCTGTGTTTGTGACCTACTTTAACCAGCAGTTATCTATGGCAGACTTATTTCGTTTAATAAGGCAATTCCCATAATAAATTACTCAAACGTTTAGATTCTAGCAGAATATTGATCTATAAGACAGTATAAAACGGAACATTAACACATTATTTTTATAGATATTAAGATTTCTAAAATAGGGATAAAATATGGGAAGTGGTTTCTGTATATAAGATCTATATTTCCTACAACTTTTACTATTTTTTCCTAGTTGAAATAATTAGATCTTTTTTTAAGTCACAGTCATTATACATCACTGAATTTTGCAAAAGTCATTTTCTCTTTCAATTGATTAGATAAGATTACCTTGATTAATGAGCTTTTAAGTCCAAGGATTCTGAGACATATATTTGTTGGGATACCTTTGATAAAACTAGAGAAATGCAAGAAGCTGTTGCCTTCTGATGGCTGGAATCCTCATGACTAGCAGATTATTTCACCAGTAGATGCATTCAGTTCTGTAAGGTACTAATAAATATTACTGTTTCAGCTTTAGCCAAGATCATATCAATAAGCTAATGTAGGCCTGAATGTTTGATTTAATGCATCTATATTTATCTCTCAGTGTAGTTAGCAAGTCCCCCCCCCCCCCGAAAATTTAAACTCCTACTGTTTTGAAGGGAGCCATGCAAAGTCAGGTGCCCCAGTCTTCAAGTGACGGGGCAAAACAAGGAAACCGTAGCCCATGATTCAAAAAAACATTCTTAAAAACACTCTTTCATTACAAAGACCCAAGTGGGGTAGGCAGAGAACAGGAAAACATGAAGTCCATTTTCTGAGAGAAAGGAAGACAGAGAGGGTTCCTATCCTAAAGCGAATAGAAATATATACTTGCTCAGCTATTTGCAATATTAACAAAAGTAGGGATGATATTTTCAACTATGTGGTCTGAATGCTCTCAGAAACAGTTAATGGGCTATTTGATGGGAATACCAGTAAGCTCAAGCAAACAAAACTGAAAGAGTATGAAAGGTGACATTTTTCATTTTCAGATAATAATGTTTCCAGTTACACATAAATCTTTTTTATTCAGCATTGGTAAGAACATGATTGGAGATCTGTGGGCTGCTTTGGGTGCCTGCTTCTAGCTACATTTCACTCAACTGGATAGAGTCCAGAGGAGTAAATCAAAAGTCATAAACAGTCTCTGAAACACAACTGAGGAGAAGAGATAGTTGATACATTTATTGTCCCACTGTCCCTTTTTTATTTTTGTGGTAGTTTTCAAATATGCAGAAGGCAAAGACAAAGGCATAAAAAATGATCTTTCCTTATCCTCGATATATATAACAGAAAATGACATACAGCGGTATGGAAGATTTCACATGGATGTTAAGTACAACTTTCTAATGGTAAGATGTGGGCTGCAAAATCTCCTTTGCTGAAGATTTTTTGAAAAAGGTTAATTTGATATCAGTAGTGATTAGGGTATATTTGATACTACAGGTGAAATATCAGGAGGAAGGCCTAGATGACCTCTCAAGGTTTTGTTGCTCTATTTTCTGATTATATATTTCTATTCACTTTAAGATAGGAACCCTTCCTGTCTTCCTTTCTCTCGGAAAATTCTGTTTGTTAATATGCTAGCAACAGTGCTAGCATGTTCTACTAGTTAAAGTATTATCTGTTAGTCTACATGTATGTTTGTATTATAAATCATAACAAATGATATTCTAGTGGACCTGTAGCAGTACATACCATATTATGCATATGCTCAGTAGATAGTAAAAATAAATAAATAAAGCATTGATAACAAAAGTATTTTAGATTTCTTTTAAAGTGTCTTTTGTATGGAGTTCCTCATTCATATGTGACATGATAGCTTCATGGATATTGTATGGGAAAGTGTGGAAGAATGTCGAGGAGATAGGCGATGGAAGCTAGCCAGACCGTTCTGTGGGAAAAGGAGCATCAACAGGACATGTTGACCCATAGCCACGTGGCTGAGACTGTGCCAGTGTGGCGCTGCACCTGGGCTTTGACTCGAGATTAGCGATGAGCTCAATGTGCCCACTGCGCATGTGCGTAGTACACAAAAAYCACGTAAGGTGCCCCCCTGGTGTTCCTCGCCATGGACCGACGCTCAGCGGTGCCAGGGACTCTCCCGCTCCTTTATTGCCTCGATCGGGAAATCGCTGGGGAACCCCCGCTCAGACACAGAGGTAATAAACGCTCAGCATTGACCTTGGTGTGCCTTGTGTTTGTGTATCTGTTCCTGCCGGGAGTCCAGGCGTCGCCCTTGCCGGACCCTTACGGATATCTATCAGATATTTTGTTATAGATTGTTTTTCAAAACCAGTCACCTTTAGAAAAGTGGACTTCTCATAGTGTTTCACTGAAACTTGATAAAGAAAAAATGTTGCAAACATTTTTGTGACAAGCGATCATTCAGCTTAGTCTAGGACACTGGGATAACCTTTGCCTAGAGCTGAAGGATACAAACTTTTTTACAGATTCCCTCATGTAATTCACATCTTGCCTGAACTTTGCATTTCTGTTTGAACCAATAGATTATACAAGGTCTTAGACCACAAAGAATTTCACAGTGCTACTACATGTCTAATTAATATTTAACAGTGAATTTAGGGTCAGATTTGTCTAGAAAAGGATCTGATGCCCTTTTGCAAGCATACCAACTGGGTGCATGCACAGACAGGGTGATCAAGCATTCAGAAGAGGGTAATTGTATTTACTTGTAGAGTAGCTCCTGCAGATAGTCATTTTATCACAAAACAGTAGAAAAATTTAGGCTGAAAAGGTCCTCTGGCATCATCAAGTCCAAACCCCTTCTCGAAGAAAGGTTAATTTCAGAGTTATATTAGGCTGCTCCAGACCTAATCCATCTGAGTTTTGAGTACCTCCAGGGCAAGAGATGCCACAGCCTTTCTAGGAAATCTATGTCTCATCTTAACCATACTTGGGAAGAACTTTTTCTCTTACATCCAATCAAAATTTCCCTTGCTGAAATTTGTGACCCCTGCAAACAAATCTGGCCCTAATTTCAGTGCTAAATGTGACTTACGTATGAATGAATACTCTGAAATACCTTGTGTCCTGACAATGTATCAGAGTAGGTAAGTGAATTATTATGTATTTTTTACTTAATTCCAGTTCAGGAAAATGCAAATTTTAGTAAGAAGAGTTGGGTGTGCATGTGTTGTGGCTCTGTAGCCCTGTAAGTACAATGCTGCTGTTGCTAGTAACAGGCCACAGGCTCTACATTAAGTAGCAACACAGGTCTCAGGACTTGTCAGGCTTTGCCTTCTCTTGCCTTGGTTTGCTTGGAGATTTGGTTTTAGTTTCCTTAGCTGTTGTCTACAACAATTCTGCTGCTGTCAACAGCAATTATCTGATGAGCAGGTGGTTATTACCTGGTTTGTTTTAGTTTTGCTTAGCCCTCTGCTGTGTAATGCCCGTTGTTAATAATTCTGGTACAGACAGGAATAACACATTGCTATGCTGTGCGAAAGTGAAATATTCCTGCAGCATAACAGTAGTGCAGTATACAGGCATACCAGCCCGGCTGGCAGCAGAGGCCTTAAATACATGGGCATAGGGCAATACAAGGGCGATCAACAATTCACCAGTGGCCAGTTACCATAAGCGAAGTAAGCTCAGAGCCGGGCAAAGCCAACTTTAGGGATATTGAAGATGACAAACTATCTAAACTATACGTAGCACACCAATTATAATGAAGTCAGATCTAATGTGGAGTTGCAGACTGATGAAGAAAGAACAAAATGTGCTAGGAAACATMTAAAATTGGCTTCAAGCAGACCCTATGAGAAGGAGGAGGAGAAAGAAGCCACCAGCATCATGCACCTCCTGGCAAAGAAGAGGAAGAAAACGTCACTATATTAGCGCTAACATCCCACCCCCTCTAGCTCAGGATGCTGCCAGCTCATTGTAACTTGCCCCCAGACTGAACCTGTTGCCTTAGGGCCCAAAAGAGCATGGGCAAGGTGAACATAACAACAGATAAAAAGGAATGGATACTAAAAGATTTTGCTGTCTAACATTTTTTTAACTGTAGTATCGTTAATAAGATTTGTTTTGTATATAGACTTAATGTTAGTATCACAGTAACCGGACTACTAAAACTTTATTGTATTTTAGTTACACTTTGATTAGACTGATGATAAATTCTTGGCTTCATAGGTGATGCRTGTTCCACTTTTTATCATTAACAAGATTTTGAGTGTAATGGTGTTAGCATGCAAAATACAATAGTGCATACCAGTCGCACTTTTCTTCCTTTCTTTGTCTGTTACTCTTAAGGTTCAYGATATTTATTTTACTTCTAAATAAACATTAGACATATTTTCTTGATTTTTCTTGATTTACAAAAGGCTCATCCAGGTATAATCTCTACTTATCTTAATGTAACTAACTGTTAATTACATCAAATGTAACTAACATTGAAAAAAAACAGTCTGCTGAAACTCTATGAATCAAAGTTCTTCTGGACATTTTCCTCTTTTTAGCAATATCATGACTCATAATTTTTAAAATAAAATCTAAACAAGCTTTCACGCCCTGCCCAGAGCCTGGCGCTGACACTGGTGGGGGCGAGTGTCGCGTCTCCCAAGACTGGGCCGAGCGACGCACCAGCATGGTGATTGTGGCAGTTCTCAGCTCACTGTGACGGGGTGTGTGCACGCAGGCATGTGTGTGTATGCGTGTACAAGTGTGTGTGCGAGTGCAAAGCTTTTCCTGGCCCAGCCTCTCCCTTGCTTGATCCACTTCATAAAATGAGCTTCTCAGTGTCATGCTGTTTGGTGTTCTTTCTTCCCCATAACAGATGTAAAATAAATCATAATAATTTGGCTTTCCAGGTAACCATCTTGACACTTTTGAAGTGATTAAGTGAATTTTAGCTACAATGAAATCTTAATTACAATGATATCTGAATTACAGAAAAAAACAGTTGTTCGTCTTGAGYTGAGATTTAAAAACAGACAAAGGTGGCAGCGGCACTAGTAAAAATGGCCAAGTACCAAAAGACTTTTAAAGGTAAACAATAGATGGTCCACACATATGTTGTTGTATGGTGAAATTCACATTGAGGATCTCATGCTTTAGTAATATGAACAGGAGACCATAGTAAAGATAAGTAAACTAGGATTCATAAGTTTGTTGAATAAATATTATTAAAATAAATAGAGATGTCTGGATTAATCTCTGTGGGATATCTTGGCAAATAAACATATCTGGCACCATTTTCTGGTGTGAATCAGCACATATTCTGTTAAATTCTCTTGCTTTCCCAAACAAGGAAACCACTTAAAAACACTTACTGGAAGTGGTCCCTGCCTCGTGCTCATTCCTGAGATATGCCCAGACATTGTTTGGAGAGTGGTAGTCAGTCTGGGATGAAAGCACACCAACAACTGTTCCGGCAAATTTTCAGGAAAGACAATTTAGTCCAAGTGCCAGGAGACTGGCACTGTCCGTTTTGCCAATAGCTGTGTCAAGATCAAGGGACCTGCCAAGATTCCCTTCCAGACCATGTGCTGGCGTATCCTTTCTAGATGGCAGATTAATAAAGGTTTAATATTAATAAAGGTTTATTCATGAAAGTATACCTTTTACATCATTTCTGTGTTTTCAAAAATGAAACTTCCAATGCTTTCAGAATTTGTCAAGATTATGCCCATATTTTCCAGAAAATCAGAGAATCTGTATTCTTATTGGTCTTTCTCAGACTAATTGCTGTCACACAGTTGTTTTGAGTATATATGTTTTTATGCCTCTCTCAATGCTGGTAACAAATGTGACATGTTGATTAAGGTTGGCTGCAGTATTTTATTTGTAGCAAGATCTTAATGGCCAATACCTTTATCATTGCTAACAAAATTCAGGTAGAAAGAAAAATGGAATCTGTCTGCTCCAAGTATCATTCTGGAAAACCTACTCATCATTTTTTACAGCAATATAGATAAAATCTAGAAAAGATGTATGAAACAGAATGCTTAAATCCTACAGACTGTTCTTTTAAAGAAAATGTGTTACATAAAGTTTCTGAAAAAAAACCCCACTTTATTCCAGAAATTTGTATTCAAATTCACATAGTGTATTTAGAATAATTATACTCCAGCACCCCAAAATGCTATACTGTATGAATAGCAAATGGTATTATTTTAAGTAGGGCTTTTTTTTAATGGTTTTGTTAAGTTTTACTAAGAACCATCAAAATGACAAACAGAGTTTATTGATTTTTTCAGACAGAACAGTTGAATCAAAAATGATAATTTGATTAAATTGTAGTGTGGCAATAGAAACTATTGATTTTGCTGTTTGTTTTTTTTTACCAAAAAACCCTACTCTTTTAAATCTGTAGGCAAAAATGTTGATGCTTGTCAGACAGGCTTTACTGTGGAAGTGATTAAAATGCTTCAGACCGCAAACCAGTAACGATACTAATCATGTGCCTTAACTTTAAACACTCAATTTACCTTTCTAGTGAATCAATCTATGTATTGGAAGTTTAATTTATGTTTAAGTGATTTTTCTTCTGAATCATGCTTTCCAACAAAGGGAGCAAGAATAATCCCAGCAAAGGTCTTGCTGTGATCATTCACTTATTTGCATCAAGTTTCAAAGGCAGTTATCTTTTGCATTCTCACTCTTGTATCTTATATAAATGAAATACACGAGATCATTCTAAAGATTCCTTTAATCTCCAAACCAATCAGATGGCAATCTGTTATTATCTTTCATTAAAATGGAGATAGGAAATTGAATAAAATAAAACCATCGGGTAGCTGTATGAGTGAGAAAATGAGCATATCCACTGTTTCTTAGGACTTCCCACTGCCCTCTGCCACAGCTTCTGATGCACTGTATTTGGGAAGGCTGCCATTTTAAAAGTATGGGCTGCCTTGCACTAAAAAACAGGATAAAAAAAACCTGTATGCATTTAGCGCATTTTTTTGTTTTAATTTAGAATGTCCCCTTACCACTTTAGAGTATATTATGGAAACAGCGTAGTAAGAGAATACATAAAATATTTTTGCTTTACACTTGGGGAAACAAGTTCTTAGGAACATTGCAATTAGATAAATGGAATTTGTCTGCGTGTAATTTAGACAATATGGGGTTCACTTACTTTCCATTGTTTGGTCTGGAATATCCAAAAATGATCCTACTTTTCTGTATCAACAAATTATTTTGCTCTTTTTAAAGTTACTATCATTCTATTGTTTTCAAGTTCATGGCAAACAGATTAGATTTTGAGATTAGAGCAGCTCAAAAAATAAAAAAACATATTTTACAATTCTTTTGATGTTTCAGAGCTGCTTTGGAGTTGAAGGCAAATGCAAAAGGGGAAAAAGAATGATACATGCAAACAAGCTGAAGACCTTGCAATTCATACAATGGGTAAAATTTTTCTTTCTTCTCTATCATTCTTAAATGTAGATATCTTATCCAAATTACTGTGCAATCATATAGAAACTTCTTATTAATATAGTCAGATACTTCTCTGTGGAGAGTGACGATGGGATAGTGTATAATCAGAATTTGCAGCATGCAGCTGTCAGCGCTACATCTAAGCTTCTTTTCARAAGAACTTGTGTTTAAAATTTGAATCTGAGCTTCTATTTCTTGGAGGGATGAAAGTGCAGTGAACCTATATTGTAAAACAATATAAAAGAAATGCTGATTAGGAAAGCAGGTAGTCTGCAGAACTGCACAATATAGATGTGGAAAAAATATCCAAACCCACAAAATCTGTACCTCTGCAAGATCAAAGCTCGGAACTATTCAGCTTTCTATATCTTTTCTTCATTCTGGATCTAGCTCTTAGCTGTACTTTCTGTTCAGCCTTGATTAAAATAAATAATAAAAATCCATCTTTTCTATTGATCATTCTTGAATTACCAAGAAGGACTGACTCTGAGGTGTGATATTTTCCATTTTAATAGATTCACAGGTAAGTACTTTTGCCACTGCAACATGTGTAGGGTGCTTCTTTCACTTAAATCGCTATGAGGGAGCAGAGGGGAATATGAACTGTCCCAGCAGCTATCGTTAACTTTCTTACTTGTCAAAACTATATATTATTGGGTTTTTGTGTATGCATATAGATACGAAAAGGGATACTGGCTTATTGTCCTTCCAAGTAGGTATATGTGCTATTACTTAAAACTTCTAAACAATTTACAATTAATCTCTATGTAATACTTTGAAAGAATAAAATGGTACAAAAACTTTTTTTTTCCTGTTGTTTTAAATTTGGTCTTTTAAAATTATTATTGTTGTTCTGATATCAGAACAGCTGAAACTCTTAAGACATTTGTTTCATTGAGTGGAAACATTCCTCAGTTACTGAATTGGGTAAGATAATTTGTGACAACTACTTCCAAATTCATTATTGCTTCCTTCTTATTTAGGAGGAAGAGACTGACACTCAATGAAATCTCTTCAATGAAATCTGTAATTACAGTATAGTTTGGTTAATTATCKTTAGAGAAAAATCTCTGATTACTCTCAGTGCTGGAATTTACAGAAACAATGTACCTTGCCAGTGAAAAAAGCCCTGTAACACCCAGTGATTCTCTTGAACATCAGTCCTGTATCCATTCTGCCACACTTCACTGAAGTCTCATGAGAGGGAAAAAAAAAAAAAAATTATGAATTTAAGTGGCAAGTAATTRTAAAAGTATGAGTGGGTTCAAAAATAAAGTATGCAAATTCAGAAGGGATATGTGTGGGCAGTTAAGCTCACTAGTCTAGCCAGCTCCTGGAAATTGTCAATAAAGGTGTTAATGACTAGAAGCTTGGAGGATATTTGAAAGGGGAACTCACTTGTCCTCTTTCTTACATTTTTACTGTAAGAATCTGCAGCTATTCTGCAGATCACTATTAGAAGCAACATGCTTGTCTGCATGAAGCACTTAGCTTGCCCTAATGTGATTGTTCTTAACTCCTGTGCAAGCCTATACAGAATCCAACAATTAGGAGGCTTACACTATTCTATTTTAAATGGATTTACTGTRTGAAGGATAATACCAATAAAATCTCCTTTTAAAATAGATGCTCTCCATAACGGATCCTCTCAGAAACTGTGATATCCATCTGCCTTCAGTATAGAGTTGTGCTAATGTTTAACCAACGTGCACAGGTGACTACGACCTACAGTACTTAACAAATATTTGGGGCCTTGATGGGGTATTTTTGTTAGGAGAAGAAAACAGTTATATCAGTTAAGTATTCGATTGTTCAGTAATGTTAACTGTTGCATTACTAGCAATAATGTTTTCCTCATTACAGTGTAAGTAAACACAATCAATTGCCTTGTATACTATTTCCAGGCTTACCTTTTCCAGTTAAAGCATTTGCAGTTCTCATCTCTTCCTTGCTCCCACCCAAGGTATATGACAAGTGGTCCCCGATGGACTGCCTGGGTTTTCTTTATTTCTGGGATTTATAGTTGCGATCAAAATAATACTTCAACATGTTTGGATTCAACAACTTTTTCTCTCAAAATCATAGCTTGTACTCTCCCAAAATCTTCCTGAGTGAACACTGGCTTTGGTCTTCTGCATATCTGGTGTTTTGGAAAGTGTCTTTCTTTGGTTACATTTACACAGATAAATTAATCTGCTCCAGGCCAGTTATGAGCCTCAAACCAAGGAGTTTAATGTGGCTTGTGTTTGCACTGTCCTTGGCCAGCCTCCTACCAAGCAACGGCATTACCTGACCCTTGCCTCTGGGTTTCCTTTGGGTCTTAAGTGATACCGTTGGCATCACAAGACACGAATGAGGAGATAGACTCCTCATCCATGCTGTCTTCTGAGAAGTTTTTTGGGTAAAATATCCCAAGAACTGCATCCATTTTTCCTTTGGAGGGAACTAGTGTCATTCAAGATGAAAGCGCAGAATGAACTGAATGTTTGCAAATGAATGGTCTTGGACCGAACCTGGGAATTAACTGGGAGCTAAGTGCAAATGTACAGTGTTGAATGGCTCACTCTCTTTCCTCCCATGGTAGGGGTTGGTTTTAATTAAATTCTTATGGCTGAGTGACTGTAAACRTTTTACATGTTTTATATCCATAAGCAAGTAGAGGTTTTAATAAAAAAAACCAGCAATGCTATTGTGATTTTTTAAATCCCCCAAATATTTCAAAAGAATGCCACAAATTTACTTTTTGTGGATTGTATCGAATACTTTTCAGTGGCAATTAGAAACTTCTGTGCTTAACAAAAGTACTTTGAACCTACAATCCAGTGCTGATACAACCCACAATTTCAAAATGCAGACTTAGCATTGTATTTCAGTGTCTCCTGTGAAAATGTCTGAGCAAATGGAAAATTTAGCATGCTATTTTGATCGTATTGAAACTGACATTAACTTTTACATTGTTCAGTGGTTTGGTTAATATCTCATTGCTTAAAATGACAATGATTATTGATTTTAGCATTAATGTTTTCAGGATTCATTTTCTTTTTTTCCAGCACAGCTACAATTATTGTAGTAAAATACCCCCCCAAAACAAACAAACAAACAAACAAACAAACCCCAAACGATAATTCAAATGTTATTGTATTGGTACTTTTAAAATTCTTTTTCCCCAGGATCTTTTACTTGTCTTCTTTCTCCTCAAAATTATCAGAGAACATGGCTCACTTTCAATGAGAGAACAGTAGAAATAAGACTAAAATATATAAACGTATTAGTATGGCAGTAAGAAGTACAATGAAGAATATATTTATGCAAAAATTGTAACAGTTTCTTGTTTCTAGTGCTCTAATTAAATGATCAGACTAAAAACAAAACAAAACCCTCAATACCTTAATGTAGGTATTTTTGCTTTCTTAATGTGATAAACAGAGCAGAACATGCAAAAGGAGAAATAAGTAGAAGAGAGAGACATTAAAGAAAAACAGAAGGAGAAAAGAAATGAAACAAGTCGAGGTTTTGTTAAAAATTGTGTTAGTACTCACCATTCAGCACACACTTATGGTAGGAATAGGGAAAGCAAAACATTTAACATTTACGTTGAAAGAAGCTATTGATTTTGGAGTAGCATAATTAATGTTTGTTGTATAAATACAAATATTATTTATCATTTTTCTGAAATCTAACTTTTTTTCTGCCATTTAGGTTACATTTCTGGGTAATGTAGAATTATTGTTGCTCAGTATTAAACCTAGCACTGGTACTAAACTTGGCCATCTTTAATTAACYTTTGTCTTAATGGTGCTCAGCAAGAAAGCAAGTTGTTTGAAAACTAAGGTACTAACATAAAGAAAGAATTAAAATAAAATCAGAGGTAGCCATGGAAATTTTATGTTTATTATTCTGGCGACAAGCACTGACAATCATCTATCTTCTTTGTCTCTGTGGTACATGTAACTGAAGTGGAAGGATTCTTATTCAAAGACGAATCGTGCTAACAGTAGGAAAACATGTTTTTAACAGTAATAGTGAGACAAACAGCTGTTTTTGACAGTGCATTTTGATTTAAGTTTCAAGTTTCTTCTAAGATGTCTTAATATAATACTGAGCTTATACACATGTAAAAGTATGCCAGATTTCAGTATAAACTCATGAAACCAATAAAACTAACATGCAGTTGGACTTGCATAATGTAGGTTAACTTCTTTTAAAAATTAAATGTCTGATCACCAAGTATTATCTCCCCCAGAAACACTGTCAAACTGGTAGTCAAAAAAGGTTCTTTAATGTGCCCATTGCTTCGTATAATATTTGGCTAAGCTAAAATAAAAATATAGCTACTCTTACACGGAACTCAGGTGATAATCCTTTTAAAAGTAGGTAAAGCAACTGTTCTGCCGAGAGGAGAAAAAGAAAGAAAGAAAGGAAGAAAGGAAGAAAGGAAGAAAGAAAGAATGAAAGAAAGAAAGAAAAAGAAAGAAAGAAAAAGAAAGAAAAAAGGAAAAAAAAAGAAAGAAAGAAAGAAAAAGAAAAAATCTTTCTATATCATTTTTATATAATTTTTCTGCTGAATAGTAAAGACATTTTTTTACAGTCTGTCAGCCACAATGAACTTCTAAACCAATATTTAAGTGTCAAAGTAGCAATTTTTCTAGTGGAAGGCCTCCAGAGCTTTTTTCAATAACTTGGAAAAGATTTGCCAGTATTTATCAATTCTTGAATAKGTGGTCATTTTTATTTCAATTCCTAAACACGGTGCAGGTGAGGCATGTGTACACTGAACTGTGTGGTACCTGATGCAGAACCATAAGGTAGGTCAAAAGAGTCTTATACATTTATGCATTAGTTTTTAATATTCTGTAGATCTTTCGGCTGGATCCTCACAGGGAAATTACATTTATCATGTGAGGTATCTAAACAGTACTATGCCATAGTGTAGTAGTAAAATAAACAGGAAGTATTTCCAGGTTCTGGGACTCAGTTATCTCTACTGTTAAATAATTAGGATGGTTCCCAACATGCTTTTATCATGGGGCAGTTTGGATTCCTCCAAATAATTTCTGGACAATTTGAAAGCTAGCACGGTCCAGGAATCATCCCTGGCAGGCAGCTGCAACCACAGGGTTTCAGAGGAGAGGAGAATTAAGTCGTATGGACCTGGCTGTTAGTGCCAGAACATAGCTGTGGGTCCATTTATTTTAGTGTTATAGATGTAGCCTAAGATAGCTCAGCTGAAATATATATATATATATATATATATACACACATATATATATAGTATTTGATTGTGATGGCTTAAAAACCAATCCTTTCTGTAAATGTCTTGTAGTTTTACTTACTGTTATTACACTAACTGACCAGCAGTTTACAGTAGCAATAGAGTGCAAACCAAAAGAAAAATAAGGAATTGGCCAAACTGAAGTTTGCTTAAATAGTTGTAGTTGTCATTTTCTATTTTCAGACAAAGAATGAACTAAGGGTGAACAGAGAATGTATGTGAAGGGTTTGTGCTCGAATAGGTCTATGTGAAATGGATCTTAAATACAACAAGGTGAATGGTTAAGGAAGATAAAGGATATAGTTAATTAAGACTAGACTTAGGTGAGAAATAGATGATTAATTTGGAAACTGATCCACAACTGCTATCTTTTCAGTTGCTGCATTTGTTTATTTGTTGCACCAAAGTTACAGAATAGGTTGCTCAAATTCTGGCCAGTTTGTTACACTCAAATCTTCTTATGGGCAAAAGAGACACCCCCTATATGCCAAGGTAAGAATTTACTTTTCCTTTAATTACGATCTAAACAGGCAAAGGACTACAATTAATCCAGTTACAATGATGTAAACACTTCCAATTCAAACTATATACAGTTAAAATAATATATATGGAAACTTTCTACTATCTACCCCTTTCTCTGGTCTTATGCTCAGCTTTCCAATGCCCCTCTTGATATCAATCCTTCACGGGAAGGAGTATCATTTTGATGGCTACTTCCTCCTCACTCTAGGATGTAACTGGAGTCATTTTTATGTGTTGTTTTTTTTTTTTTTTAACACACTCTGCACCTTTTTGCACTGCTATGCATGTCCATATTGCATCTGAATTTACT
Organism: Apteryx rowi; assembly: GCF_003343035.1. NCBI lineage: Eukaryota > Metazoa > Chordata > Aves > Apterygiformes > Apterygidae > Apteryx > Apteryx rowi. The sequence continues at coordinate 485,245 of NW_020450793.1, read as the reverse complement.
AAATGTGGTGCATTTTCCTTAGGTTTGTTGCATGTTCTTTGTTCTGTTATCTCACAGCTGGTTTTGCTTCTCTCCCAAGGCTGCACCCTCCTGACCACTAATTGACCACTGGTGAGTTGTGCATGGCCTTGGGGTCTCCAGTGCCACCTGCTGTCTGTGGTTTCAAGCTCTCTGCTCTCATCCCATGCTTGTACTCCTCTATGCAACATTTTAACCTAGGGTCATGGACAATTCCTTCTACGCAAAATAATTTCTTGTTATGACTATCTGTTAGTTACAATATTTATACAGCAATAGGTATTATACCACAAAATTGTACAAAGCTAAACAAAGGCTAAAACAAAGTGGGTAACTGTTGTGAAACAGTTTACAAACAGTTGCAACAAGTTGCTCAGTTTAGGATCTAAGTGGTTTATTCATTCATTAATGACACATAATCAACCAGCAATCAGTGAACTATATGTTCAGGATCAATAGCAGCAATACAGCAGATAAACCACAAGGCTAGACATTTACAAAACAGTAATAGATACCTCCAAATTTCTAAGGGCCCGTCCAGAACTAGCCCCAAGCTATTCTCGCCCTCTCCGCAAGATGTAATTTTAATATAGATCTGTTTTCAGAGCAGGGCATACGCATCTCCATGTGCATTGAGTAGAGATATGTCAATTATCACAACAAGCCTGAAAACAAACCTTCAGTGTTTGTGTAACAGCAGACTTAATCACTCTCTTATCTGGGACTGAGGAGAAGAAAAATTATTTAAAACGTGTATGAATAACAGTAGTTTTTTTTTCTTTTAAGGTACTTATTCAGATTGGTGTAAATAAACACCAAAACTTTTCTATTCTGTAATGAAGTATTTAATGATCAGTTGTCATAGCCTTAAAATTGTGCAAATGCTAGAGTTTTGTGTGTGTGCTTGCACTTGCAAAATCAGGTCCAAAGGGCCTGCAGCTATAGAAAGCCTGTTAAGATAATTAGATTGTTACTGGGCCCCTCATTTAATTTTAATTCCCATTAGAGCTGTGCTTTTGGTGTCCACAAATAGCCAAACCTGAGCCTTTTTAATGTATTTCAGTGTTTTGCTCAGGATACTTTCTTCCTGTCTGACTCTCTTTTGAACCTGCTTCTTCACAAGCTGCACTGAGCAGTGACAGAAGCAACTAACACTGTTGGTGCCAGTAAAACTATTCAAAGCCTACTTGATATCCAGATGCAGCGAGGAAGGCAGTTGGGTCCAGGTCCATACGTGAAAGGTAGGGCAGTAGCTAATAAAATAAGTGGGATGAGGAATGCCCCTGTGCCTGGATGCAGAGGGCTTTGGTGGTCAGGAGACCTTCTCCAGGAGGAGTATCAGGATTAAACCCCTCAGACCAAGAGCATCCTAGGACCTACCTCCTCCATGCGGATTTAAGCTATTTGCTGACGTGCAAGAGGAGGATGCTTTAATCTCTCTTTTTTTTTCCTTCTTTCCAGCTGTTTATCTGCAGCAGCTAACTCAAGAGTTTACTGCCAGGTAGACAGAGGTGACCCTATGCAATTCAGGCAGGTTTTTGTGCCCAGTGCTCCTCTCTTCCTGATCAACTTGAAGGAGCCCAGGAGGCAAATGCGGACTGCAGAGAAACAGTTAGGTAACCTTACTTTTTTCATCTGAATAGACCTTTGGAGACACTAGCTCCTCACTATGGACTCTATAAGGTCCCTTGGTACCCAAGGTAGGTATCACTGTACAAAGCTGGATACCTACTTGTGTTTCACAGTCCCTGTTTCATACATTTATGACAAGCAATCTAACTTTGGCTCTTAAAGTGCTTGCCYGTATGCACTTGACCCTTTTTACCATTCTTCTTTATATGTAATCCACAACGTGTTTTATATTCCTTTACGCCACCTATGGGCACGGGGCTCCCTGCAGCTTTAGGTCGCATCTGTCAGCTCTGCGTGGATGTCCCCAATATATTAGGCCGTCTCAGACAGCACTTGGCACCTGTATGTTGGCACTTAAATCTAGCTCCCGGATTCCCATTTTCCCCCCTTTATATGGTATCCTAGTGGTTAGAGCAGTCATCCAGGGAGCAACTCTGTTTTCTTTCTGAGCAAGCCATATAATCCTGCTTTCCTAGATATGGCTGCCATTAAATAGGCACTTCTTATGCATTTACCATCTCAGTTTCTGACCTTTAATTCTCATTTTGTGACTGCTTGAATTAGATTTAGCTCGACTTCATTTATTTATTTATTTTTACTAGTGGCAGATCAACACTACAGTGTTCCTTCTTTGAAGTAACAGTTCTGAGATTGGGTTAAAGAAGTGACTTTTACTGCAGTTCTTAGTAACACTTACTGTACCAGTACCTTTCTCTGATCTCACAGATTTCCCACAGTCCTTTGCAGAACTCAGCTCAAGCTGTGCCCTCCGAGTTCAGAGCTTTAGGAAGAAAAAGAAAGAAGGAAAAAGCAACATGCGTGTATGCGTGCGTTTAAGTATCACCTTTCAAGAAAGGTGCTCAAAGTCATGCAARCAGTTGAAGGGGTTACAGACACCACTGAGCTAGAAATAGCAGATACATTGTGCAATTTTCTTTTTCCTGCTAGTGAGCATGTAGTAACTTAAATAATCCAATTAATTTCAAGGGACTGCTTGTACAGCTGAGAGCTCACTAAGGAAATTTAACTGTTTCACAGTCTAGCATTGTACTRTCTTTAAAAGTACAAGCTTTAGGTCTTGGAGATTGTAAAATTATTTGTCTTAGGAGAGAACTATGGTCCTTTGTTTTTTAATATGATCCAGACTAATTTAAATAGTCTGGGCATCAGCATAAATAATGTTTTCTGAATATATGTAAGGCATATTTCAGGTATACTTTTGGATCAAAAAGGAAAAACAAAAAATTTCTTTACTGCAGATGAGACCTGAGTGGAAAAACTTGTTTTACAATATGAGTTGAAAAAAATCTGGGTATTTTCTTCTGTTTTCAGACTTCTGCAGCACCATCATTTTCACATTCATTAGACTAGTAGAGATATGCTCTCATGAATCTTTAGGGATTCCTTTATTCCTGTAATGCTGGCTAAAATGCTAACAGTAGATGCCAAACTATATTTGTTTCCAATTATTTTTTTCAATTATTACTGTCACTTTAGACTGTAATAAGGTAACCTTTTATATTCCCAAAACTTGTTGTGTTGCCCAAATATATCAGGGCCATTCCAATGACTATTACTGTTCCTTTGTTGTTGTTGTTTTGCTGGTTTTTTTTTTAAATCTAATTCTGAATTGGATTCTGAATACATATGAACTGGGATCCAATAAATTCTACAGCTGAATTTAAATTACATTTTACAGAGCTCGACAAATTGTGCTTCCTCACCCTTGGGAGTTCACAGAGGTCTTCATATTCTTCATGTTGGTACTTCTTATTTTCTTGATTACAGTGTGATTTAGCAGCTGTCCTTCATCTAAGAACTGCCTATATGAAGCAAGCAGATAGACAGCAAACCAGATTTTCTTCCATGAAGATTTTCTTGCTTGAGAAGGGTGAATCTGTCTGCCTCTTTCAAATAGCTGGTGCCTGAGAATATACAAGTTACCCCCTGTCATGTATTTTCTGTCTATATTTTGAAGACTTGGCCATTCCAACTCAATTTATCAAACTATAGCAAGCAGCTAGCATAAATGGTATATTTTGCAACGAGCTGAAAAAAACAATGACTTCCTTGGCACAGTATTTTATGACACTGATGCCTTGTTGATCAAAACTATATTGGCTGAAATTAATTTAGATAGAAATCCTCTAAAGCTTAAGGTTTATTATTAAAATATAGTTTACCTTACTTTTGTCTTTGCTTCCTTCCTTTCTTTGGAGCTCTTTTTTTCTCTCTCTGAATTGTATGCTGAGAAACTAAATAGAAAGGTTTATGAATTTTCTGTTAAAATAGTGAAATGTGTAATGAAGTTGCCAATTTGCACCATGCAGTAATGAGTTGTCTTTAATATGATTTATCACATTTTTTATAAACATGATGCAATTATAGTCAAATTGCAGTGATTAAACTTTCAGTCTGTTTAATGCTGATGAAAGGAAAAGAACAGAAAAAAAAGGCAGAGAAGCATGAGCAAAAGGATATCTGGTGTAATTTTGAAAAGGTTGAAGTTAAAAATACACTTCATAATTAAAAAATGTTAAATCAACAAATGTAGAGAAAATGTTGAGGACTTATTTTAGAGTAGGACAGTGCATCATCAGTAACTGATTACATGTTAATTCAGGTCAAGGTAATTACCTTTGTTGTATACTCAGAGAAAAAAAAACACTTTCAGTTTCTGGTTTTGTTAATGAAGGTAAATTTAAAACAAAATACAAACTGTGTATACTGGGAGCATGAATTATATGAAGGACAACATTTGTTTTAATTTTTGTTTTGATTCCTTTTGTCATACATACATAAATATACAAATATCGTTAAAGAGTCTGTGGAATATCAGTCCAGAAATTAGTTTTGAGTGCTTAGACACATAGCGGTATAGTCACTTGTAAAGACACTACCAGACGAGAAAGGCAGAATTACAAGAAGGGGATTCAACTAGTCTAAGACGTAATTCAYCTCCTGGTGAGACCGGGCTCTCCAGTGACTCTGTAAGGAGCCCGGGGTAACTGCGCTCTTAAGTTTGGTGTCTCCACAACATAGTTATGTGAGGGTGGAGGATTGCAGTGAAAGATGAAGTTCCTTATTTGTGCTAACACTCCTTAAATTTATTGCAGTGGTCACAACCCCATGACTCAGGATCTCTTGACCAAATGAGTGTCCAATTATTCCATGCAAAACAGAAGACCTTTACCTGGAGAGTGAGTGCCAGACCCACCCCAAAGCACCCGGGAGCTTGGTGAGTCTCAGAATTAGATGAATGGGCTCAATTCTCTTGGACAGAATTTGTATTCTCACATTTCACACTGGAAAAAGAATGGGGTACAGGCTAATAGGGCCACATCTGAAAAAATACACTGGGAACATTAACCAGACTAGTGAGGTTTTAATTATTCACTGCGAGCTTCCATTTGAGGAACGTGAATAGGAATTTCCCTATGAAGGAAAATGTGAAAGGAAACTTGGCTAGGAAAAGTCAATCTTTATTTATTYTTTTTTTCCAAGTAGTAGGTATGTTCTCCCATTAATTCCAATTTAGGAACCTTCATCATGAGAAGAAATGTTAATTAATTTTGAATGGAATGATTAATAAATCAGGGTATATTAAACAGACTTTTTTGTTGATTTTTATGTCCCTCCACTGCACTTTCAGTTCAGGTGTAAAAGATGTATACCTAAACTACTATTACAAAAATTCACACCAAAAGGCATTTTACATTTATTGGGGGGGGGGGGGATATGACCCTACAGTAATTAAATGCAGACTTTAGATAAATTATCCTGCCAATTTAGTCAGAATCAATATAGTCTTGATAGGGGAGATGTGCCTTTCTTGTGGCCCGAAGCATGCAGTATGCTGGATATTGCTAATGAAGTGAAGAGGTTGGGCAGGTGACCTGCTCTYCCTCCCCTAACGGGATCGGTGCTTGCGTTTAGCTGACCAGAATAACAAATAGTCCTTTACTTAAAGAGTGGAATGAACAGCAAAATTATTATTCCAAGGACAGGAGTTGTGTAGAGTCTACTTTAAATAGAGCTTTTAACATGGCTTTTACACCTTAATTGAATTTATTTAAAATATGGCATATCCATATACTTATGGGGCGAGGAGGTTGGGTTTTTTTTTATTATTATTTTTATGTAGGCCCCTTTCTTAAAAGGGAGTCATAGAACCAAGCCCATTTTTATTCATGCAGTGACTTCAGTGAGTCCACTAACAGTTTGATGTTTAATAAGATGAAAACATGTTCTCTGAGCACAATGGGATAAGTCTGAACCTCAAAGTCCCATCCTAAGGAGCTAGACACTRCATAAAAGACTATTATACAAGAAGATTATACTTTCAGATTTTGTTAAGAGCACTGGGGTTAATAGAATGACATAAATGTTTTCATAACCGTTATGACATCTTTGAGCATCATGAAATAGATGTGATACATTTCATTTGCTAAATATTTTTTTCAAATCTCCAGCTTAAGAAGTTCACCCAGGGTGCACCTGTCTGGCCATAAGGAAGAAAAACTGCAAGTGAATATCTACAGTAAAGTATCACTGAAAACATCATTACCTTCCTCAAGATTGTGTGAGCAGTGTCTTGCTATTATTAGATTTATGATGTATATCACCTACACAAGAATGCAAAGCGCTGATACTGTTTGAAGCACCCCATACATGGCGACATTTCATTCGATTTTATTGATTTGCTGAGGTTCAGATTACAAAGTGCATGACTTGCAGCCTGGAGGAGAACTAACAAAACCTTGCCTGACTATTCACTGCAGTAGACATACTACTGGTGCAGCGAGATAGGAAGGCATTGCGACTGATGTCAGGCAACTGAGTCGTTTTAGAGTTGTTGCAAAGTAAACATGGAACGATAAACAGCTTTTAACCTTTACTCACATTTACCTAAAAGATCATATAACCCTCACTCGGAAAGAAATGTAATGAACTTGTTAAAATATAAAAAAAAATCTCTGGGTTGCTAGCTACGTTTCTCAGTAAAGTTAGATACAGAAGGGAGTCTTCAAAGAAATCAGGATCAAATTTTCTGTTTTCTAGATCTACAGGTAGGATTAGCTAGGAATCTCTAGGGGAGCGTATATTCAGGAATGAAATATTCCAACAGAACCCACAGGCCTTTTGCAGAACCATCTTATTTCATTTTATTTGTTGAAAAACAAAATCTCAGCGTAGCTTTCTCACCAGTTAAAATGTTTTCTGAAATTCTTCCTGGGTTGATTCACTGAAATTCTTCCTGGGTTGATCAAAAGACACTAAGTTACTCATTTTAGACTAAGGTACTAACTTTCCTTTTTTTCTCTTTCTCTTTTTTGTTTACATTTGCTTTTGTTGCTTCTCGCTTTCTCTTCCTCCTCCCCTTTTCTATTTCTTTTTGAGCTTCTCACTGGCACTGAGTCAGATTGCTTTACCTTTAATGCAACCTGCTGCCTTGACAAAGTAAAATTTGGATGATATATGTATCATATTATTCAAATATGAGTACTTGAATAATAGGGACTTTGAAAATTGAAAGTGTGGTTATAAATGGACACTTTATTTTCACAGAGCAGAGATTCAGCTTTTTACTGGTGACAGATCAACAGTGATGAAATCTCATCAATATCCAAAGAATAAGAGTTATTTTTATCAGTGTTTATCTGAACCTCTTCTGTAGAGTTTGGACATGTGTGGATACAAAACACAAAGTGAATCTCAAAAATTATAAATCTAAGTCAGAAGTGAATTATTTAAGTATGACAGTTTCCTGGACAACAGTGTTGGCTCTTTCTGCAAAGGCTAAATAAAATTTTCAGAAAAGAGTTATTCCAATTTCAAAGTATATAGAATGTGACAAATGCATTTAGGTTTCAATTTTAACTGACAGAGACCCCAAATTTCTCAGTTAAATGATGTACTACATTTTTAGATCACTTTACTATTTGCCCTTATCCCTACCTCCTCCAAAAAGGCATAGAAGAAAAAAAGAAAATACTGAGCTGCTCTTTTGCTGGAGCATATTTGCATTTTTATATGCGCAAATCACAAAATATTTATGATCAGACCCTTGGCCTATGTAAGCCAGCATGTCTTCAATCGCCGTATATATTTATATCAGCTGGAGATAGATTTAATGCCTTTCCTGAGCAAGACAATTATCTGCTGCTACTTTCCTGGTCTGTGAAACAAACAGACGTAACATATGCAGCGATTAAAGCATCAAGCCCTGACAAGTGCTGCCCTGAGCTTCTGTTCACTTTCAATGTTTGCTGCTAGAAAATATGCTGCAGAAGAGTTTGTGTGGTGAATAAAGAGTCTATATAACCGAAAATAGTGACTGCTTGCCATAGCATTTTTCTCCATGTAATGGTAGGGCACAGCGTAACAGTTTTCTTTTTATCTCTCAGACTCAGAAACATCATGTTCTTTCCTCTTTTGTACTTACAGGCAGCTTAAACTGCAGCCATATTCATTTGTTAAAAGGTCTGTGTTTCTTAGGCATTTTTTGTTTATAGATGTAACTTTGTTTACTTCGTTACAAATTAACTGTGGGAAGCCAGGTGAATTATATAAAACTTATTTTAATTTCTTCTACTTGACGTGTAGTAGTTCTGTTAAACTGTATGAATATACCCTATGTATTACATGTAGTTTCATGCAATCAAAAGGAAATTTGCATATGTATCAACACCTCACAAGGCAAATTCATTAAGATAAAAAGATGAACAAATCTGGCATTGCTTACACTGAAAAAAAGGAAGGAAACAAACAAGAAACTTTAAACGCTGACAAGAGCAGTTATCTCATTGCAGGCTTTAGAAATTAAATTTAAGTAAATAAGCAAATTAAAAATATATTGTACTATATGTCTCTCTAGGAGAGAGATTTACAGTACTGCAAGTGATAATGAAGTTACACCTAGCTTAGTAAAACCCAGTTTCTACTATCAGAAGACCTTATGAGAGTGTCCTAGACTTATGGAGGCAGGGATGTGTAAGGGATTTCTTTTTTGTTGATTTGGGGGATTTTTTTTTCTAGTTTGTTTTTATGAGTATGTTAATCTAGGCTGCTTAAAGTAAAGGTTTAGAGAAGAGGGACCAGATGGTCTGAACTGACATTGCTCCAACAGCTGCAGCTGGGCTGCTCTGCACTCACTTTCGCTAGTCTCTGATCTGGTCCATGGTTTTCCGACTTCCCTAATTCCTGTTTTATTATTTCATGTGGTTTACTGACAACCTGTGAAAAGATTTTTCTTTTACATAAGAAGAAATTAGTCTAGATTCATAAGAAATTATCATCATTGGTGTTAACTTTTAGGAAGCCAGCCATGGACGAAGAATTTTTAAACCTGCAAAGAAAGATGAATAAACTAAGCTTCATACATAGAAATTAGATGTGATACAGGTAAAGCTCTGAAAATCAGAGGTAAAGGCACTTGCCAGAGGAAATAAAAGCCTAGGATACAATAATCAATAATGGCAATCTCTCTTGTGTGCTCTGAGAATATTTAGGAGATCAAGACCCTCCGAGCCTTGGGTGAGTGTCTGTCTCATGAATCCCAAGTAACCWTAGGTAACATATAGATTCAGCATGTTTAGCATGCAGAACAGTATATCTCTAGGAATTTAAAGGTTAATAGCAAAACAGCTGRCACTTATGGGGTCTTGGGTGTCTAAACAATTATGGGTGATTGTTATTACACTGCATGCCTTTCCTTCCCCTAACTATGGGAAAGAGTGGAAGCTGAATGCCCTGCATATCCCACATAATCCAAAATATATTATATTAATTTCCCATAGCCATGAAATGTTCTCAGAGGTTATTAGAGTTGAAAGGGAATGTAATACTGAGCCAACAAACTAGCAGGAAATAACTTAGGAATTGAGAACTGGTGATTCTAGATTTCAGTTTCTATGTGTATATGTGTGTGTGTGTGTGTGTGTGTGTGTGTATTCATGTATTTTTTGTGTATATATATATATATATGTATGTATGAAATAACAATTGTATGAAGTTGTATTCATATATATATATATATATACATATAAAAATATCTACTGGAATTAAGTCAGTCTTTTGAGGAGAGAAGTAGTCCTTAGAAGGTGAGAACAGTGTTTCTCCTGACAGTTATTTCCAAATAACCCAATATGGCAGTCAAATTAGCCTGAAACATTAATTCCGGTGCTGTATAAATGTTACATGGTTGTTTAAAAGTTAAGACAGACCCTCTTTGCTCTGTAAGCAGGCTGGATTTGCGGAGGACATCCTTTGCTCCCATCCATTTCTTCTTTTTCTGCTGATGCCAGAATTTGTCAATAGAGTAGCGCCAAGAGAACTGGGGAATATTTGAATAAGATCCGTGCGACAGTTCAGACCTGAYAGAAATTACACACCAGTAATTCAGCAGTACAATTAGGCTGGTGCAACTCTCACATTCAGAGGAAGAAGAGCCAGGTCTGCTGCAGGCGGCATGGGCTGGACCTGGCCAGTGAACTTAGTTAGTAAGGGAGTAGCTGAGTTATAAGAGTAGAAGAATACCTTGAGTCTAAACAACCTGTCAATCACTGTGAGAGCTGTGAASTCTCAAGAGACTTCCAGATGGGTGGATCGTGAACGCTGGCGCTGGCCAGTTCTTCAGCACCTAGCGAATCTGAACAGACCAGTCCAGAATTGGGTCTCCTCTGCCGAGCCCCAGCCCTGAGGGTGCCTGGAGACTCCTGGGCAGATGTTGGGATAAAGAGAGAGAACTGCAAGATTTCAGGAGTGCCGCAGAGAAAACCTGGGGAAAACCACGGCCTGCCCCCTGGACCGYGTGCCATGTTGCTGGATCCACCACGCTGACTTTTCTTCTGGACCCCATTGTCCCTCTTGTGGACAGACAGGTAATTCTTAAAAATCACATATATCTGTGATTAAAGTGTTTTGGTGTCTGCATCCTCTTAGCCACCGCACTGTCAATTCGGCCTTACTTTTCTGTTATATCAGTTTTATGGTGATTTTCTCTAGGTAGGCCCCTGGCTCTTAAATGCAAGGTTTGCTCACTTAAACTAGGTGATAATGTATAACATAGCACCATTTATGCTGCCTTTGGACTTAGCCTTTTAAGTGTTCTAAGACTATTACCAAATATTAAGAAAATGTCTGCTCATGTAAGCCCAGGGATGTAAGGGCAGGCAGATACAAACCATGTAGGTATTAGAAGAAACATTATTAAGTAGAAGAATGAAAAAAAAAAAAAAAGAAACCAGAATAATGAAGTCTCACGTATCTGAAAAGTCTAAACTGTAAGGAGGAGGATAATTGTTCCATGACTCATCTAAGTGTGTAATATAAAAGCAATCTTTCTTACTTTATTTTTAATGCATTATATTTCCCAAGTATTTCTGGAAACCCTCCCTCCCTCAATATTTAATAGTTCTCTTGGTGGCATTGTAACAACCTGTAGGACTGTGTGAATTGTTTGCTCAGAATTTCTTGTACATTCCCTTTAGACTGTTTGTTTTAGAGTGGGCAGGGACTAATTTTATTGTGCCTTAGCTACTACACCCGAGTATGTTTATATGGGAAAAGCTTTCAAAGTGTGCCATGGGAGAGGAGAAAAACAGCCACAGAGGGAGCCTGCAGTGGGAGTGCAGCATGGGGCACCTCCGGCAAGCGGGAGGGCTGCCTGCCCCAGGGGTCCCCAAAACACCCAAGGGGCCACCAAGGCACCCAGCGAGGACCACCCCAGCCCAGGAGCCCCCTGCGCACTGGGCCAGAGAGCAGAACAAAGGGATTTTGTTTCCTGAAAGGACAATGCGGCCAAAGGGGGGCGAGGAGGATTGGGAGAGTTTGTTCTCAAACCGTTGATTTCAGGTTAGTCTCTCCCATAATGTCTCAGTTCTTGCCATTTATCTTGTTTTTTTTTTTTTTTTTTTTTTTGGGGGGGGTGCATGTTTATATATGTGTGTGTGTGTATATATATATATATACACCCACATATGTATGCGTGTATATTTGTATTCCCATAAGACAGTCCTAAAGAACAGAAGCCATTCAGTGCCTTTGCTGTGCTTTCCTCAAACAAAATGAAGCAAAGCAAAACAAAACAACAAATAAAAAGCTTGAGGCTGTAGCCACCTTAAGGTTTCATCACAATTATATCTTATCAATACAGTGTGCTTAAATTATAATTATAAAATATAACTCATTATAAATAGGCTAAACTTTAGAGTCTCACTACTTAGGCTGAGAATAATTTTCTTGATTCTCATACTTTCCCAAATTCAGATGCAGATTTTTTTTGCTTAACGAGTGAAGATGAAAGTTCCCTATTTTTTCATTGAAGTAAGAGAGCAAGGTCATTATTTCTTAGTTATCTGCTGAAACACCTCTCTTGAAAATTTGCTACGTTATAGGGCTGAATTTTCAAGTAACACTCTCTTTTCTATTATACAGCCATTTTTTTTCGCATTACAAGGATATTCATATTGTGCACATACACTGGATGCCTAGTATTTACATATGCATGAAAAGTAAGACTAAACCAAAAGTAATTCCATGTAAATATTTTTTGATCATTTTTCAAAAATAAAATAGAATAGAATAAAATAAATTGGAAATATTTTGACATATCCATATGGTATACCTTTTAAAAGGTAGGCTTCCATTCTACTACTTGAAACGTGAAATTCCCTATTAATATTTGTTTTTTTTTTTTTCTTTTTGGATACAAGAAGTCTTTACCTATTACATACATACGTATCAAAACGTGTGCAAAAATCCATAGGAATTCCCCAGAAGCTTCAGGGAGTACAAATTATAAAAAACAACTTCTGCTTTGATCTCTACAGGATTCTGTGGCAGGGAAAAGGGCTGGGCTGGGCTGGGCTGTCACATTTGTGAACAAACATAACGTATTATTTGCTGATTTTTTTAGACAACAGATGTGGGATGTTGTTACACAATATACTTCAGATAACTTATGCTAAAAGTAGGCTTTCCTTGGGATCATTTCTAATTTAACTTGGTACTGATGGAGAATAGACCTAAGTATTGGCATAGCAGAGAAAAAGCATAGCTATAGGTAATTTAAGAAAAGGATTATAGTCTCAAGATAAATATCAGTTGCTAATTGTCTCTGCTGTATTTGCATTTGTAAATCAGTTCTATCTGTTTATTAAATATATAATAAAATATTTTTTCTTATATATATGGTAGACATTCCTTAAAATTATGGGAATGTAGCTGGTAACTCTGCTTCACTTGGGGATCTGCTACACYAAAATATCAAACTAAGGGGGCACACATCTTATTCTAATAGGCAACGGGTTATGATGTTATAACTTGCAGTTCTGTTTCTGAATCCTTAATAAAAGTGTGTAATGCATTTTTTTTTAATTTGATGCCATTTGCATTTGTGGGCATTTTTTGGTTTGCTTTGCTTTTTTGCTATTTTCTGAGGATGGCTGTTTTAAATGCTGCAAAAAATCTTCATGTACATTAACTTGTAGTTGTGACATTAACAAATCCCTTTCCCACAGTAAAACAAGGAAATGTGAGAAGAAACAGATATGGAGAAGATAGATACCGTAAATTTTGCTCCTGTCCTGAAAAGATTTGTATGTTTACAATTTATAATTGTTCCTATGCTCACAGTTGTAGATCTATAATTTGTATCAATATACTTTTGAACTATAAGATGCTACCATATTTTTGCAAGCATATTATTTCTGTGAGTTTAAAATATTGCTTTTCCCTGTTGGTTCCAGAATATACAGCTTTGAATATTGCTTTTTGATTTGCTTTAAAAGCAAGAACTATATACAGTAATATTAATACAGCAGTTGATAAAATACTGTAAATACAGATAATTTAAAGAAAGTAACACAGGGAGAACTTCCATTTACAGTCTTGGCACACTGACCTTACCTTTCATTTGTGATTTTCTTCTATGCCTGCCCTATCAACTAAGAACAATAAACAAAATCTATCTAGCTCATGCAAATCATGCATTACTAATCTTGTCAGGGCATTTCTGTTATCGGTTTGATGCACTGTCATGTTCTTATATGAAGCTTAGGATAATAAATGGCTTTCGTTTTGAATATTTAAACTACAGTAAAGACAGCCTGAACTAAAACAAAATTCTAATTTCCTATCCTTTTGAAGGAGCCAGTGGTAGAAGTCTCTGTTTTGGGCTGTCAGCTTTGTAAACAAATATAACAAGACTTTATTTACAATGCATGATGTGATAATAAGATAGCTATTAGAAAAGTGGTACTAGTAATACTTTCACTATACACTTGGTGAATACAAATTCATTTTGCCAAGGCAGCATCACAAATCCCAACTTCATCTAATCTGTGGTTTGATACAAATTGCTGTTCTGTAAAAAACACACTCATCTCCTGCAGTCTGATCTTCATACCACAGTTGCCACAAAGATAACTGTCTAAATGTTGTTAAATTTGGATTTAAGATTTTATGTAATAACATGAGTTAAATTTGAATATTCTCTCTGGTACCACTGAAGTCAGGTGGCTTTTTGCCATTGACTTCAACAATTACCCTTGATTACCCTTGGAGAGTGTATTTTTTTCTGCATTTCATGGAGATGTAACAAGTGCCTCAAGGATGTATGAATCCAACAAGGAAAAGAGGAATTCTGGGGACTTTTTCTAATCTCACATTGCTATTCTGTTAATATTTTGGTTGCTGGGATGTACTGTAGTTAGATTTTACTTGTTAGCAGAGTTTTAAGGTAGCTTCCTTGATCACTGTAAGGATTAATGCACCTTGAGAAGAGTGGCATTTGTCAAGTTTACAAGTTCACCTTTCCCATCACCAAGAAAGAAATCTTTTCTCTATCTAATGCTCTCTAATATATTGTTGTACTCTGAAGCGAATCAAAGGAATTTAAGCAAACAAGTATAATAATGGCAATCAACATTGCCATAATTAACTATTAATAGCACACAGTTGAGAGAGTATTGCATGCATATTTATATATGTTCTTCTAAGAAACTGATGCTGAATGAAGTGAACTAACAATGACCTTAGAATAAGAATTTATGTAGAGTGATCAACCTTTCAGCGGGAGGCCCTGAGAGTACAAGCACAGGAGAACAGCAAAGGCTTTGAAAGTCCAAGCACAGGAGGATACCAGAGGCCCTAGGGCTATGAACACAGATGGCCAATTATTGATCACTAAAGGAATACAGCCCTTGAAAGGAACTGGTTTCAGAGCAAAACAAAAGCAATGACCATACAATAAAGAAATATGAATGGCTTAATTGTTTTAATGGTTTCATCAATTATGCTATCAGAAAGTTATATCCTGAAGAAAAACAGGAACCTTCTGTTGGAGGAAACTATATGCTATCCATCTTGAAAATTAGGAACCTTCTGTTGTAATATTTTTTCCAGCTATTTCATACGGAATACATAACCTGATCATGTAATGGTGTAACAAAATCTGCGGAAGCTCTCTGTCATCCATAGCATAAGCAGACCCACCTTTAGTTTGTGTGTGTAAATGTGGGACAGAAATGAGTAGTTGTGTGCAGGTGCCTTGCTTCAGAATTGAATATGAAGAACTGATCACTCTATCTCTTATATTACTATGTTTGTATTACTTATATTACTATATATGTAAGTATGAATTTATTATCGTTAAAGGGAAACATATCTTTGCTGTGGTTTGTCTAATAGTCTACTGATAGCATCTGATCTAGTACCCCACCCTTGAAGCATCGTTGCAATTTGGATGCAACTCTGGTTGGTGGAGAGGCATCCTCTTTTTCCAACAGTATCCACATGTGTCATATAGCCATTCTCTTTGTTCCAGGCCTGCTGATCTGCTTGTTCTTATCAGTGAAAACACAGCATCAAACCAGCTTGGGGAAATTCACTCAACTATGTCTCTTTTTCTCCTCTTAGCGATTGGAACAATATAAAAACTGATGACAGTGGCTCACAACTGAGAGAGGATTGCCTTTGTAGAAGAGATTATAAAGGACATTTTAGGAAAAAATGGTTTTTAAAGAGAAGGAAGTAAACTACTTTAGGACATTTTGGGAAACATTTCCTCCCAACTTGCCACCTGCATTCATCATAGCAAAAAAAAAAGAAAAAGAAAAAGGGCAAAAAAAATCAGCTTTCCATTGTTGATCTACTGGAAGATCTATAAAGGCTCTTCAGAACTGTTTTGTCTCTGAAAGCACTGGAACTACAAAACTTTGTAATGACAGAAACAGTCGGAGGTTTCAGAAATGCAGCTCTGGCTATACAAGACCCTCATCTCACTATATCCAACTCCTTCTAAACGCAAGATGGAGACAAAAAGATGGTGAAGAAGAGTAACTGAAACTGGTGAGAGAAGAAGTCATCATCTGCACTACTGCAGAAACTCCAGCTTATGTCCAAATAAAAGGTTTTCTTCAAATATTGGTGGAACTGTGTGTGTGTCTGAATACATGTATATGTACATTATATATGTGTGTGTGTATGTATATATATATGTATATAACTGTCAGCAAAAGACTAGAAATTGATCCTTTAGTGATAGAAAATCAGAAGAAATCTTCCTGTGATAATATTAGACGTTCTTTCCTTCTTTATTTAGGCAAGATTTTGTGCATATTTTCTGTTTTTTGAGAATGAAAATAATTTAGTTGAGCATCTGCGTAGTACAAGACAGTTGCTTTCCACAAATCATTTGGACCTGGAAAAAAGAGTTTTTGGGGGCAGGGGAAGGAGTGCTCTTTTTTTAAAATATCTATTCCACTTGTGATTGGAGCTGTGAAAATAACAAAAATTAAAGTATGTAATAAATGATCATCAGGAAAACATAACCATTAGGAATGCAATACTTTATCCACTAATTCTTGGAAGACTTCAGAAATATTCCCAGCAATCTACAAAAAGCAAAGCTTAAATGAGGAAAAAATGTTGCGATGGGATCAGTAGAGTTTGGCAGCTTAAAACACAGGAAATAGAGCTTTTAATACAGGAAATCCTATGAGGTGAAGAAATATATAGTGTTGCTATGTTTCAATCCTGAGAGTATGTCACAGAGCCAGATTAAGGTTTTGCGGGAGGTTTTCACAGTTAATGAAAGTAGAAACAATTTCCGCCTTTAAAGAAATACAAACCATATCATCAGTAGCATAAAGAGCTGTGCGTAGCTGTAGTAATGATAGGGAACGAAAAGAGAAGGAAACAGGCAGAACAATAGCTCCCTTTGCTCATTATAGGCGATATGTACCACACAGTACAACCTAGCAGCCCAATTAACTCTCTCTGAATTTTCCCTAATATGTTTGCCATCTCACTGAATGATCATATTGGGGACCATTCTCATCTGCATCTTATTTTTATTCTTGACTGCATCCTAATACTGTCTGTCCCTGGAATGTAGTAGGGTAAGGAGGAGGAATCTATTTGTTTATCTAAATATAAACACTTGAGGTTTCGTTTTGAAAACAATATTGCTGCTTGTGTCACTAAAGAATAAGATTTTCATATGCTGCAACCTCTGTTGTCAACATATAACAGAGAATTCCTACCCAAAAGTAATTAATGATGAAATAAAAATTACTAATGATATAAATTTTGCAAATGTTGACTAAAACATGAGAAATGCTCACATCTTATTTCCTCCTTAGAGAAATAGTAAATGGTCTTCATTATGTCAATAACATTTTTTAGAAGTCTAAGCACATATTTGTATGCTCTTTATAGTAGGGTCTGTTTTTTCAGAGTACCAGCATTTCTATGATAAACTTTAATTAATAGTTAGAGAGAAAAGCACATCCTTTTCCTTACATGGACCTTCTATTTGTTTCTCAAATCTGTTTTCCAAGTTTGATATTGAATTTAATGTCAATATGGAGTCTTCAAATTAACTTAATTTCCTGGGTCTCAGTATCTTTCAATAGAAAGTAATCTCCTTGGCTTCGATCCCCCAGAACACCTAGCAGACATTGTCTTCAGAAAATGTCACTCCTCAGCTTTTGAAACTGGTATATCTTTTTTCCATGTCAAAGTGCTCATTTTTATGGTCTGTACATCCTTTCTGAGTTATTGGTATGACCAACACAGCATAAAGTCTTTCAGGGTTTTTGAAAACCTTACTGCGGTTAGATTGTATGATACAAAACTACACATGTGGGTATATAATGGGAAAACAGCAATGAGAGTATTTTGAAATTTTATTTTCATAGGGAAACCAATAACTTTAAACTTAAAACATTTTCTAGGTTAAATAGAGTCTGTTTTTTCCCTTGAATTTTCCCCAGTTCCTACTTCCTCTATTCTGAGTGTTTCTATACATATGCTTCCTGGGACCATTGGGAATGCTTCAGGATGAGATACAAAGTTAAAAAAAAAAAAAAAAGAAGAAGGAGGAGAAAAAAAAAAAAGACAATGACCGCTTCCTAGAAGAATTAATCTTAAAACTATGAGAAAAGATGCTTGTTTGTCTTTGGTCTTGAATAGTGCACAGAACTTCATTCAAGAGGTATTTTGGGACTGTCAGTCTGTAATAGTGACCAGAATACAATTCAATTTTATATTATTGGGAGAGAGCAAGATAATAAGCATGCAGAGATCAAAAACATTCAAGAAAAGGAACTATACAAAAATGAGATAATTATAAAAACAAACAAACAAAAAGAGGACCAGACCAATAAACAAGAAGCCTATAAGCAACCTGTAAGCAGTTAAAAAAAACAAAACAAAACACTGTATTAGAAGTCAAGCAAAAAATCATGCAATACCTATAAAAGAAAATATAGCAGCCTAAAAATCTCCAAAGCTCTTATGGCTCAATAGGAAAGCTAAGGAGACTAAGCTAGGGAAAAGGTCAGCATTTTAAAATRGAAAACTTTCACAAATGAAGTGACCAGGAAAGAAGAATAAGTAAATCTGCACTTTCTTATTTACAAAAACTGTAAAACACAGCAATTCAAACATAAACAGGAAATTAAGAGACCTGAAAAAGAACCTGAAAAGCACTTTGCCAAGGATGCCTGGACCGAAAGTAAAAAGTTCTTTAACTATATGAAAACCAGAAAGGCAGCTGAGAATTATGGAGACCACTTGATGACAAGGGTGTAAAGGACACACTCATGGATGATATAACCATAGCAGAAAAAATGAGATAGTTCTTTGTGTCAGCCTTTGTGTTTGTGTTGGAGAGACTCCCATATCAAATACAGTTTGAGAGGAGCTAGCTGGGTTTGAGGAAAATATTGGGGAGTACTAATTAGATGCAGTAAGCCACTGAGCATATGCAGTGACCTGGAAAACAGAATGTGATGAAATTTTTGCTTATAAACTATGCTAAACTTTTTCAGGTAGGCAAATGTGGTGGCAATGCCAAGGAACTCCAGAAGAACTTCACAAAACCAAGTGGACAAAAAGGTGAGATATCAACTTCCAGGTAAATAGATCTGAAATAATGTATCTGGGGAAAAATAATCTAAACCTCACTTACACAATGGTGAGCTTGCAACTAGTCATTAAAACTTAGAAGAAACCTTTTGAAGTCATCACTGATGGTTCTGTGAAATCATTGGCTCAGTGTTYAGTAGCAGCCAAAGAAGACCATCATCATCAGGAAGGGTACTGAGAACAAAACAGACAGAAGAATTTTGCTATTATATAAAACTCTGATGCACTCACATCTTGAGTAGAAAGAGCAGTTCTGGTTCCTGCATCTCAGAAAGGATGTGGAGGAACTGGAAATTATATAGAGCTGAGCAAATAAAGTGATTAGGATCTGAGAAGTGATTTGCCTTGTGAAAAGAAAATAAAAGGCTGGGGGTCTTTTGTCCGGAGAGGAAAAGACCGATTAAGACATACAAAATTATGAAAGAGGTAGATAAGTCTAGGTTTTCCAGATGCTGAAAGGGATTGAAAGTGTCCCTCACCAACATCCGCTTCTCCACCTCCTCCTGGGTAGCAGTTTCTTGTGCCAGGAGTATAACCCTTTTCCTGGACATCTTGGAGGCTCATGAGCGTGGGTTCCCTCACCCTTATCTTTGCCCACCTGCAGGTCTTGGGGTGGAGGAAGCAGTGACCACGAAGCAGTGGGTGCTGTTCTTCCTGCTCAAATTGGAAATAGAGCCTTGGCTGCTGATGGTGATATGAGAGAAGGTGGCAGGTGGAGATAAACGTAAAGGAAAAAACAGTAAAGAGAACACTATCCTCAGCAGTTTGATGGTCAAAAGACTATACTACCATGCAAGGCCTAGGRTTCCCAAAACCTTTGCTTAAGCTGTCAACAATTTGCTTTTTTCATGAAAGAAACTAGGTCCTTCAAGCACACTTCTTAAGAGTAGATTTGTATTCTGATTTCTCTGGGAGTACATTTCTTAGGCCTTTCAATTTGATATTTATTGTTTTCCCCCTCTCTGTCCTCTGAATGTGACACAAAATTTTTTGCTTTATCTATTTATAGAGAATGGTTTTTTTCTATATTTGACATAACTGTATTCTCTATGAAGAAGTTTAGCTGGACAATTTACACGATTCAGTCTTTTCTGTAGTATATTGTTTGTGTGATCATCTTAGATAACTGATGAAGGAATGAATTAACAGTGTTTTTTGTTCTTTCTAATGTATATGTTTCCATGATTATACATACAGTTTGGATACAATTTCTTCCAATTACTCCTCCCTTCCCCCTTCTTCTTCTCCCTCCCTGCTCTCTCTGTCCATAATTAGAAGGAGCTGAAAGCCACCTGTAAACATATGGTTTGGTAATTCAACGGATCAGGAAAAGATTAATCTAACCTGRCTTCATACATCTTAAAGCTACATATGCACTCACTTTACAGTCAATGAAGAGAAATAGGTAGCTCCAGAAGATGATTTATCTCAGTTATGTTAAACACCTTTGTATGAGATGAATTTCAGTCTTCTGATTTGTATTTTTCTCTCCTGACTATTAAGGAAGCCTACACTGACTATCGAAAATGTAGACAACCAGTTTTTAGATGGCCAAGTTCAGGCATGCAGGCACCATGCAATTACTTATTTTCATTTTAATGAGAACCCTGAAATATATTTCCTGTGTACACATGTGTGTATATGTGCACGCGCGAGAGAGAGCATGAATGTCATTGCCACTGGCAAGAGTCATAAATGTACAGCAGATTCGATAGCCAGTGTTGCACAATGATATAACACTGAGTCCTGCACAGCTGCTTTCTGTTCAGGCGAAATACTAAGTCCTCATTTCCAATTTGGTTGATAAGGTGTATCTTTAGGTAAGAATCTAAAACTCACATCTCAGTAGCTGTGAGTTGAGGTTTCATCTACCSTGAATAGGAAGTAAGTGGCAGAGAAGTCTTGGTGGAGGATACAAATAATACTTTCTTCCTTTATGAAGCTCTAGGATCTATGAATACCCAAATGTTATGGTCAAGAATCCTATGAACTGTTACCAACATTAGCATTATCAGCACCAAACTGAGAGGAATTACAAAGGGCCATGATCAGCACTTCTCTTTTCCTGTTCTGGATTTTCTTTTCTTTTTTTTTTTTTAGGAATGGTACATATTTGAGGATGTTCATCCCCCAAAACAAGTGTTTAAACTCCAGGTTCACAATCCCTACATGTCTTCAATCATTAAAAATAAGTTCTATGAATTCCACTTTGAAATGTCTTTCTGTAGCTGTTATTTCTTACTACCAGGATAAGACAGGGTGCTGCAATTGGTACAAAGATAAGCAGAGCAATTTCTTAAGAAAATAACTGGTGCTTAAGAAAATAACTGCTGTGAGAGAACAGACTTGCATACCTATTCAAATATTTCAGTGCTACTATAACAAAACTATGATATTTAAATGGAAAAAAACACTGAGGTTAAATACACAGCTGCTGTAAACTGGCAAATTAGGTGAACTTTCCTGAATTATACGTGTTGATGATCTGACTTCTTATTACAGACATCTTTTAACTACTGAAAGAAGTTTGAACTTATGCCTATTTTTGTCCTTGATCTATGCTTGTGTGCAAAGATATTACAGGTAATGAGGCATTTTATTTCTGATAATAGTGACAACACATAATTATGCTATATATGTATTGTGATATTTTAGCTTTTGTTCAGGGTACTTGTGGCTTGAACATATTTGACTTCTTTTGTTATTCTAGAAATGATCTCACATTTGAACATCTGACTTGTCTTTTCTTTCATATCTTGATGACATGACTAAAAATAGTTATTATCATTATAATGATTATTATATATGTTCTTATATATTATTGCTATCATTTTTACTACTACTACTCTTATTATTACCAGTACCATTACTATTACTCCTATTGATACTAATGTTAAATAATAAAAATAACACACCAACCCTAATGTTTAAGAACTCTATTATTGAATAATAGCAACAAAGAAGTATAGTAGAAAAGAAAAGAGGGAAATAATGATAAATCATTATATAAAATGAAAATAACTGGGTCACAGCAGATCAACTAATTATAATAGCTTATGTTCTTGGTTCATTCAGGCAAAAGAAGTAACAGAGAGATTTCAAAGATCTGAGCTCTTATTTTTTTTCTTCAAGTTGTGACATCTTTTGCACATTTAGTTTCATTTAGAGACATTTAGTTTCGTTTAGAGAATAGTCCTGAACTGTAAAACTAGGAGGATCACTTTGGAAGGTTTCCTATGAGCAATTAAAGAGAACTCTCAGGCATTTAAAACACAAATTAGCACTTCAGGAGACAGAATGGTCTGATCCAAACTGCTAAATGCAGTCAGTCAGCACTGTAAAAGAGGCCTTAAATGGATTTAGTTATATCTGATATATTCTAAGCATGAATTGCACTCTTTTGGTCAATGGAAACAATATTATTTATGTGGATTCTGATGACCAGAGTTCAATAAATCATGAGCAAATTGGCCATATTGTGTTTTGCAGCCATTAAGAAAAGGAATATAGAACTGCATGTACAACAGTAAAATAGCTGTCAGTGGTCGGTTTGACAAAGCAATGAAAAAAAATTAAATTTTATTTTCTAACAATTTGATGGATACAATCTGCAATTCTCTATAATTTCAGTAGAAAATACAAGATTGATTCCACAAGTCTCTGTATTTCTTTTACATTCCTGAAAGTTCCTACATTTAATATTTTAATCTCCACATTTAATCCCATTCAGCTCGGTAAACTAAACATAGGCATACAGGACTCAATTCTGTGGTAGAAACGTAGGCAACAAGTACCATTTGTAATGGCCCAGCATGTCCACCCTAGTGCCCCGCTCACACTTTGGGCAAGTTCATTTCTTCACCACATATCATGTCATATCTGACAACTCGGTGCAGGTGTCTCTGATATCTGCAGTGTCTGGCATGGCACTTGACTACCCTCTTCAAACAGCAATATTGAGATGTGGTCCCTATGTCTGAGCTAGTTAGTCGACTGCCTTTATAGACAGTGAATAGAAATAGCACATGTAGGCTGTGACTGATCTCATCCTAAAGTAACTGTCTACAATATATCAGAAGAATGAGTCCCTTAAAGTGCCTGTTTCTCTCCATGGACTGTAAGGACAAGTGCAGATGTAGATATCTATATTGTAAATGTCAGATATGGGAAACAAATCTTATCCTTCCTGTTAAAAAAAAAAAAAAAGAATTTTTCCTTTTTTAGTTTTGCATTTCAGTGAGAAAAAGAAAGGGAAAGCACTCATATAGCACATGATAGGACTTCATTTTTTTTCAGACTTAAAATTCAATTATTCACATAGTCTGACTCCTTCTAGATTATGTCTTGATTTAATTTTATTTTCTCCACTATTACAGTGAATGTAAATAAAATATGGTTGCTGTTATAAATGTATAATGGTGGACAAGTTGCTTATAATTGTATTCTCAAAATGTGATCTTCATATTTAAAAGTTCTGCAATTCAGTTTTTCTTATCTTAGGTTGAATGCTAAGAATTGGAAAAATTCAGTCTTGAAAATTCCTTGAAGACATTCAGCCTAAAGCTGTGATTCAGTCTGTTTCAGAAATTTAGTAAGATCCAGTGCATATAACTCATTAACACAGAAAACATTTCATAGATTTTGTCGAAAGTCCACAAAAACATCAACACTTAACTATGCACTAAGGCAAGCTTTTTTATTTACGTGTATGCCTCTACAGAGGCTGGCAGGACAYGCTTTATCACTTTGCAGTATTATATAATGATATCAATTGTCTGTAGGTATTCATAACAGGGAAGTTATGTTTCAGCCTGATCTGACCAGTTTTACAGCCCTCCTGTGATCGTATTCAATAAGAACAGTTTTTAAGTGTTAGAAATCTTCAGTAACCTTAGTAACATCCTCTACAGCAAAAACTGATGGTGAAATATTTACAAAGTTGTGTATAGAGGCAATGAAAGCTCAAGCATTATCAGTGTTGTATAATGTCTCTCCTCCTTAGTTTTATGTCTTTATCTCTTTCATTTATTATATTTCGCTCCTGCAAAAATTCCAGCAGTGCTACCTGCTCTGGATTAYGGATTTTCCCTAACATAACTACATGACAAGCACAGTGATTGCATCTTATAGTACTAGTGGATCTGTGTTGGTAAAATTTTATTTGTGTTGGTTCAGTCGTTGGTATGGAAGACCTCATGGTCCTCAGCCAGATCTTTTATAGCTGTCTTGCTTTCAGCAAAAGAATACCTGCACTTTAAAAGGTCAACCTAGGACTTAAAAAATACCCTAAAACTAACTGAAACTGTCCTTTATAGTTTCTTAAATCAATAACTGTATGGAAAAGCTTTGATATCGAGACATCTGGAAGCAAATCAATTATGATAATGCTGAAGTCTTTGAGATAAAGTTGAGCTAAGCTGGAGGCCAGAGAAAAAGAAAAAGTTCAAAGAGAATTAGCTACCGTTTCCCAGTTATAAGAAATTCACATTCCAAGCATGTAATTGTACCTGTTCCTTACAGGTTTTTTGTTCTCACTGGATTCTACTCACAATTAGTAAAAGTAAATATCGTCACCCTGAAAAATATAATCATGACTAGTTACAATTAGCAGGCATACGTAGAAGTAGAGAAAAGGGGAGAGAGATGCAACTGCAGATTTAAAAGATAATAAAGAAAACTGGAAATATAACCTTTTTTATGTCATTTTTAAATAGATTCCTTTATTCAAACTTTCTATCCTCCAAACATTGAAAGTGTATCTTGAAATTTACCAATAGGTAGAAATATTCCACAATTACCAATGGAATTTTCCATTTGAAACGTAGAGAATATTTCTGGCATATTTCTTGTGAAGTCTTTTTTCACAAGAACAATTTTTATGTGAACCAGTACACTTCTGTAGGAAGTTTAGAAAGAAATAGATAGCTAGTGGATCAAGAGTTTAAGGCCTACACTTTTCCTTTATTGCAGAGAATTTGCAAGTGTATCAAACAGTTCTATCGAGGATGTATCTCCTATCTATTGTGATCAGATGTTTCTATCTTCACTAGTACAGAAAGTAAATTCCTCTTTGTGTTAGGCATCATCTCTGGCTCATCTTCTCTAATTATTCAAATCAATAAGAGCAAAAGTGTTATGAGTGTCATACTATTCACTTTCAAATAAGAAAGAGGAAGTAAACTTCTCTGTCCCAGATAAATTTTAATCTAGAAAGATCAAATTGTTTTTTATTCCTTAAGGGAAAAATTTTATCAAACAGGTTAATTAAGAGTGTCAGCAACCAAGCTGTCATTTTTAATCAGCAAATAGATAGCTGATATGAGTCACTGAATATTGTTCATTGCATACCAAAGAAGATTGATTCCCTCCTGGGCTACTCCAAATTTTCAAGTATGCCTCCGTCAGTTAATACAGTGAAGGAAATCCAGATGATCCAGTGCTGACTCTAGATTGTTGGCAATCCATATAACAGCAGGTTTGTGAAACTTCTGTAGTGCAATGAAACCCTGTTCCCATTTTCTTTAGATAAGAATAGATATCTGCGGGAAGATATAATATTTATGAAGTCAAGAATTTTATAATGATTTATTCTCTGATAAGTGGATATTGCCAAYGTAGTCCCTGATTTCTATGATATTCTCTTTTTTATTGACTGCAGTCAGCCTCGGGGAGGCACATATGAAAACCAATTAGTTGAGACCTTGAAGCTTTTCACAATTTAAAAGGAGGAGTATGAATTCAATAAAAGTAACCAGGTAATGAGTACTTTATTTAGGAAGAAAAATGGAGTTCTGGATATCCCTATTAATATCTGCAATCTTGATATCTGTATTTGCATGTCTTACTGAGCAATAGGAAGTGCAAGGACATATGAGTATGTAGAAACAAATGTTTTATTCAACAAATGCATTTTCATCTTCTGCTTTCAAATTAATCCATGATTTTTTCAAATATATTAATTTTAATAATTTTTAAATTATTAAAATGACATATTACATCTTCCTCTGTGTATGATATGAGAGTCATTAATTATAACAATTTTAGATATAGATAGGCAGATACCAGCACAGATCCTGTGGTGCAAATGCTGTAAGAGTATGAATCCACCAAAGTGAGCCCTCTTGATGAGAGTTTTGCCATTGACCTAAAAGATTGACCTTAAAATTTCATCATGAAAAATAGATTTCTGATACACATACTCAGGYTTACAATTTTAGAACACTGTTTGCTGCTGATATTTTTAAATTAGGGAATACTGCTAGGATTTATCTTTGTCATCACAAGTTAAGCCTTTTTCATACAGTATGGGATTTACTTCCCCAGTTTTCCTTTTTTTTTTCTTATGTTAATCCAGGGTAGACATCTGCATTTTCTGCTTGTCCTTCTAGCCTTCTTTCCTTGTTAATAGGACCTTCCAGAGTGCCATTCATCTAGCTTATTTCAGATATTAACATTAGAGTGACAGTTTAGACTTTATTTAAGAGTCAAGTCATTTACCCACACATATGTACCCTGTGCCATTTCAAATAACCTAGTTCCCTCCTGCTGATGGTCTAGAAAGGCATGGTTCTTCCACAGATCTTGTGGCATGTCTGTCATTCCCACCTAGATATTTCATCTGTCACTTGCTAAATTGGTGTGGCCAGCTGTACTGAGCCCTTTGTGTTACCTCCATTGATTATAATGAGAGCTAAAGACACCTGCTTATATACATATCTATATTGTGGACATTTGCAGCCAGCCAAGATGGTTGTTTCCTAACATGTCTACTAAAATCTCAAAGAGGTCTTAAAGAAAAGGTAGATATGGATATGCAAATATAGTCCTTGGGCTGTTTTCTTGTTCAATCTTTGTGCAAAGGAAAAGATATCCATTTCTTTATCTGTTCTCTGATACATCTCAAAGTTTTCCCTATAAGGCCTTGCATACTTTAGTGAAGCCATTGCAGACTAAAAGTGAAATATTGACTCTTTGAAGTTAATAAGAATGTAGTCCAAAGTATCTGCTGTTGTTTTAACTCAGCTATATACATTTCAGAACAGGTGACATGCTTTCATAACCGCTCCTTATTTTTTTTTTTTTAATATGGCTTGTAGCAGTGACAAAAAGATGGTTACATCTTGCTGAAATTCATCTTTATCATTGTACATGGTACAGCTTATGAAGCAGTTTGCTTTAAGAATATTTAAATGGCCAAATTTTTGCATTAAAAATTTCGGCTCACATAAAATGAATTCCTTGACTTTCTGTGTAGGAGTTATCTTCAGATGGTGGGAAGCTAAACTGAGGTGTCTGCATGAGAGTTAAGGGAAGATTCTGTTGTCTGAAAATAAATGCCTAGTGCCATTTAAGACTCTTGGTACTAGATACCTGTGTTTGAGCAGCTAAATTGAGCTTCTGCTGTTTTTTGACATATCTTAGGGTATCTCACCTGTCCTCCAGCTGCTACTTCACAAGTTCCCAAAAGAGATCTTGGATATCTAGGGATTCTCAAAAAGGCATTTACCTCTTGCAACTGAAATTCTTCCCTCCATCAACATTAACTAYAGTGGCAACTTAGCCCAAGGTAGTTCAGATGAGTGTTTAGTGCCATTTGAGACTCTGTAGGATATACGAACGTTTCCAGGGGATGACAGATACCATACTGGACTACCAGGACATGCTCATCTTTGTAGATTATATTTCAGAGGTGAGGTAAGATATCCTAGAACAACTCAGAAGACACTAGATTCTTCTAGTGAGGCATGTCAAGCATATCAAGACCCTAATTCAAATGAAGATTGAAATAAATATTGAATTTTTTTGAAAATCTGAAAAATATGATTCTTAAAAATCTTGTATTCCCAGAGCCATTAACAGCACACTGTAATTCATCACAATTTTTAATTGTTTTCATTGTTGTACATGCACATTTCCACTGTCTTCAGCTGAGTGCGTGGATAGTGAAAGATATTTTATACAGGTATAATAAAAGATTTGGGATATACACAGTTACAGTATATCACTGAAGAATAAGTGGAAGGACTTCTCAATATTTATTTAAATAGATATATTAAGAAAAGGTAATAATTACTTTATACCCTCTTGCTATGAAATTCTAATAAAATGTAAAGTTATTTACTAGCAAGTGTGTTAATGGAAATCTGTAATAATAATTAAATTGATGCAATTAAAGTCTTTCTTTGGTGGAGAAAAGAAACAAAAGCATAAAATAAATTATTAGATTATTCCATATCTTGTAGATATGTTTCAAAGTGTCAGATCTCTTTCAAAATAACAAATCTCAAAGATATTTTAAATTTCCAGTGGTCATCTGTTCTTTGTTGAAGGGAAGTCCAAAGACTTAGAAATATCAAATTTGTCAATAATGAACCTAAAAAAGATTCACTTGACATGCTAGACTTGAATGTGACAGATAATTTGATAATTAGCTGATGAAGTTTTTCTCTTTTTTTTAACTGTATTTATTTTCTTAGCAAAATGGCATGAATGTTCTGCATCCAGATTGCTTTGTGGCAGCCCAATTGTATACATTCCTAAATTTAAATTATGAGATAGGTTTAGGTGGCTTATTTATTTTTCTTATACAAGTCATAAATGAATGAGCAAATACTGTGCAATTTCTCTGAACATAGACCAGCTACTTCAGATAAATGTCTTCCTTGGCAAAGGAAATTCAAGAGAAAAAAAAAAAAGTTGCTGTCTTTTATTTTCTCCTTTCTTTCCCATCCAAACAGCTAATCCATGTTTAAAAAAGAAGAAAGTGCATATTCAGTTCTCCAGAAATTATATGTTATTTTTACAGCATCCTTTGGAAACTTTTCAGACAAAGATGACCTTGCCCTAGAAGTGAGATTGCAGTTCTGAAAAACCTGAAGGTGTATGTAGGTTCCTGAACTTACTTAAAGTAAAAAAAAAAAAAAAAAAAAAAAAAAAGAGTAAAAATAGTGATAAACAAGTACTTTTAATACAAGTAAAATCTCTGCATGGAAATCATACTATGTATCAGGCATTGGCGTGAAAGTTAAGCTCTGCTTTAGATTATTTGAACTGCCTAGAACATGTATTCAGTCCTACCTAGTCAACCTGTTAATGGAAGTGCCCTCTAATATGTAATTTCTCTAACTCTAAGACACGTTTTTTAAATAGTTTTTTAAGATGACCATCTGCACAACAATGATGAAATCCACAGATTGGATTCATCTTGTTTATATATGTGTATATATATGTATATATGTGTGTGTGTGTATATGTGTGTATATATATAGGTTTCTGAATGTATGTATGTATATGTGTGCTGAATGTCTAAGTTCCCATTGCAGTTAGTAGAGTTCTAGTCAGTGCAGTCAATAGAACTGAGAAATCAGTTCAGTTCAGATTGCCTTTAAGTAGGTATTGGAGAGTTGGACAGTTTAATAGTTGTATTGACTAGGTCTTGCTCTCATGTAGACAAATACATTTAAATAATTACAAATGTCTTAATCTACAAGGTAAAGCCCACACAATTTGCCATGACTAAACTGCTCACACAAAACCTCTAGTGGCATTTGGTACTCTGCTGATGAAGATGATGATGAGGGACATGTGCTCCTAATGGTGGGGAAACATTTACCAAAGTGCTTTTCTTGCCTCCTCTCTGTCAGGGAGCTGCTCCGCGAGGAAGGGGAGCCCAGGACAGAGGGTGGCAGTGAGGAAGGCAGGGCAGTGGCCTTGATAACAAAGATGGTGCCCCACGCTACCCAAGCAAGAAGAGCAGAGCAGGTCTGGTGACATTAACCAAACTCGGCCAACAGTCCAGTGATCACCAGAGAAGTCCATAGAGACAGGGCAGGTTTGGACCAAAGCCAAACCAAAAAGTCTGGTCAGCAAGGTGAAGTGAAGATTGGTGGGGCACATAAGAGACAAATATGTACAAAATAAAAAYTTTATTTTCCCTCAGCCTCTCCATCTTATATATCTACTTTCCTAGACTTATTTTTCTATAGCTCTGTTAATCTCTGAAACTTTCTTACTGACTTAGAGGTACTTTGCATTTTTGTCTCCTCAATGAACAGCTGAAAACTACCATAACAATTCAAGGAAGAGTTTTTAAAAGGAAGACTTCTAAGAAAAATAGCTTCAGAAGTGAGACTTGATAACTAGCCAGAAGAGCACTGAAGAACGGTAATTAATACATGCTACAGAAGCATGCAGCAGGGCATAATTTCTTCATGGCAACAAGGAGGCAGCACCTTTATGATGGATTTACTATACCTGCACAAGAACCAGGCATGAATACAAGTAGTAAGAAGTGACAGAAATTGGTTTAAAAAGTACACAGAAGTACTATACTGTTAAGGATTCAAATAATGTATCAGGTTTTAGATAATAAAAAAGATAATTATATACTGAAGAGAAAAGAAAGGGTACTATAAAAATCACAGAGTTGGGTGAAATGAGCTGAAAGAGTCAAACAGATTCATTTTCTGCTTCATGGTGGTTATAGCTCTGACTGGTTGGGCTTAGCATTTCACTATGCATGTCAACCATGTGAAAAAAATGCGTGAAACTGTGTGAAAACTAAAAATATCACCTTCCATGTAGATAAGTTTAATGTGTGGTAAGCTGTGTGGTGTGGATGCAAATTTAGCATACTTGAAAAGCAATAACAGTCACAAGATATTTATGGCATCTCTATCTAGACAACCAATATCAGTTATAAGGAATAGAAATTAGTGCTCCCTTAACTGTAGTTTCTTAAACAGCGTCATACTAGTATGTTTTGTATTCAAATATTATTGGAAAGTAAACTGCTATTAAAGTTTAAGGAGTTAGATAATTATTTCATTCAGAGAAACTGCTTTGACTGACAGTGGATAAGGACTTATGAGAAGTTTTAAACAAAGTTATAAACTTGCCTAAATATCCTCTGTAGAACAGAAGATACAGAAAACTGTGTCAGTTCAACTTATGATCCCTGTCACCTGGAATACTTTACATCGACAAATGTAAAAAAAAAAAAAAAAAGGAGAAAAGGAGAAAAAGGAAAAAAAAAAGATGATGAAAACTAAAAAGTAGGATACAGAATTTTTGCAACAAACAGAAATTAGAAATGGAATTAACTTCCAAAAGGTCAGGCTCTCTTTAATATTTTAATTCAGGATTTTTAATAACTGGGTTAATGGATATATTTTTGCTTTTTTTTCTTTGTTTTTGCTTGCCTTTGAAGTCATTAAAGAAAGGTTTGTTCAGTGTTTCAGACAGATGCACATCAACTAGCTGTTCTGCCAAGGCAAAGTTTTTGTTTGTTTGTTTGTTTTTTACCTCACAATTTACTTCAGCTAAACCTTAGGCTATTTCAAATGTAGAAAATACAAACTTATTATTTTGAGTAGGGGGGAACTTCACTTTTTTCTCCTTAGGTGCAAAGTTTTAGTCTGCTCTCAGGTGATGACATCCCTGCTCCTAACGGCATCACTACTGAGCATTTGATAGATGCCAGTCATTTTCTTTGTTTGTGTTTGGAGTTTTCCGCCAAACCTACGGGGACATCCTTCCTTCAGAAGCTGGAAAATGGCTAGAATCCAAATGATTTTTTTTGTGTTTTGGGCAATATTAATTAATAGTCCAGAGTTGTGCTATAAGCATATCAAATGAGTTTAGCAAGACCTTAATTGATCCAAGGAGTGCGAAGAAGAGTTTGCCCATTTCCCGCAACTCATCTTGCAAAACTTCTTTCAACAAGAGATCAAGTACAAACACACTTAGCCAGTGTAATACAAGTTAAAACATTGCAAAGCCAGAACAAAGTCTCACTGACAAATGACCAATAATCATGAAGGTATTTCATTGCTTCCAACATCTCAAAGTCAATATATTAACTTTCTCATTGTTAGGCACCCTTCAAAATTCGTTTTCTATTTATTTGATATGATCGCATGAGGCAATACAAATTATATATATCAATTTGTTTTGGAAAGCTATTCAAATCCAAAGAACATTTACAGTTATTCATTTTTATTTCTGTGCTGCTTGGCATCAAAGGAATGATAAGCTGTGATTAACTCCATTAAATTAAGATTTAAGGAAAGGTGTTTTGAGTCATCTCTAAAGTATAATGTAGCCTGAACAAAATGATGAACCTGGCCCCATGACACAGCTGTGTATCACAGTATAGCTATACATCATCCCTGTTATGTTTTCTGTGGCTTTCCTTCATTTATATATCCCACTGTGTTTGAGTTTCATCAGACTGAGAGACATAATGTCCATCGTTTATTTAATGCTATAAAGGTTTTTCAGTTTTCCCCTGTGAAAAGAATGTGGCAAACAGAGAAACAATATAACATCTGTCAGATTTACTGTGAAGTGCACCTTAAGATATCACAGCAGCTTAGCAATCACATAACAAATTATGTTAGAAGAAGAATTGTTAGAAATATTATATAAATATTATTTTAAAGGGAAAAAAAGTCTGAACGCTCTTGCTGATGGACAAATCTCTGGAACTTTGCTAGGAAACAAAAGAAAGATTTATTATTATTTATGATTTATTTTTTTCTTAAATAGAGATGCATCTTCAGAGAGCCTGAGAATTTGAAGCTAGGCAAAAATACTGTTTTTGTAATGATGGTTGAATTTTGAAAGATTTTTTAGCACTGATTCTTAAGCTCATTTAGAGCTTAAACATATGAACAAATTCATAAAAATAAAAAAAATTCAAAATTTAATAATGTTTTATTATATGAATATCTGGTTAGGTCCTAATGCTAAAAGCTTTTAGGTAGACACAATTCCTTTCAACCACGTAGCATCTTTTGACTTCAAATTGGACTGTGGAAATTTTGCAATAATGGATGGGTAAATCAAAATTGGTTTTATATATGCATGGTGTTTATAGTAATTTCCTGTGCATACATTAACCTTTTTATTTTGATTATTGCTTCTTATTTTAATATTTAATCTGTAATAGTTTTAAAATGTAGTAGTATAGCTTGCTAGCCAGTGTGTTATATCCTGTGCTTGGCATTCATCTGCTGTGATGTAAGCATCTAAATTTAGCTTTTAGTAAAGCCTGGTCAAAATCTAAATATAACTGTTTCAGGAGTAAGTTTAGACTAGATTCCCTAGAAGATAGCAACTTGACAAAATTGGTAGGTATAATATAAAACAGGTAACCAGGCTTTCTGCATGCATGCATTTGTTTCATCAAATTTAAATGGTGTCTAAGTTAGAGTTCCACAGCTGAATTTAGATAGTGTTAGCAGGGAGGAATTTCATTAGTTGTGACCACTGTAATAAATAAGAAAGAATAAAAAATGTGTGAAAAAATGCTTTTCAATCTTCATTTATAACATAAAGATATAAAGTCGCTCAGAAATAGTATTTCTTATGCAATATTTTTGGAAACAACTTTTTACATATGGGAAAATTCATGTAGAGAAAAACTATAAGCATTTCTAAAGGGATAAAAGAAACATACTGATTTTGAAAATTAAAAAAAAATCTTAAAAAATATTATTTAAATACTTTTATGCCAGCTGTTTGCTCACAGGACATTTTAATCCGAAAGATGTCTAGACTGAATTGCCATAGCTAAATGAGCAACTGGCATACATTACATTTTAAAATAAACCATTCAGATTACTATCCATTTATAATATGGCATTTTCTTCCGAAGGATGGAAAAGATGAAGGAAAATAGGAGGCTGAGAGAATGTATATCAAATCAACTAACATCTTTTCTTAAAGTAAATGAATTGCCCTTTTCCACACAAAGTTGCAGGAGGCTGAGAGGTAGAAATGGCAGAAGTGAAATCTGGTTCATTAGTTATTTATCTTTATGTAGGCAATGCAGTACTTCATATTTGTAATATGTAGTTAAAAGGGGAAGAAATTTTATCCAAAAGTGCAGATCAAGAAAGACAGACATCCACAATTAGAAAACAGGAAACTACTACAGCAGTACACCTGCTAGAAAGTATTGACTGTTGTACAAATAAAGATAATAATAATAATAATAATAATAATAATAATAATAATGCAGCCATGTTATTACTGTGATGAAGCCAGAGTATGCTGCCTAAATGTGTGTGGACCACATGGGAAATTTGTAATCTTTGCCTCTAGAATACAGTGTAGAGGACATTGTAGGTTGGATTTTTCTTTTGCATCATTGCTCATTTATTATTGCCATCTTCAGTTGCTTATCTCTCACCATGGATTATACAAAGGGCCTATGCAATTATTTTAGAGAAGATGACCAACTCTTATATGTCTAAATTAGATGAGATTGATCCTGATTAGAATCAGTGGTTGAGAATTAGAACAGGCTGCATAATTATCTCAAATATTTTAATACAAGAATGGGGCACACTATTGCACCTATTTTCAGAGATTTTTGAAGGACAAGAGAGATATCTTTCTTTAAAAATATGTTAGAGAAATGGTCCACAACTTCAAAAGAAACTTAAAATAGTATGAGCTTTATTTTTAATGCTGAGGAAGGATAATCATATTGTATTTCATTTTCAAGATTTACATCTCCTGGCTTTGAATTCATTTTATGGTGATTTATCTGGGGGTAATAGAGTTGCAAATGAAGATGTTGAAGAAATCCAGTAAGAGAGGACCATTGGAAATTATCCTTTCAAAAGAGGGAAAATCTAAATTATAAGTTGTCAGTTGCAACTCAACTTTCCTGTCTCCAGTCCTAGACCTTTTAGGTCTGTTCTGGGATTTTCCTGGACAGTTATTTCTACAATTAAGAATTTGATTGAAAGACAAAAAAAAGCCAAAACAGAATTAACAATTTTTTTCTGGGTCTGTTAAAAACTCTAGTAAATTGTATTCAGTCTTCTGTGGTGGAGAGACAGTAAGGTACAGATAACTGCAAGATAAGCTGCTTTTCAGCATATACTCAAGGTCAGGTCTTGGAGTGACCCTAAGCTACTATGTCTCTCAAGGTACTGCATATTAAAGAAAGGGATCATGGAATTTAATTTTGGAAGTGTGTGGCACAGAACTGCTTGGGTGGGATTAATTTTGAAAACAAGATATCTGAACTAAGGTGTGTGATTCAGTTGCTTAATCACAGACATCTTACGCCAGTGAAACATGCCAATATAAAATGAAAAAGACAATAAAAAAGCGAATACATCCATAAGGGACTGGCACAATACCTGTGCACCTTTGTGACTGTGCAACTTTGTGAAGAAGAAGCTAGAAGCCAAATTGAATATCCTAGGACATCTGTAGTGGTACATATGATGCCTATGAATTCCACGCTACCTGGACTAAAATGGAAGCTTGGACATTTGCAGACACATATTTGCAGACACCTAAATTTAAATAGTCTGTAGCTAGATCTCATTCTCTTGGTCTTGATTCAGTTGCCCCCACACAGATGTCTGGCGCTGTTTGAGATGTGCTCTGATGTCCTTCCTGGCTCCCGGGTGTCAATCCAGAGGGATTCATGTCCCATCGAAGTCTTGTGAAGTATCTGGCTGTCCCATGTGGGATGTTTTGGATACTCTAGAACATCTGAAACAACACTAGATAACACTGTTATGCAACTAAATCCTACCCACTGCTTCCACATTATGTCATATTTAGCTCCATATCTGCTCTGAACATCATAAGGTCTCCCAGTGGTCCTTAAAAGCACAGATACCTAAACTTTTTTTCTGAATTATTATGAATTTGTTTATATTCACAGTGTGCACACTAGAGGTAAGATTAATATCACCTGAGTCTAGTGCAAAGATGTTTATATATCATTTTTTTTAGACATTCATAATTCACTGAGAGAAGAAGGAACCTTTAGGGACTGACAAATTTATGATTTATTTAGATATTTACTTTAAGATTAAATGAATGAGATGAGATGAGAAACTACTGAGAAGCATTTATTGTTCTTCACTAACCATAGAACAAGACTACCTGATTAGCCACTTTGGCTTTGATCCCAAAATATTGTTGGTAAAATAACCAGGAGCAGTAGGGAACATTTCTGAGTATATAAAACATATTATTGGTCCTGAGCAAGCCTCCATTCCTACTTCTATATCACTTTTGATTTTAGAGATCATACTCTTGGTATGGTCTGATACACACAGTAGGCTGAAGGACATTTGAAGGAGCATTGGAAAGGCTGAAAGGCTTCACTCTGTTATAAAATTCGGTTATTTTACTTTCATTTTTAGTTAAAGGTATCTCAAAAAACTTTAAGTTTTCCTGTATAAATCAAAACAAATAGTGCCAGTTATAAGAGGAAAGGAATAAGGGAAATGAATAAATCATGAACTGAAAATAGCCAATGTTGGTACATCTATGGGCAAAAAGTCTATGAGGTTCATATGACTTGCAATACATTTCCATTATTATTTTTTTTGTTAACAAAATTATTAACCTAGAAAATGAATAATTTGTGTTTTAAATGCAGGGGGGTTCCAATTAAATAAAAATTTAAGGAATAATATATCACCTTGAATTATTGAAATAAAAATAATCAAATTTATCTTTACTTCACTATGTCTGTTCCAACACTCTCTTTCTTTTCTCCTGCCACCACCATGACCTTTGGATTCCTAGGACTGATATTTAGGAGATTTTTGAATGCGCTGTCCTGTACTTTATTTAGAATTAGAAGATAAAAGAGTGTCTCAAGATCCTGTGCTATTGCCAAGATATATTTTATTGACATAAAAATCTTTGAGTCTGCAATTGAAAGAAGATATCTCAAATTATGTCAATCCGTATGACTGTCTGTGAACTCTCTCATGAACATAACTGACAGAGTTCAGTGCTCTAATGCTATTGAATAGTGCTGGAAGGCTGGAACCTTATTAGGTAAAGTGTGCTCTAAACAAAAAAAAAAGTATTCAGCATGCATAATGTCTTTGTAGACAGTTCTCTTCTGTGTAGGCAACTAATCATTTACCAGGAATAGAACTTGGAAGACTAAAGTCTGTTGTACTACAGAATCTAGAGAAAGTGCAAGAAATAGCTTAATTTATAAACTCTAATGACTGTAGAATATACTTAACCAAATCATGATAAAAAACACAAGAAAAATCAATTTTATGCAATAGATATTTCAGGATTTGTTTTCCTATTCATATGATTATTTTACGGATTATAAAAAGATATTCTTATTCAGGCTAATAAAATATTATTAATAGTAAGCCTTTTAATTTCACATCATCATTACTCATTTTATGCTCCTGTTGATCACTTACATCTTACCTACCCTGCTTCTGATATCTTTAATTCCTTTTGATATACTACCTGCTGTACTGTTGGAGAAATAAGAAAGAAAGAAATATCTGATTTTCATTAACATAGTGCATGATAGGAACTTTTTTAATGATGATAACTCCTGCCCCCACCTTGAAGGGAGGGAGAAGAGACGTCAGGGGAAAGTTCAAGAAAAATCATTTTGTAGCAGCCAGAAATGAATTACCATCTGTCATCTGAACCACTATAGGTGACAATTTGCACAGCCTGAGCTCATGGTACTCACAAAGGAAATGTGTTAGTTTCACACTGACGTTTGGGAAGGATTTATATAATATAAGGTATTTTGTATCCATCTGACTTCTGTCATTTATATGTTTAAAAACTCTTTCCATAAAAAAAGGATAGGTATAGATATATGTGCTGATGTATAAAAGTTTTTGAAAAGCTTTTTGTGCTTACAAATTCTTTTAATTTCAATTATTCCTTTATTTTAATGCATACAGTCTATAGAGAACTTCCTTTTTCAGTGTGACACTGTATTTATAAATCATCTAGCTTTTTAATATGCTTGTATTCTTAGCAAAGCAACTATATAGTTTTATTTGCCAAAAATATATTGAGAAGACTAAATTATCTGATACAATATGGAAAAGAACAAATAACCACTTTGCAATAGCTACTTTGTTGAAATTTGTAAATTGTTGTTTCCCAGCAATATACTTTACATTACTGAAGGGATTTTTTTCTCATTATTTTGAACATAATACAATGTCAAATACTGAGATGTAATTTTATACCCAATCTTTTGAACACTAGCAAATATCTGTTATCATGTTTAATAGTTATAAACCAATTTCATTATTAATTGAAAATTGTAAAAGATCTTGACCCAAGGTTGTTGTCAGGAAAAAAAAGAAAGAAAAGGAAGAAAAACCTCATCTATAATTTACTTACTAAAGTGCTTCTGTAAAAGAAGTCTAATTATTCACTGAGGCCAAAGATCCAGCAATCTTTCAAACTCTTAATTGCTCTCTTTCACTTCAAATATTTTTGCTTTCTTTTCATCGCAACAATGACCCACAGAATTACTAATTAATGTTGGGTTTATTTTATTTTATTTTTTTTCTTTGAGAAAAGTTGTATTCAAAACTTCATCAGATTTGATGAAGATTTGAAATTAATCAAAGGTGATGTGTGTTCAGATCCAAGGTTCAAATCTACATCTGGTTTAAATTCTGAATAAGTGTTATTTAACTAACATAGGATGAAAAGCAGTCATCTTACTAGAGATTAGTGCTAGAGAGAAGTAATGGGAAAATGAATACAATTTACCTAATTTAAGCACCATATTTGCATCCAGCTGAACCAGTCCTTCAAAAACATGCCTATACCTCTCATGCAGTCAGTATTGTCTAAATTGAGGACACACGAACTGGATGTCTCAGTTCCCTTTAGAGTCAATGGAGACCTAATCAAAATAACAAGGCAGGTTTGATTCATTCGCCTAAATAGCGATTTCTAACACCATGTGAGATTCCCCAGAGTATCTGAAATATTCACACAGAGCTGGCAGATCTGAGGCAGGACTGATGGGGAGCTCATGGATCCAGAGTGGCAGCTGGAGGCCAGGATACCCTACCATATCTCAGGTGGCACTAGACACCTCCATTTACAGCTCCTGGTGAGCTGTGCAGCTGGCCAGAATGTCTTTTTTAGGGAGATCTAAACAGCTATCTGACAGGCTTTTAGGTTGTGCTTTTTCTGGAAAGATGGTCAATAACAACTCCCCATGGGTACACAAAGTTTAGGACTTCTGTCCAGAGTTCACAGTTATCAGTTTAAAGACTCACTGGTATTAATAGATCTATGCCATCAATCTGTGTCACCATCCAAGTGTTCAGTCAGAGTAAAAATACATATATGGAGGCAGGTTAGTGCTGTCTGTTCAGCCTTAAACTTTGTGCAGAATGTGTAAGAGATGAAAAAAAATCTTCAGAAATTCCTTTTAATCTTTGATAGAAGGAGGAAGAAAAGGAAACAGCAACAGTGCTAAATCAAAGCTAGGTTTTCTATACAAGAACCTATGTATGATGGTCTCTTAGTAGTTTTAATTATTCTAAAGGCTGTTTGTTGTACAGTTCATGGTCAAACCTGTACTCTACTTGTACCTAAAGCACTTTGACCTTGTGCCTTACTCTTCCTGATGGGGCTCTTTTACTTGGGTGATTATGTCTCACATGTATTTTAACAAGACATTTGAGAGAACYGAGAATTTTAGCAATAATCAGAACAATGTTTTAGTACTATTCACTTATCTGAAAAACATTGGCTAAATTCAGGGAGTTAATAATTTGTTATTGAAGAATGAATTCTATGAAAGTTTTAAAAGGATAAGATTTTGTTTTGGACAAAATCTAGAGACTCTTATACCCTAGGAAGCAAATGCAGGCTGGCACTACTATAGACCAAACCAAACACACTTTTTTGATATGTAATTATTTTGTAACTTATTTGCTTTTTAAGTAATTGTTTTGTAAGATAATTTGAAATAACACTGTGCCTTTTAAGAAATGTCAGTTTGGTGACACACTGCAGGCTATTAAAGAAAAGACTTGGAAGAGCTACTTTAGTCAGAGGCATTTTTGGTGACTCAGTGTCTTGTAGACTTTYCTTTAAAAAAGATAAGGAATTCCAGGCAACCCAGGCAAAAAATATAGACGTGTCTGACTTTTTTTTCTGGTACTTGTTTCTCTCTAGTGATTAATAACCTTTAGGATTTGATCTGACATCTATTAAAGATTTGCAATTTTTCAATTCTGGGAATGAGATGACCCCTGTAAGACAAAATCTATTGCAGTGGTTTGAGATTTGGATTTKTTTTTTTTTTTTCCTTTTTTGCTGGTATTTAAACATGAAGCATAATTATAATTTTTCTAGGCTGCCTCCATGTTTTCTGTCACTCAGTATCACTCACATTGTTATTTTATCTGACAGAGGGCTCCTGGCCTGTCATGGCAGGGAAAATGAGAGGGAGGATCTTTTCACCACTGAGTCACTGTGAAGACACAATAGGAAACAGTCTGTAATTTTAAATCATCATTGCTAGCCTGCCTTTTCTTTTCACAGGCATAGCAAATGTTAGTGAATATTGTGGAGTGCTAAGAAAGTTGCATTGTTATTTATTGCTAGACGTATTGTTTTTGAAATTATTTACTTCTGTTAAAAATCCGCAAAAGAACATTTCAGTTAGATTCATGTCTGTAAGTGATTGAATCAGTCATGAAAAAATAGAAGCAACAGTTTTATATTTGTAGGGAAATAGAAAAAATCTTATGCTTTAACATGCACAGCATTTTATATGGATAATGTCCATGACCCTATTTTATTTCTATAATTTCGCAGGGACAATTCATTTTAGTCAAGGGGAAATGAATTTTACTTGTTTGCCCTAAGTGAGTAGAAGAATATGAGAACTTGAACTTTGTTTTTTTTTGTCATTTCCATTATTTTTATTACTTCACTGTGGATCTATCATTCTAACCTTTAATTGCTTGATGGGCCTAATACTCTTTGTGAATGCTTCACATTACCTTAAACACAGAAGTTTTGAGAAATTCCCTGCGATCACCAGAAACTTCAAAATAAAATGATTTCCTTAAAATGTACGTTAGAGAGATTTTTTTGTTCTTAAGGAACTAAAATATGARTAGAAATGTGAATAGAATGTGAAATATGAATAGAAAATGCTGTCCGTCTCACAGGAAATGTAATGGTAGTGACTGTCATTCAAATGATCTTGCTCCCATTGCTATTGCATCCTTTGCATGCTCCATGTGTAAACGATGATTTTTAAAACTAAGGGTGGATTCATTTTGTTTAATTTTAGCTGTCTGGAAGCTGGGGGTGGGATTGTTCTCCAGAGTAAGAAAGCTATATTTTGGAGTCTATAATAAAGTCAAGTATTATCTTAATCCCATTATAGTCAATGGAGGTCTTGGACTTGTTTTTCTTCAGCACAGGTGACAAGTGCTATTAAAGCAAATATAAATCTGACCTGTGGGAGGGAGATTTATGCCATTCTGGGCTAGCAGATGAAGGCTAGGCAAGATCCTCTAGAGCATCTCAAATGGCACCAACTGCTTATGTTTCAGCAATTGAATCAGGCTCTTAATCCACACAGTGAATGTTGACTAGGCAGTTGTTCATCACATCCCGAAATAGGCACCTGCTTTGATAAACCAAATAGCTCTCTGCCTTCCACCTACTGTACTGGTGACATCTGATCTCTATGGATGTCATGGGAGCTCGGGTTCACACCTGTGTGTAGACACCTACATTTATAATAGAAAAATATGCATTTCAACTGCTAAAAGTCTTGCTTAATTTACACGGTATTCACAAAACTAAGGAATATTGTACTTTACTGAACTCTGAAAAGTCTAAAAGCCCAGTGCTGTGAACAAATAACTCCCTTTTGACTTTGATGGCATTCAGGTCTACTCCTAAAGGCACACATGTCTCTTCATTTATGGTAAGTGTCTTCCAAAAGAAGACGCAACATTAAGGATCAGAGTTTCTTTTTATTAATAGAACTGTTGTCTTGTTTAGATGTAGGATCCTAATGTCCAGTATAATCAATGTTACTTAATAAAATCAGTACTGGATTAGATAATCTTAATATCTGGTTTAGAAGCTTATTACGAATAAAAACATAGCATATAGTGTATTTCTCAGGTTTGTTGGTATGGATTGACAGATGGTAGATGGCTGGCTTTGAGAAACATTCTTCTCAATTGACTTAAAATTTTCTAAATACCTCTGATAACCAAACCAAAACCGTAAGACAAGGCATTTTCCTTATTATGTATCCCAGTATTATGATAGAATGAAAGCAATTTTGACATAAGTGTTTATATCATTAATTAAGTTTCTTCACTGTTGGAGCACATTAATCAAATAGAAACTTCTTCAAGATAAATCTGCCCAAATAGAAGATGTAATTTATATTTGTCTTTCTTGAATTTTCTTAGAATAGTACAGTGACATTAAACAAAAAGTTAAATTACCTGTTGATTCATTAGCAAACTGAATTCTCTCAGGGGGTTGAACTGAATGATGTAAAAAGAAA
Source organism: Apteryx rowi (assembly GCF_003343035.1). Taxonomy (NCBI): domain Eukaryota; kingdom Metazoa; phylum Chordata; class Aves; order Apterygiformes; family Apterygidae; genus Apteryx; species Apteryx rowi. Next base: position 442,812 of record NW_020450793.1, on the reverse strand, counting down.
TAAAGCACTACCCTTTGTTCAACACATCTTAATGTCAAGTCAAATCTAGTGAAAGTGTTAACTTGGGTCCCCTATTTTTGATGGTCTAAACTGAGATGTGCCAAGTTATTCATAAAGGCTATAGTTCCAGCAGCTTAATGAAAGAGTAACACAGCACATGCAGACTTTGCTTAGTGACAGCCAGGTAAACAAATAGTTTGACTAACTGCTTTAAATATGAATCCACATCGCTAACTGCACTGTGGAGTCAGAGGTCAGGTTGCTTGTAAATAGCAGTGAGATTCTGCCATAATTTTTCTCATGTTCTTCACAATTACAGTGAACTTTTTCCAAAATATGCAAACATTAGTTGATGATATGCTTTGTTAATTATCTCTATTTATATGGAAAAAACTGTGCCTAAGTACACAAAATATTTTTAAAATATAAAGTTGTTGCCATGAGAAGAATTCTCCCCACAAATGTCCTGTATAGAAATGACAAGAGTGTACTTCGGTTTGTATCTTTTTTTTTTTTTTTAACCAAATATACTGTCAAGAAATTTGAAATGAAACTAAAAATATAATTCTATTGCCTAACAACATCTTTGCTGATATCTGGTTTTGTTCCCCAGAGAAATAAACCTTTTTATCACTACTTATTAAATAGAATATTCAAGCTATGCATTTTGGAAAAATGGTGATGTTTTTAAGTCAACATTCTTCCTTTACATGACCAGAAACCACCAGAAAGCAGGGCTGTGAAAATAACAGATTTTATTGTCATTATTTATTTGGCAGATGAACCATAGCCTTTTCTGGTGTTAGTTATTGCATGAAACAAAGAAAAAAAAGTTAAAAAAAAAAAAGTTGAGTATTCAGCTTGATCTTAAATGAAGTATATTCTTTGCATGCACTTGTAAGAAAAACAAGAGAAAGACTTTATTGTAGAAACCACTGGTTCATTCCTTCTTTCCCTTTTGATACTTACTTAGGAAAAAACTTGAGGGAATTTAAAACTTTCTCCCCAGCAAGTATGCCATAAATGCCATTTATGTGTCAAATATAGATAGAAAGAAGCCGTTCTGTAATGCAAAACCCTATGCAACAGGAGAGGCAATCATTATCTTTTTCTCAGTTTGTGAGTTACTGACATGTAAGAACTGTATACGACTATAACTGAGAAATCTAGATGTTACAAAATACTTTATAACATGATAGGGCACTTTTCTGAGATAGAGCCTGTCTTCCAACTCTTAAGTGAGAGTCCTAACTTCCAACCACCTGGATAGAAAGGACATGAAGTATTCTGAATGGCTGACTGATTTCAGAGATGCTTTTCTCCAAACATACTCATAAAAAACAAAAGAAGTATTAAGGAGCTGTTGTGAAAAAGACACAACAAAAAAAGTCTATAGGTCTTCTCAACTTGATAAGTAATGATAGATATGGTATTGATACATACTGGGCATCTTTTTTACACTCAGTATTCAGCAGGCAGACAACCTTTTTTATTAAGCGGTAATGATAATTTCTTTTGACTTATTAGACTTTATTTCCCTACCATGAAGGTATTTGGATGATTGTAAATGACATTTTAATATATACATTCAAATATATGCATTCAAAAATAGCTTTTAAATCTTTTTTTTTTTTATCAGGCACAGTACACCAAACTATCAGCAGTAGAACTATAACCAATATAATAGAAGGAATTACAATTCCATTATATTGTGAATGGATATCATCTTATCCAATTTCAGCTTCTAGAAAGTTAGACATTTAGTCTAACAAGATTGGATAGTTTTGTAGTCCATTTCCAGAGACTGATTCATTCCACCCATTTCTCTGCTCAACAGAGAGGAAACCTTGGTGACTAGCACTAGACTAGCTATTTGGTTTTTAATTAGAGTTAGGTAAGGTGCTTCTCAGCGTTAACATTTTGATATTTTTCAGTTGATATTGTATAGTAAATTAGAAGCAAAGTAAATTTGTATTAAAATATAGAAGTAAAAAATGGTGCTTGTTAACTCTGTTTTCATATGGGATTGCTGTTCTTATTATTTATATGACTATTTAATGCTATGTTTTAGATAAAATACAGAGGTAATCTTAAAATTTTGTAGTGTAAAACACTACTTTGAATTTTTCTGCGCAGTGCCAGCTGTTCAGGTCAGGAAATATATTTGATCATATTAGTCACTGTAGCATCTGCAGGTTTATATGTTAAAGGAACTTAATAATAGATAATCTGTTATCAGTTCATTAATCAAACGCCACTAGAATTGTTTTGCGCTTGAAGGTGCCAGTTGCTTCTGGATCCCAATAAGAAAGGCACAGTCACTTTCAAGATGGATATTAATACAATTTCAAGACTGTTTATTAATAAAGTCATGAGAAAGGTCATAACAAGTTATAAAAGCTTATGTCCCTTCTGGTGCCGGGAACCCTGTGCTGACACAGCATCAGACAGACCTCTAGTTGGGTCTATGGCACACAGCGCAGAATTCCCACCCGTGGTGAGGTTTGCCAACAACTCTGTGTTTCCTTGCACTTTTATAGAGCCTTGTTCACAATATAGATTCATCAGTCACTGACAGCAATCAGCGAAAAGTGGATTAGCTTTGAAGTTCCTATCAGTCCTGTCATAGACTAGACCTATAGTTCTTGGGAACAGTACATAGAGTGGACAAAGTTATACAATAATTCAGGTGGACAGAACAATACATCTGATAATCACATGCATATCTACCGAAGCATACAGTACTCACAATAGGCATACATTGAGTCAGCCATTCTGTGGATCACTACCTCCTCTTAAGTAGTATTCTGGGCTGCCAACTGCAAGACTTAAACTTTCAGCTAACCTACAAAAAAAAGAAGCAACTAGGACAAAATCTGAGAGAAACAAGGGAGTTAATTTAATAAAAAATGAGTGTAGGTCAAAATCCCTCAAAGACAGTTATTTTCTTTTCCTCATCATTCTGTGTATAACTACAGTATCTTCGTGCTTAGGAAAGTGTTTCCATGTCCGTCCCCAACCCCCCCCACCCAACGAGTGAGCCTTGCTTTGGCCCCACTTCTATCTCCTTATTTAGCTCATCAGCTTCTTCAGGCTCCTCCTTCCCATACTTCAGAATCCACTTCCTCTGTTCTTCGTGCACCACCCTGTTTCTAAGACCTACAACTCTTATGCTTTATTGCTGTGAGAGTCACAAAGGATAATGGGTAATGGATAAGCATAACATGACTGTTAGAATAACATCACTTTTTCCTCTCAAATAAAGCAGAAACAAAAAGACAGTGCTCCAAGATGTTATAATGTATGAGCTGAGGGGAGATGCCACACCAGTAGGGCCAGGCACCTGAGGGAACAGTTTCATTCTGCTCCACAATAGGTTCTTGAAGGAGGTTGACCAAGAAACTCCTTCAGTTAGGGTGAATATCTAGTCCCTTTTACCAAATCTCTTCAGAACACACTGTGATAATGAAGTCACAAGTTGGGTGACTGGTAACAAAACTCCAGGATGCAATAATTTTCATAACATCTGCTGAAAATAAAATTGTGGTTAAGAAAGATTAAACAGTTCTTATTCTTTTTCATGGGGGAGTCAAGGTTCCTGCATTTTTCTTTGATATTGTAAAGTCAGTACCTTCCTTCTTTTGTTTTCTTCTATGCTCTGCTACTACCATCAGTTACTATTTCTACATCTGTAAGAGTCATAAAGAAGCAATTTCTTCCATTCAATAAGATGCTTCATACATCTGCCATCCATTCATGGTCAAAATTAACTTTGCATTTCTTCCTAAATATTGTACTTTCCAAACTGATGGATCCAATTTATAATGTCACGAACTCAGGTTAAATACACTCATTGTTAAAAGTACAGTGCACCCTCCCCCCCAAATGTTCTTTGCCTACAGTCTTTTTGGCCTTATTTTAGGATCTAGAATGCTATCTGAATAATAATGCCACCCATTGGTTATATGGAGGGCATTACAACTTGTGTTGTGTAGCTAGAGACTCTTGGCAAACTTTAGTTATGTGTAAGGGAAAATCCAAGGTGGTAGACCACAGTAAATCATTTATCACTTCCAGAAAATGTCTTACTGATAAAAGAAGACTGAAGTGGCCTTTCCAGAAGTGTATTCTTTCTTTAGGAAGCTTCTGAAATTGTTAAAATGTCCAAAAGATAAAATTTTCAACTTAAAGAAAGAGCTCAAACTGGAAGTCTAAATTCCTCAGTTTGCCAAAGTGAAGTGTCTGATGTCTGTGAATGCTTTAAACTAAGATTTAAGCTAAAAGCACACATCTTTTCACTGAGTATTGAATTCAGAGAAGAGCCAATTCATGAGGGGGAAAAAAAAAGAAATGCTAGATACAGTATATCTAGAGAGAGATCTGACTCAGGAATTTACAGTAGGTATCTTTACACATTTGGGAAGCAAAATGCTGAAATCTCTTCTGACTGTAGGCATCTGTTGAACAAGACAGGAAAAAGTATCCATTTCAGTTGTTCAGTCCCAGAAGGTGCAAGGGTTAGGAATGAACCCGGTCAGTGTCTCTCTGATCTGCAGGCTGATCTCCTGTCCTGGACTTGGCCCATCCCCGTCCCTGTGGAGGTGCCTGATGCCCAGGGCTAGGGCTGCCCATGGTTGCCCCAGTTGCCCTGCTCCCTCGCAAGCCCCCATCGCTGCTGACCCCCAGCACACAGGGAGTCACTGGACCATGCGGTGCCCTGACCCAGTCTTAGATCCTTTCATTTTCAAATGATTCCTGAGTTAGGACTTACTGGTTATAACATCTATTCAAGAGGAGAGCAATTTAAATTCTGTTCTCTCTTCTGCATGCAAAACAACTCCCACCCTTTGGATGCAGGCCTAATGAGATACCAGTTATCTCTCTCACTTAATTAAAGCTGTTTCATTATGTAGTCAGGCATGTAGGAGTCAAGGACCCTTAAACCCTGTTGTTGAAGATTCTCACTCAGGTTATCAAAATTTTAGGCCATACTTGTACTGATAAATAAATGTTGACCAGGCACAATCATTTTTGGGGCTCTGGTCCCAAAGCTAGAGGGCACAAAGTTTGGGAATGACTGCCACAGGAAGTTCTGCTTGAAGAGAACTGATGAAAATAGTTCAAAATAAAGTCTATCTGAGCAGGCAGGGATGGAGTTAGGAAAGCCAAAATCCATCTGTAGCTGAATCTGGTGAGGGACATGAAGGGCAACATGAAGTACTTCTATAGGTATAGCAGTAGTAAAAGAAAGTCTATGGGAAATGTAGGCCCACTGCTGAGCGGCACAAGGGACCTCGCGACAAAGGACATGGAAAAGGCTGAGGGAATTAATTCCTTTCTCACCTTGGCCTTTACTGATAAGACTGCCTTCAGGAATCTCAGGGTCCTGGGACCTGTTGGAAAGTCTGGAGCAAAGAGGACTTGTATTCAGTGGAGGAGGATCAGGTTAGGGAACATTTAAAGAAGCTAGACACATGCCAGTCAAGGGACTTGATAAGATGCAGCCACAAGTGCTGAGGAATTTGGCTGATGTCAGTGCAAGGCCACTCTCAATAATCTTTGAAAGGTCATGGTGATTGGGAGAGGTTTCTGAATAAAGAAAATGTTGCTCCTATCTTAAGGAATTTCAGGAAGGAGAATCCAGGGAACTACATGCTCATCATCCTTACCTTGATCTCTGGGTAGGTGATGGAGCAAATCATCATAGAAACCATTTCCAAACATATGAAGTACAAGAAGGTGATTGGGAGTAGTCAGCATGGATTCATGAAGGGGAAATCATGCCTGACAAACCTGATAGCTGTTTATGATGAAATAATGGGCTTGGTGGATGAGCAGAGAGCAGTGGATATTGTCTATCCAGGTGTTAGTAAGGCTTTTGACTGTATCTCCCATAACATTTTCCCAGACAAACTGAGAATGTATAAACTAGAAAAATAGACAGTGAAGCTGCCAGGCTCAAAGGGTTGTGATCAGCAGCAAGAAGTCCAGCTGCTGGACAGTAACTGGTGGTGCACTCCAGGGACCAATATTGGGGCCAATGCTGTTCAACATCTTCATTAATGACCTGAATGATGGGATCTTCAGCAAGGCTACAGATGATACAAAACTGGGAGGAGTGTTTGATACACCAGATTGTTTTGTTACCGTTTATAGGGACATCCACAAGCTGGAGAAATGGGCCAACAGGAACRTCATGGAGTTCAACAAAACGAAATGCAAGTTCCTGCACCTGAGGAGGAATAACCCCATGCACCAGGACAGGCTGGGGGCTCACCAGCTGGAGACCAGCTTTGCAGAGAAAGACCTGGGGGTCCTGGTAGACAACAAGTTGACCATAAGCCAGCAACATGCCGTTGCAGAAAAAAACTCCAACAGCCTTCTGGGCTGCATTAGAAAGAGCATTGCCAGCAGGTTGAGGGAGGTGATCCTTCCCGTCTGCTCAGCCCTGGTGAGGCCGCATCTGGAGCTCTGGTCTGGGCGCTCTGGTACAAGGGAGACATGGACATACTGGAGCAAGTCCAGCAAAGGGCCAGAAAGATGATTAAGGAACTGGAGCATCTCTCATACGAGGAGAGGCTGAGAGGGCTGGGACTTTTCAACCTGGAGAAGAGACTAAACTTGTGATCTTATCAGAAGATCACAGAGGATCTTACCAATGTGTAATCTGATGGGGGGAGTAAAGAAGATTGACCCAGATTCTTCTTAGTGGTATCCAGTGAAAGGATTAGAGGGGCAAGAAACTSCATTTAAACAAAAAGCTTTTTCACTGTGCAGGTGGTCAAACACTGGAACAGGTTGCCCCAGAAGATTGTGGAGTCTCCATCTTTGGAGTTATTCAAAACCCAACTGGATACAGCCCTGAGCAACCTGTTCTTGTTGACTCTGCTCTGAGCAGGTGGTTGGATTAGACAATTTCCAGAGGTAACCGTCAGCTTCAACAGTCCTCTGATTTTGGAAGCCGGAGAGAGAGAGAGCAGCTAAGTAATGTGGAAAATCAGCTATCCAGTGCTCCCAACTTTTATTTAACACTATACCCATATCTCCATTTCTTCTCTTGTGAGTGCTCGAGTCATAGATCAGTAAATATGATTGATAGCTTTTTCCTTGTTCTCTTATTGGCAAGGTCAATCAAGAAGGGAAAAAAAAAAAAGAAACTTTACTATTCAGAATGAAAGTTGTCAGAGCTCTCAGGGAAAATGAAGGTCCACCTTTCATATAGAAGGGATGTCACTTTGTTTATAGAATATTCTTAATTTGGAAAAAAAAATTCTGGGAGTATCCTATAGAATAAAAACTCATAAGATGATGTAGTGAGATGCTTTTAGTTTATACTTAAATTAGGTTTATCTTGAATATTTCAAAATTCTAGGTATGTTGATTATGTAAAGGTAATGAGGTTAATTGCATAGAGGCAGGCACTAACTAGAACAATAACGTTACTATCATAAACTTATATGCACACTGATCCACTTTTAATTACTCTTTATAATATAATGAAAGAAAGGAGCAGATTATATTTACAGATCAAGATCAGTCTTCAAGCCAAATACATTTTCTCTCTATTTTGTGCTGTTTTACTGCAAGATTCCCCAAATACTTCAAGATTAGCTGACAGCTCCTGAGATTCAATTCAATTACATTTACATCAATAGATTTCACTGTGAAAATAATATGTTGAAACTGGCTGTTGCAGAAACATGAAATCTTATTTTCATTCTCATATGCCTATTTTGAAGCATCTAAGGCAGTGGGGCACTTTTAAGGATATTCTTTCATTTTGTTTTTTCAAAAAGTTTATAACAAATACATTCTACTAATAATTCAAGTAGTTTTAATAATTGTCAAACCACCTATTCTTCTTCCCCTAAGTATAAGAACATTATTTAAAGGATCATTARAAAAAAAATAAAAAAAGGAGTGTTACTTCTAAACTACAGATTAGGAGTGAAACTTAAGTAATATGTTCTTTTCAGTTTCACCTTTAAATCTATGATTGCATCCATGAATCTGTCATTGCAACCAGCAATTAGTTTCATAATTATTTACTCCAGACAAGGACTTAGAGAGAGTCAATGCAGTGGCATTAGGCAAAAAGGCAAATGTTTAAACATAGAAGGAAATATTCAAAGCAAGGTGTAGGTATTGTAACTGTCACCTGCAATAACTCCTCAGACATCCCATTAAGGATGTTAAAACAGACCTTTCTCACAAACACTTAGTGTACATGCATGACACTAAAGGAAAAAAAAAAATCTTAAGCCTAGATATGGTTTAATGTATTCTAATAAAATCCTTTCAGCTCTGCAAAGCTATTAAACCACATTTTACTAGTGGGAACTAAACAGCTCTTTGGGACTGATATTTTTTTAACTGCTTCCTGCAGAATGTGTTGTACTTTTATCTAAAACAGTTGATTCTTATAGGAATTGGAGACATTTTCAGGTAAAGAAAATTATAAATAATCCATATAAACAAAATGGGGAAGTACTGTACTGAATCGTGACTTAAAACATAGAATATTCTTATTAGCAACATAACAAAAACAAAGGAAATAAAAGGTAACTGCTAGCCATTTCATACCTTCCAGTTATATCTACAGCTCATAGTTGAACATCACAACTGAGGGGATGTTGAAAGACCTATTACTTCAGATATTTTAATGTCGATCAGCTAGAACATTAGACTATCGGCCAAGTAAGCCCTGTGACATCACTATGCACAGGAAATGTTTGAAAATTCACTTTCTGAATTTGGGGAAGTGAGAAAGAATGTAGGACCTGAGTTTTATAAATAAAATTCAAGAAAACATTTAACAATTATTGAAATATAAAATTTCCACACACCCCCGATTGTATCATTCTATATGTTTATTTTTCCCAGAGAAACATTGCATTTAGCCTGTGACAGATGCATTAAACAGCATACAAAAGAAAATGCAACTAAGAATCATACAGCATCTTTTTCAGTATAAGAAATGACAGTCAAAAGATACTTCATCTTTGAATATATATAATTTCAGAGTATTAGGTAGTCTTTCCTGTCTTTAATTTATGGTCACCTGCTTATATTTCAAATACATCAAAATCATATCTATTAATTTTTTTTTTATTTTAATTGACAGACCTGCAAATATTTTCAGACATTTTTCAGACACTGTTGGGCCAAAAAAGTTCTATTCTTGAATTAATGATATACAATCTTGAAGGAATCAATGCATTTGTATAATTGTTCATTTGTAAATGAATTATTGATGAGAATCTGTGAAATAACTGGGAACTCTTCTCTTAAATTGTCCTAAACTATGCAGCTGAATCATATTTTTACTTAACTTGACTGGACAAAAAGAGAAGGAACAACAAGGTTTATGCACACATTTCTTAAGCTGCTGTTACTACATTATTGTTTCCGAGTGTCTAACCCAGTGGGTTGGAGGTTATAGCTCAGTGAGTTTGCTGTTACAAATAACATAATTTGAATTGAGGTCAACAATAATGGTTACTAGTGTCACAAATAATTTCCTGCGAACAGTATTAAAATAAAGAAGCCAGTCCAACACAGAGAAAAATATTAATTTTGCAGTGTATTTTGATTAATAATGAGGACCAAGAAAAAAGTCCTTTAAACATAAAAAAACAAAAATCAGAAAATGTGCCCCAGTGCATTTTACCTGCTGAATTGTTTGAGCACTGGCTTTTTCTGTTTTCTCACATGTATGGGCTATTAATGTATGGCACATTGGACTTGATGGATGAGACTGGGATGATGACATTGTTAGAAGTCTATTGTCTTGTCAACATAATGAGCAGTGACATGGTACAATAAAGGCGATACTGAAAGTTATGTCATGACATAAATTTTCCCCTTTTTGGATCTAGCCTAACTTCCTTCAGCTTCTGAATCTGCACGGGAAAATTGAATTTACTAGAACTGTGAAACTAGTATTTTTACAGTGTGTCACAGTTTGTCATTCTTAGAATTGAGAACGAAATACAGGAAAAATAAAATAACTCTCCCCAAACCATCATAATATGCACTAAAATGAAAACAGATGGCTGCTTTAGAACATGCAAAAAGATACTTAAGASCAAATAGATGTTAATGAACTTAAGAATCAATTAAAATTTTCCAATAGTTTTAAAGGTAAGTCCCACCTGCATTCTTGTGAACTTGTCAAAGCCAATTTGTTCAAGGAATAGGATTTGATATAGTGTCTAGATTTCTTAACTCAGCAACTAGGAAATTATAAAGCATTGCCTTCAAAATATTGTAGGATTTTTCTGTCAGATCACTTCAGCAGTCTGCTTTACATTATGACTCCCATGAATAATTGAATTGCCAGAACTCTAGGGGAGATTGACTGTAGAGAAGGAATAAGGAAAACAAAGGAAACCATAGCATCAAAATAAATACTCCTGGTGGCTAAAAGAAAGAGAACAGAAAAGCTAAGGCGCTACAATAGGTATAAGACATCATAAAGTTATAATCTTAATAGATTTTTCTACTATTTTTGTTGGTTTAATTTGACCAGTCTTTCCTCAGTTAATGATCTAAATCAGAAAATATACTGCTACACTTATCTTAGATTTTTTTTTTTATTTGATTCATGGAATAAACATATTTTTGTCAACAAAGACACAACAAATACATTTACTGGTTGTAATCTCAGTAATTAAAAAAATCAGTTCATGGGTTGTAATCTCAGTAATCTCAGCAATCCAAAAGATGACTATGATGCAGAAATATATAGATAACCCAGAGTGCAGAGAAAAAAACTTGGAGACTTTGGCTTTTGTCAATCATCTTTTTGTCAATCATCTTTTTCACAAAATGACCTCAAAGTAAAATGTTGAATGAAACTTAGAAAATACACATCCAGTCCAAGTTCTTGGACTAAGTCTGTTAAGACATAGGAATTGATCTGTCCAGAATCATATCCAGTAGCATTTAATTGCCCATCCTGAAGACCAGGTATCCCGTCAAGGCTGGGTTGACTTTGATTGATTTCTGACATGAATTCAGTGACTGAGAAGTCTGGATTTGTAGAAAAAAGCTTAACTGCTCTGTCTTAAAAAGTAAGAAATTGAGCTCACAAATATTGTATTTCTATGTGGATTTTTTATAGGCAAAAAAAATGGGTTCTTCCTTTTGTGTGCTATTCAAGGGCTATGCAGTCTAATAAATCTTATTCTAGGAAAAGGTGTCACAGCAACTGAAATACATAAAGTGATGTCTCAAAAAAAAGGAAAATTTTTGGCAATAATACATGTCAGTTATATACATAAACAAATGCTTTTCTGTGTAATCTATTGCAAAATTATTAATTAAAACATGCTGTATGGCTTTGTTTTTTTCTTAGATGATATATTTGATATTGATAGGATAATAAGCTGTTTATTTCTTTCTCATAGGTGATATTCCAATATCCTTCCCAAATAATTATTTTTTCTCCCAGAAATACTAGGCTGCTAATTCAACTCTTTACTATGACTGCAACAACGTRTAACCTTATATTGTATTTTTCATAATTGACATTACAACTGACTGCTAACTTAATGTAACTTGTGAAAATTAACTGGTAAATATTGTGGATTGATAAGTTTATATTAATTTAAGTATGATATGATAAAATGTAACTAAAAATATGATAGAATGTAACTAAAAGCAGGGAATATATGGCTTTTGGTGTAGGCAGTTCGGAGAGAATATAGCCTTGGAAAAGACATCAAGTGGACCACAAAACCAGTAATATACAAAATATATATAGTATATATATTTGTGTGTGTGTATGTATATAGACATATGAATGCATAGACATACACACAGACACTTTATGTACAGATATAGATATAGATATAGATAACTCATATGAAACTCTTCCGTTTTAAGCAGCAAATTATACATGAGTGGAGCTGACCTTCCCAAAACGAGATTCTGTTTTCTTCACCAGCCTGGAGACTGGTAAATATATTCATCCAAGCAGGATATTCTCAGCCTATGCAGATTTGTAACAGACCTTCAAGAAAGATTAATATAACAACAAAAGATATAGACAAGTTTCCATTTTCATGAATATTGAACTCCAGCTCATATATTGCATACAGTGGAGGAAAGGTTGAATGAAATTTTGCTGCCATCACAAACTTATCCTTCACATCCTTTTACACTCACTGACTTCAAAGAAAAATCTGGAAGTATGCTTATTCTAGATGGAGGTAAACTTGGATTTCCTGCAATCAGAGGACACTATTATTTCAGTTAATCCAATCATTAGCAAATAGAAGGAAACAGGACACACACAACCGGATTCTAAATGATTGAAAAACCTCATTCAAACTCATTGCTACTTTTTTTCAAGTAAGATGTTTCAAGACACAATGGAAAATGTGGTCATATCTARTATAAAACAGTAGATGGTTTAATGGTTTTAACAGTAGATGGTTTTAGCATTTCAGAAATTATAATGTCTTTGTTTTCATATTGACAAGTTAAGAAGTTCTCAGCTGCTCATTTGCCATCCGTATCATAGGTTTCTAGACCTCAGGTAGAGTGCATCCTGCAATATAGCTCAGCACAACCAAGAAAACAGAAATCTTCCGGCAGGCTATAGACATAGGGAGGCACCTACCGCCTCCTGCGTTCAACATAACATGCCTGTTGAAGGGTTACACTTCCCCACCAATTCCAAATATTGCCAAGCTTTAAGTGAAAGAATATTTGAATGGGGGAGAGGAGGTTGGTGGTTGGGTTTTTTTCTTTCTCTATTTTTTCTTGTTCCTCCACCCCCTTTCTTCCTCCCAGAAAGGCTTATTGGTTGCCCTGAAGAGSTAAAATTAATGTTTTACCATGAGTCACTCTCTTAGGGCAAGATTACCCAAGAATCTATTCTGATGCACTTTTGAGTACACAGAGGATTTTTTGAAAGGGCATCAATCAGCTCGTGTTTCCTTTGATGAGAAACCTTTCATAAAAGTTAATCATAACAACTGCTCAATCAATGGGAGTTTGAGTATTTTCATTGTTATTTAATGTTCATTTTCCGTGAACAAAATAAATGAATGGGCTTTCAGGTTATCAGATGTTCCCAGCCTCTCCTTTTTTCCTCTTGATTTTCTGTCATGACCCTTCTTATATGTGCTCTACTTGGCGATTCTGAGTACATAGTTTATTTTTTACTTGTTATTTTCTCAATTTAGTGAATGAATGCAAGTGAGAGAATTTACCTTTTCCAGTATAAAACATAGATTAGATTATGAAAGACAGAAGATGATTAGTGCATGATGGAGAGCAGTTGTTTGGTAGTAATCAAAGTTCATATTAAGAAATATCCAAACATCCTCTGTGACATAATCGTAAAAGAGAATTTTAGCCTGTCATTTGCACAACACTGCTGTCCCCCTGATATTCAGGCCATTACGTTGTTTGGTGAAGATTACATCTTTAGAAAGCTTATTGCTTACATTACCACCATTATAATATAATTTGTCTCTCTGCAGAAACTATAGTTAACTGTAAGGAGCAAGTCACTGTAGATTTTTCTTAGTTTTCATTAAAGATTAAGCAATCTGTACCTTTGTCTGTTTGGAATTCTAAATGACTTTGCTGGATGAGAAAAGAAGATGCAGTCTGCTACTGACACCTGCAAAGATTTATGCTGGAGCAGGATTCCTAGGTGCTGAAATACAGGAGCCAGGTGTTTGCACCTTGGAAAAGGATATGGGATTATACATAACTATGAGCAAAATATTAGCCAAAAATACCATCTTTTCACAAAAAAAAAAAAAAAAGGGCAAAACCATATTGGAAGCTGAAGTTACAACAAGGAATTGTTCCATTCTACTCAGCTGCAGCAAGGCCCTGTGTTTCAGGAAAGACAGGAATCAACCTCAGATGGCTCAGAGGAGAATAATGAGCACAATCAGCAGGGCTAGAAAACATTCCTTGTTCTTTCTAGTTGTTTTGTAAATTATATTTTCAGTTGTACTTTCCAAGGATTTTCCCATATGAAAATAAGAATGTTGATAATAGTAAAAAAAAAAAAAAAAAAATTTAGCACTTTAACCTTGTTTAAACAACAGTACTAAACTTCAGTGTTAAAAGAGTATTAAACTTCATTAGCAGTAGAAGGAAAGTCAATAAGAAATCATTAAGACATACTCTTTTAGCAGATACTTGGTGTATATAGTGGCACTATTTCAAAATAGATTCTTCAGTGAACCTACTACAGTAAAAAATATGCTGTTATAACACAAAAATAGCTTTGAGAAAACATTGTAGAAGCATAACTGTATTGCCAAAGTTAAGGGTTGTGCCAGCATTTTTTGTTAAAAATGTCAATCTTCAGAGGTTTACAACTTAGCAGTCAAAATTGTTCTGATGAAATTTGGGATCTTACAAGAACTTATGGTATTGAAACCATATTTTCTCTAAACTAAGATGAAAGTCAGCTTGGCTGTTTTCAAATTATAGCATAAGTCTATTTGTAATATAACCCTGGACTCTAACTTCTATTCCTATCTTGACGAAAATATCACTGTTTTGCTTTCTTTAAATACTTCTTTTACCTTGTTCTGTTTTCTTTTAGTCCTTTTTTTTTTCTCTTTTTACTATATGTGATTGTGATTTTCATCACGAGCACAGTGAATTAGACTTGCTTATTCATGTTACTGCCCTGCCCAGAAATCTCACTGGTGATACAGGCCTTGCTGGATAGGGCACTGCGTTAACGTATGTAAAAGGCAGTCCTTGCCTTGCACTGCTTGTATTTCTCATGTACTGTGTTTTCTTTAGTACAGCCAGATTCCCTTACAGGGTTTGTTTGCTTGTTTTTCTCTTTTTTCTTTTCTTTTCTTTTCTTTTCTTTTCTTTTTTCTTCTCTTCTTCTCTCTTCTCTTCTCTTCTTTTCTTCTCTTCTTTTCTCTTCTTTTCTTTTCTCTTTTCTTTTCTCTTCTTTTCTTTTCTTTTCTTTTCTTTTCTTTTCTTTTCTTTTCTTTTCTTTGGACTGCTGCTCAGCCTATTGAAAGAATTTGAGCTTCTTTATTCTCTGACATATATATTTTACCATGGTCATTGTATGTGGTTTGCAAAGGATACTAAGGAATTAAACGATGCACTGGTTAGGACTGTCAATATTCCCACTAAAAAAGAAGGAGAAAAGATCAGTAGCAGTTTCTGTGTTTGCATATGTGTATGTCTATTATTTGTCATATGATACCAACTTAAAAAAAAAAAAGAAATTTCATACTTTAGCGGTCTGCGACATCTTATCTTCCAAATAATAACTTTTTTAAAATTCAGCATTTCCAAAGAAAGCTTAACATATGTCTTGAGTTCATCCTGAAGCCTTAAATAGCTAGGAAATGCATGTTAAAAATCATAGTTAATTAAAGGGAGTTATTTTTAATATTTAGCAATTTCTTTTCCTTTTTAAAACTGAAATTTAACTATTTTTAGTTATTTAATTATGCAAAAAATGAGGCTCATGATTTTAAGTATTTGAATTATTGAAGAGTAATTCAAAACAGTATTGTTTTTGACAGTTTTGGAGAAGAACACTTTTACTTGAAAGTAACA
Source organism: Apteryx rowi (assembly GCF_003343035.1). Classification (NCBI taxonomy): domain Eukaryota; kingdom Metazoa; phylum Chordata; class Aves; order Apterygiformes; family Apterygidae; genus Apteryx; species Apteryx rowi. Next base: position 427,239 of record NW_020450793.1, on the reverse strand, counting down.
AGTTTGATGTGTTTGATGTGAAATTAGGTTGTTTATATATTTATTTTTGCTTATTGTAAGCTAACCTATACAACAAATGGTACTGATTAAATCTTTGTGGAAGTTCAGTATTTCTTTCTTCAATCTATTCCAAATAATGCTATCAAGAGATGAGGAAGTATACAAATTCGTAGATATATATTTATATAAGATAAGAATAATGTTCTGGTAACAGCTACCCAGAACTGTTGTTTTAAACATGAATTGGCATTGGGGAGCAGGTATTTAATTTACTAAGAAAGAAGAAAAGAAAAAAACTAAATATTTGAAAGGTTCCTTCCAACCAAGTCCATCAATGTTGGCAGTTATATCCACTTTACCTTTTATTTTCTGAAATCATTCTTAATATCAGCTACAAGTGATGGCACGCATCACCAGCAAATATCATGGTACATGTCTGTCTTTTAATTATATTTACAAAATCTTCAAATGTATATTTTGAAGAATAAAATGTAACTCTTTATGCTGATTTGTATATTTTGAAACCTTTAAAGAACAGATTTATTCTATCTATTTAGGATGCTGCCTCATGTTTAAACCTGAGATGCTTTATATCTGTTCTTTACTGTGCGTGAGCTAGAGTAAATCAGCAATAGATTTCCTTTCAAAAATTGGACATCAGCTACTACCTTGTGGTCAATGTTTACTGTTCAAAATACGCTGGGAACATAAACTAAGTAACCCTTATACCRCACTTGGAAAAGTATGAAAAGGAAAAAAGAAAGCTTCATTTAAATCAGTGCAGTTTTAATGAAGTAAATCCTTGTAAGATTATCAGTCCTGAGTTAAAGTATCTGAGATGTTTGTCTTCAGTGGAGTTTCAAGCTGCATTTCCTGGCAGAATTAGTAGCTTACATTGCCTTTTTTTTTTTTTTTTTTGGCTAGGTTTGGGGAATTTTTTAAAAAGCAGGGAAAAAAAAAAAGCCTACAATAGCAACTGGATTTCAAATTACTCAACATTACACCAAGATAACTATGTGTTTTTCAGATATCAGGCTACTATGTGATGTAAAAAGCAGGTAGGACTTTGGGGCTGTTCTTGTAACAAATAAAAAGCAGAATCTGACTCTGGGAGTCATTTCTTTCCATAGCTATTGAGCTGAACATACATTCAACAAGTATGCTCCCCAGTGCTACGGTACAGGCATACCTATGCTGGCAATGGGGGAAAGGAGTTCAGCTCTCTGCAGCGCCTGCTGCTTCTCCAATTTGCCTTCCTGTAATTCATGCAAGGAAGGAAATGAAGCCCCTATTGATCCCTTACGTCCTTGTGCCCTATGGGAGCCCCAATGGGGCCCTTTTGTTCCTAGAAACTCCAGTGCTTCCAAATCATGCTCTAGGCGGCTTCTGATTTCACATGATCATAGTAATACTAAACGACATTGTTCATTCCTCCTTCCTGGCTTTGGAAAGAAGAGAAACAGGCTGGAAGACTCCGCCTTTAAATAGCCTTTGGGCCCCACTCATGCTGGCCCCTGGTGAAGCTTAAAGTACTTCAGAGAGAATGTCACTTCCGAAAGTGAGGTTTTGTGTGCTTCAAAACCTGCCTGGAGCGTAGGCCCTTCCAGCGGTGTTCCCCTTTCGCTGGCCTGCGGGGGACCACACGAGGGATCAGCAGGCTGCCCAGCAGCTCTCTTCATCCCAGCTGAAGGACTCCAGAAGCAAGTTGTTTGAACTTTTAAAAATGCACCTGTGAGATTGAAAGCTTTCTTCATGTTCCTTATTCCTCAAAGTTTCTGAAGCCACAGATTTGAATGGGGATATTTCTCATTTCAGCTGCGTAGCAGATAATCAGGCATACTATTTCTTATGCAACACCTTGGGTATTATTCCTATAGTACACCCAGGGAAGCTCAGGTACAGGGGATTTTAATAGCCATATTTTCAAAGTTTGTATGGGTTTCATTGGTTTGAATTTTAATTATGCTTGAAACTTCTTTCAAATGTACAAATCTGAACCAATGAGCTCCTGTATTTTGAAAATTAGTTCCTAACAATTTTTAGGTCACTCAGAGCAAGTGTGGAGTGTAGAATTTTCTGAACTCTTTCTTCATTCCTCCTGAGTTCACTAAGGAACTGACATGAATTAATTTACATTCTGCCTTTACAAAGGATTTGATCTTTTCTTAAGTGTCAAGGCATACAGTTCATCAAAAGAGCTCACCTACCCTTAGGTTTGGATTCCTGTATTATTCTCAAGTCTTTCTACTCCTGCCCTCAAGCTAAAATGTAAAGAGAGGTATGGAGAAACAGTCTGATAGGAACAGTGAAATTGTATTTACATTAAAAAAATGCACAAATAATGTCTCAGTTACCACAAACTGAATTTATTGGTTGTATATATTTTTATGTCTGCCTATTATTGGCTACTGCCACCATACTTTACACCAAGTGTTATTTAAACAGTCTTCAGGGTAGTGATCTGTCATATTCAATATTTTAAAACACCGCATGTAAAATGCACAGGAATTATTCTGTGCCATAGGCATCATAAAGGGGGAGATAATATAAGGAACAGTACTGCTGATTAAGTGGGAGAATACTATAAGTAGTGATTTCTTTATTGTATAAATTGGGAGCCTCATATATCAGAATTGCAGCAGCAAAATTTGCACAGGCTAGAGAAATCGAGTAGGTAACACAAGTATTTTAATGTTACATCTGATCACTACAGATTCAAATATCTACACCATCATCTACAAAAGTATGAGTTTACCTGATCCTGTATGATTTGAATTTAATTTCTCTCCATTTTCAAACTAATGCAGAAGATACAGACTTGTATGAAAATATTTAGTATCTGGTGGGAAATTTATTTCTATTGAATAATTTACAAAAGTATTGGAATTTACAACAAACTCCACTCTAGAGAGGAAAAGAAAGCAGTAGAGAATTGTAAAATACTTTCTTTTGGGTATCATAAAATTCATTAGCATTATAGATTTACATAATGTGCTAAAAAGAAGTCTAATTTCTTGCAAAATTCCCATAATATGGATTTGTGTCATGGTGGGATATACTGATATTTTTAATTCTGTGAATATTCATATACTTCACTGATTCCAAGGATCTGATCATGATACTTAACATGAGAAGAGCTGCACTATTTCAGATGAAAAAGAACCAGGACTTGAATGTCTTGAATGTCACTTGAATGTCACTATCCACACACTTAACAGACTTCAGAATCAATGTTATACTTGATTTTGTATATAGGTTAGCTATAAGTATTAGATTTCCCCACTGGCACTATCTCCATCACTTCTGATAGGAATCAGTGGGATATATTATTTACTGGAATTTAGCTGGGAGAAATGAGCTTGTATATAAATGTAGGATAGCATGAAAATTCATCTACTTTTGACAAACTGAAAGCTGGATCAAAACATTTAACATTCTGAAATATTTTCTGCTGTTGGGATGGAGATTTTCTGTCATTTTTGTTCTTTGTTTTTTCTTTCCTTCTCTGCTCGCCACTCATAACAAATGGATATGTTGATATGCAACAGAAAGGTCTGGTCTGCTTTGTTCAATTATATACTAGTATAAAATGAAGGAAAGACCAACAAAATATCTGGGTTTTGTTTCTCCTCCACAGGATTTAGCTCATTTTTTCAGAGTCATGGCATTTACATTGTGTTTGACTGTTTACTGGATGTGAATCAAATCTTCATTCATTTTGATGTGCTATCTTTGCTAGCATGAAGCTATAGGAAGCTCAGATGAGGAGGTGGGACAATTTGTTGTTATGGTGTATAAAGAATTTGTTCTCTCTGTTACCTGTATTATCTCTGTAGCGTACAGTAAAGATTTGCAAGATCCAAAGTGACCTCTTCACTTACATCCTCCTTCCATCTTTTCGCCCTTGCTCCTGCCTGTGACTCCCTTTCTTCCCACTTCAACAGTCATGACTTCCCAAGCCCTGCTGTCCTTTCTCCTCTTTCTTTTCCTAACAATATAAGCTTACTCTTGTATCCAGCTGCTTCTGAAAGCTTACCCTTCTTTCCACCTCTCTTTTCTATGTCACTTCTTCCCTTCATCGGTGAACTCCTTGAACTCATAGATTATGGCAATTGCCTCCAGTTCCCTTCCTCTCAGTTCATCCTAGATCCTCTCCAATTTGACTTTTATTGTGCGCCAAGGATATGTTAACATCAAGGCCTACAATGACACCTCCATGTCAAGTCTCAGGGCCTTTGCTTCATACTTGAACTCTGCTGTTTTTATCGTTACTGATCATACGCTCTTTTCAAAATCATGCCTTGCCTTTGCAGCTCTGTCCTCTCCTCACTGTTTAACCATTCTCACTTGAACATGTAACAGATGGGCCACACGTGGGAAAGAACAGTAACAGCACCAGTCTTCTAAAGCTCTGTTAATAAAAAATACAAATCTTCTTTGAAAAAGACCCTGCCATATTGTAATGTGAATTTCCTAATGCAAGGGACAACGGCCTGCTTCTCCACTGTCTCTATAACTTTGTCATCTTGAGCAGATGTATATTCTGCTTCTATTTTCACATTATTTTTGGAGTTGGGGAAGTGGAGTAAAGGCAGCTCAGAAGGATACTATCATCCTGTTCAGGGGTATTCTTTTTGTAGGTGTACGAATAGCCCTAAAGTGTCACCGCATGAGACAATATGGCAGGGTTGCACTATCATAGACTTTCCAGCAGGCTCCTGAAGAAAGCAAGATTGAAGGTGCAGGAAAAATGAATAATTTCAGCGTAACTAAGTGAACATATATAAAACTTTAGCCCCCCCCAAAATGAGTTCATTATATGGGCCCAGATGATCAGTGAAACTTAAGAGAAGACTATAACTTCAGTATTTTCATTTCTAACAATATCTCATTCCCACTATGTTTCATTCCCAGCTTTAAACTCAGTGAGTATCACCATGAGCTTCTACAAATATTTTGGTGGCTGTTGAGACAGTTCAAGTTCTCTGCAACTTTGAAAAATCACTAAGAGAATGTTAATATCAAATATATGAAACAAAGAAGCTCTATGAACTCATAAATAGTTTGGTTTTGAATTTCCAGTTTAGCACCAAATGTTTTTCACAGCATTACTTCAGAATTTCTTTGAGATTTTGAACATTATCAGGAAGCAGATAGAAAGAGATTATGACACTTCAAAAAGATGAAAAAAAGTTTTTTTCCAATTAATATTACCTATAATCCAAGAAACTCATTTAGGTCTCTAGCTGAAGGAATACAGCTTGACTGTATCCTGGAAGAAAAGAGTTGTTTACCCTTCTGAGCAAATTGGAATCATTCTAATTATTAAATAGACACATTTAATCACTTTTATAAAAGTCCTGGAGAGAAACAAAACTAAGGTGCCAAAAGTGGGAGGGAGAAAATGAAAGTAATGTTTTAAAAACTCTCAGTATTTATCACCATATTCAATTCTTCACTGTTCACAAGGCAAATAAAATAGAGTAGCTGGTAAGATTGTTTTGGATGATAAAAAAGTCTGTTTTTCAGTTTAAAACGTTAAATGAGTATAGTGTACTGTAGGAAATACTGAAAATATTAGTGCATGTCTAGATCTTCCTAATGTCCCTAATGACAACAACATGTGGGCGCAAGAGTACAAAATCTTGGAACAGCACAAAGCCAAATCCCTACTGAGTGCTGTCTGTTGCTCCCTCGTCCCCAGCTTTGCAAATATAAACAATTACTCTTACTCATCTTGGTGGTTGCTTCAGCCTCTGTTCTGCTCTTCTTTTTCTGTGTTTCCGTCCACAGCACTCCTTAAAATGTTTTGTTTCCCTTCTTCTGTTCCCAGGAGCTGATCAACCTGTCATGCTTGCTGCACACGGGAAGAAAAAACTGTATAATAAAACACCTGTTGGGGAAAAAAATGCCAGTTGCAAAAAAAAAAAAAAAAAAAAAAAGGGGAAGCTGCTTTTCTATCCTTGGAAATGCAGTCTCTAATCTGGCAAGGTACACTACTAAATCAGGAGGCATAACATAACTGTAAAGCTGTAACAAGAGACAGAAAGAGCTAAATGAAAACAGTTCTAGTTTTATTTGCTAGTTCAAAAGGGTGTCACCACAACATTGGCAAAATATAAAGAAGTAGTCAAGACTGGGTCTCATAAAATGAGTATGACTTTCATAATATGATTAAAAGTGGAGACATCATACCTATCAGGCTGTCACCTGTACATTGCTTTAAATGCACATTGCTGAAAATTAATAATATGGAAGAAAGCACAAATTAAAAAATGGCCTTATATTTCAGTGTTCCAGAGTGCTGTGTACCCAGTCTTACAGGATTTTTTTTTTCTTTCATTCCTCTTTTCTTCTGTTTGTATGAGTAGGTTTTGTTCACAGTCTCCTCAGGCACTCTCTATGGGAAATTTTGATTTATGCTGATACTAATAAGCTAAATGGTGCTAGGGACCTTCCTCTGCCTCAGACGTTAAATGTCATGGCTTGGCCATATCTGCACAGTTAAATGTGTTACCTTCAGGACAGAATGGCTGCATTCAGCCTGCTCGCTTCTGGTCTGTGCTATCTACTGAGAAATAATTTAGGAGAGTACTAATTGACCAGGCCTAAAGTTGTGCCAGGAACCACACTAACAGTTTAACTGTATAAACAGTTGTGTTCTACTACACGAAAACATCCTCTGTACTGTTTAACTTACCAGTATGCTAAAACTCCATGATCATCATCTTTATTGCATTTACCTGATGAACAGAGAAACACATTTTGGTGTTGATCCCCACGCCTGAGAGTGCTTTGGTGCAGTGGAAGATTGAAGCAGAGCACCACTGACGGCGCCTCCTGGCTGCTGGGCACTGAAGTTCGACTCTCCGTCAGCTCTCAATCCCTGCCCCTTTTTTGTGTGTGCTTATTTCTCATGGTGATTGCAATCGTCCCTGAATTTGGCAAAGCCTTGAGACAGATCTGCCATGACTTTGTCCTTCAGCAAGGTCACAAAAGAAGACTAAAAAGTTTCTAAACAAAAGAAAATAGAGGAGGAGGATTTATCTGGGTTATTTGAGGAGTTATTTCTCTTCCTAACCTCCACATTCTGCTTCCAGACTGAGACTCAACCAACTCAATGTCCCACAGAGTTATGGTACCCTCTGCAGAGTATGTCCCGATTCTTAGGCATGCTCTTCATCGCCTCCAAGGTAGATCTGTATGTTTCTTCCTCCACACCACAGTCTGTGTCTTTTTTGCCTAACACACCCTGAAAACTCTTGAAGTTTCTCTCCAGGCCACGTTCTGAAATTAGGTAAAAATGCCCAAAATACACTGGAGTATATAGCCTTTTGTAATGGAGGGTAGTAAGCGGTAAGTGGAAATAAGTAACTTTTTCAGCTTTCCCTTGCCTACCTGAGTCCCTGGGATGAAAATTAGATGCATAGACATTTCTTCTATAGATTTTACAGATGACAGTTTAAATAGTGGCATGCTTAACACTGACTGAATTAAGCAAGAGTTTGCCAGTTTGTCACTCTGCCACCTGTAACATGTTCCTCATATATTGATAAACTAGACAGAGTACACACAGATTTAGCTGCAGATATATATGTTCAGATACAGTACACAGATTTGAAAATCTAAGACCAAAATTTTTCTGCTGCTGCTTTCACAATGGGATTTATTTATACTCATTTTCACCTAAAATATACCGCACAAAGCTACATATATTTGCACATATATTTACATAAATATTTACATACATTCATTTGTTTTTCATATATGTTTAAATCATATATTTAATATATCCAATATATTTTGAGTCATTAGCCTCTAATTCTCTTCTCAGACAGTAGGAGAAATAAGAAAAGCAAAAGAGGAATAGTTAATAATAAAAGAAACTGGATTATGTTGTATTATGAATTTAAAATAATTTTATTAAAATGAACGACACTACATTATATTTGGTTATTTTGGTTATGATACAGTTTCTGTTCATGTCATGGCTTCAACCTTGTTAAATTGCCATGAGTAACCAGTTTTGTCTTTTAGGGGGGAAGGCATGATATACAAAAAGTCCCAGAAAGGTTTTGTTGTTTTAAAAGAAAAAACAATTCAGAGCCTTCAATTGCTGCATGGCATGCTAGATTCCATGGTAGCTGGACTGCTAGTGAAATTGTGACGTCTTGAGATACAGAAAACAGGTTTATGTGACATAAAAGTTTGCTTAAAATGATTACAGATTGTATTAACATTTACTTAACTTCTGTGAACTATTAACATTTTTGATAAAGAACACCATTACAACAAATATTCTACTTCAATTTTCTCAGAAAGGGTGCGAGTTTCTCTATTGCCTATTCTTACCCATAGCTATGTTGTCCTCCAACAATTCCCCTTAACATCCAAATTAATCTTCTGATAAAAAAGCTTCTGCATAGAGCAATAGCATTCATGATACTCTCGTATATTAGGTCATAGATCATGATGAGCTTAAAATGAATAACAAACATTTCTATGTAGGAGASCCCCTTCAAAAGCTCTCCTCTTTTTTTTTCTTATTTAGAGCAGCATTCACTATGAAATTTCCATGCATTCCAGTTCATCAAAGAACTAAAATTTTTTAATCAATAATGTGAACTAAACCTTGAAAGTGTCCAGTTAAAATCTCAGTCCTGCCAAAATACACATCTATGCACGGCTTTGTTAATGCTTATGGGAAAAAGTACTCCAGTGATTTCTCCCAGTGCCTCCCCAGCCAGTTTGCACCAGCTGTTCATTAGGTCTGTGACTTAATCCTTCTACTTTACATGCCATTTCTTACAGCATGAGAGACAATATGTTCCCCAGGTAGTTTTCTGTCTGAAGACACGTACTTCCTGACAATTTTTCTGAGTTGTGGGTTACTGAGTATCTGTCATCAGTGAAATATAATACATGAGAAGACTCTGAATCAACCTGTCCTGACTCTTACTTTTAAAGAGGGAAAGAAAATGTGATTTACATTGGTAAATACCTTTTAATCAACTTGAGCTGTGCTGATGATATATTTTTTGCTACAATCAAAGATGAAATGTATTAGATGTTAAAGCTGGTAAAGGAGTTATTTAGGAAGATGTAGAAGCTGTGAGGTTGGGAAAGAAAGGATTATGCTGATTCAATTAATAAAAATAGACTGCAAGATATCATTAGCCATGACCAACTTATGTTAGCAGTAGATTTATTCAGCTTTTTGAATCATATAAATACAGCAAAACAGCTGCCACAAAGAAACTATTATGGTTAGGTATAGATATACAAAAGAGTAGGTGTAGTAAGTCACAGGGGTGGTTTCAGCCTTTTTGAAAATGTGGAAAAATGCATGAAAGTTTGAGCAAGAAGTTCAATAAGAAGTTATTTTTTTCAACAATTTTTCTTTTGTCACGGTAAGTTGCGGTACAAACTCCAGAAAATCAATTATGCTTAGTGGAGGAAAAGAAATTAGTGAGATGAGATGCCAGTGAAGTATTTTGGTTAGCGTCTGAATAGAAAAAAAAAATCAAATTAGAAATATTAGTTTGAAAAACAAATTCTTTTATTAGAATTTAAGAGGCATTAATATAAATAAGAAAAATAAAATATTTAAGGAAAAAAATGGAAGGCTATCATCACAGTGCCTAGTGGTAAATAAAACCTTTGTAGATCACATTTTGTTGAGTATTGAGAAATCATCTACTGTGTGGTGAAAGTTGATACCAGTTTCAGAAAACTCTTCTGTGATGTCACTAATATTAGGAATGAATAAATTGGTATTGCATACTCTTTTTTATCTTAATAAAATAGGGTCTATAAGTGGACTTCTTTGTGAATACATCAGTGGAATAAGTAACCAGATGTAAAAAGTTATTTAAGCTCATGATTTACAAAAACAAACTGACTAAGTTTAAATTTAGACTGGAAACTAAAACAAGGATTTTAACCACCAGAAAGCTGAGGCTACGGAGCAGTTTCCCAAAAGGAACGGTGGGTATAAAAAAACTAATTCAATTTAGGATATATGTTGACAAGTTTATGAATAGATAAYGTGGTACAGCTGATTATGATAGCAGGTAACTGATTCCAGATAGTTTGGACTTTCTCTGTGGTTTTTGTTTTTGTTTTGTTTTGTTTTTAAAAACAGGTATTTTTCAATTTAAAAATATCAGTTTTGAAAAACCTTTAAATTGTGCTGCTGAATAACACGGTAAGTTATAGCCATTCACACCTTCACAGAGACAAACCCAGAAGAAAGTCCATTTCCATCTCACTCTTGACCAAGAAGGAGGAGACCCAGACAATGTGGCCKGCATCGCCACAGGCAGAGGTGGGAATGCTGAGCATCCTGCTGCTGGCAGAGGAGGAGCTCTCCAGCAGACGCCCACCAGGAATCACCTTGGCTATGCTCCCAGTATGTTCTGACTGACAAACTTTGAGATGGGTAGCGGGTGCTCCATTTGCTGGAGCTTTTGTGCTTTTGTAAAATGCCACAATGCAGTCCAGAGAGCTTCAAACAGAGAAATGAAAGTATCATAAGCAAACTGAAATGTGGTAGCTGATTTTTCCAATCGTATTATTTGGGGGAAGGGGGAGAAACACTAATAAAACTCCATTTTAAAAGTGGGAAAAAAACATTTTAAATACTTTTTTATAGATCATAGATCATAGATCATAGAAATAATGGGCTTTATGCCTGCTAGTCAATAATCCTAAATAACCAGGGATTAAGCATTTCCCAATATTACTGTAACAGCTCTGTAGAGCTGATTAGATCTTTATGTTGAACTCCATGTATATGGTGTTTAAAATTTGCACCATTATAAAAAAGGATTCAGGGAAGAAATTTATGATACAAAATCTTGCTGCTGTCTTGCTGTAAGGAGGGCAAAATATTTTGTACATTTTGTCTGGTACATAAATTATTTTCCCTGGATGCTCTTCATCACCGTCACTTTCTTATGATCATTTACAATGCTGGCCGCAGAAATTGCTCTCATCCTCCTGCTTGGAAATTAGACTGAGAAATTCTGTAAGGGAATTATTCCTTTTGGCATATAAGCTGTAGTGTTACTTTTAATTAGGACAGGAAATTATTACTTTGTTAATAATGCAGAAGCTATGAAGCTCCTCTCAAAACATTCCAAAAAAATTAAGCCAAACATTAAAATTCTTACAGAGAGGAACAGAAGCACAAGGCACCACTGACAGTCCCAGGCACCAATGTGCAGGCACACAAGGCACAAAAACATTAACTGCCTCTGGACTGAATTTTCATGTAAAGGGAATGTGATCGATGGGGATTACAGAGACTTTGTGTTCATATTACATTTGATGCAAGATTCATCTATTATGAATTTTTATCCTTTTAAATTCCATCTTTAATATTAACAGCTCAGTAATGTTAATAATTCAGTTAGAAGTATTAGGATTAATTAAAATGTTCTATGTATAGAAATTCAGTCATCTCTTTCTTCTTTAACTTGTTCTGCTCTATCCAGCCCTTTGTTTGAGGGTTGCAACTCTACTGCTTTTTCAAAATAAGAGTGTATGCTGGAAAATCTCCTACATCAAATCTTGTCTGTAAAATAATCCTTAAAACTGGGATGTTTATTTATAAAAGTGCCCGTTTGGACTTAGAAAGTGCATTATCCTACTTTCAGAGTTCTCTTTAGTATCTCAAAGCCTCTTCCAAAATGTGTTTCCAGATTTTTTTCCCCTAATTCCAATCAAATCTTATAAACCTAGGACTTAATCAAAATTCTTTGTTTATTTAAAAGTTTTTATTTTTTTATGTTTTATTTTTCCCTGTTCAAGCACAAGTTCCATATTCTCTTCAGATAATGAGTGTTTTCTTCTCTGGAGCTTACAAAGAAGAGGAGGAAGGAATTGCATAAATACAATACTCTGATTTTTCTTGAGTGTGGCCTTTCATAAGAGTTCTCAAAGAATGTGTTCAGGCCAGATGCCTAATATGTATTTCTTATTTCATAAAACCACATAAGTTAGTGATTTGGAAAACAAAATAAGTCTTTTAAGGCATTTTAGTGTTTCATATTTTTTCATGTCAGTTGTGGGGTTGAAATTTGCTAATTGGTATAATTACAGCTTGGTCATAATTAGTTTGCAGCTATGCAGCCTACAATAAACATAAATAAAATGATATCATATATTTCAGATGGCATATTTAGCATCATATTTTATGCTAAGTATGTGATCTGGTCTTTAAAACTGGTGTAAACAAAATTTGGATCAAGTCTGAATTCCTCACCAAGTCACCTATGAAGACAAGTAAGTTCTCACATTTGACAGGTAGCCCTAAYTTATTTTAGATTCCTTTATTTCTTTTATTCACACCTCAGCCAAACTTTTTAAGATAAAATGATCTGATTCACTTGTGATTTTGTAACTGTAAAGAAAGAGAAACTACATTTGCAAAGAGCCTTAGTGAAAATATGCACTATGAATTTATAAATAAATTACATAAATACCACTGTTTCCTGTTTCATTTAGTCCACCTGATTAAATGTCTCAGGAATCCTTAAAATAGCATAAGTTTTAACTTATAACCTTGGAAGTCTGTAGCTTCCTGTGCCTCGGAACATGCAGTTCTCCCTTTCTCTTTTTGCACATACTGTTGTAAGTGATTAAATTAATCACAAGTACACACATTATATTAAGTATTTAAATTAAAAAGCCTCCATTATGGTTTATATGAATTATATCTATCTCCTTTAATTTGCTGTGCTGTTGGTGCACTTTGCAAACAGAGCTGCTGCAATGAAAGAGGAGGAAAGAAGGAGCAAATTCCCATGTAGAGTAAATATCCACTGGTCCCTTATGATTAATGGAGAGACACTGACTTAAAAAGCAGGAGATGTAACCACTTATGTTCAAATCATTCAGAAATGATTTTCCAGAATTATGTTAAGAAATTATAATTTTCTATAGTTTTCATCTGGTGGGAAAATTATGTATGTATCACTTTTTTTCCTTTTCATCTTAAAATCTTCTCTTGTTTTTGTTAGCTAGTTCTCCAACTCCATTATCAGCTTTCATTAAGGGGGAAAATAGAGTGATTTTTCTTTTTTTTTTTCTTCTTAAAAATATGCTAAAAGGTATTCCAACCTCTGCTACCCTACATCAAATAATATAATAAACTTCTAGAAGCGGTAATTTATCTTTATAAATTTTAACTTAAAAATCCTTTACATTTGACCTGAAGGTTGGCATATGAAAAACAAAATGCTTCATAAACTACAAAAAAGGATTTTTAACCCTGCTAGGGTCTGTGGAAAACATTTATGGTATTTAATTATAACAGATTTTAAAGACTCATGGCTGATAAATGACTCTGTGTAGTCTTTTGGGTTTGTGTCTTACTGATAGATTTTGTGACTGGCCTCAAGGTACCCATGTTTGGTTAAGTCATCAATAAATCTGTAATAAAAAGTTTATATCTTGGACCTAGAGGAAGAAGAAAAAAAAAAAGTCTCCCCAAACTGTACAAATTTTGTTTCATGGAGATTAGTCCGGTTACCTTGGAGGCCACTGGGTAAACTTTCAAGTAAGATTTCCCAACAGGATAGTTTAACTGAATTCTCTTGATATCATACCGTATCCATATTTGGATACTTTAGTAACTGATATTATACCAATACTAACATTTTAACCACTATTTTTGTAATACATTTGTGAGATAAGTAGTCTAGACCCAGTCCATTTAAGCTGCAATTCTGTCTAGCTGCCATGTAGTGGTCCAGCCCCATCTCTTTTCAGCATGACTTTACATGTGAAATGGCTGCAGACATCAGGTGCCTGCCTGCGTTGAAGGAAAGTTCTTTGAGTGTCTGGAACAGACTTTCGGGTAAGCTCAGAAGCATCCTTTGTAGCATGGTTCTACACCAACTCCTGTGAAAACCTAGGTTGGTTTATAAAGCTGTATAAAGCAATGTAAGCTTATATAATGTCATAGAGTCTGCCTTAGTCCCCAAAGAGTCCTGCAGAGCTATGCAGGAGTCCCAGCCCTTTGCCATTTATATATTCCGGATGAGCATGCAGTYTGCTTCTCTGCGGTACGTCTGCATGAAACAAGAAACTCAACAGTGATGGGACTTAATGAAAAAGTCAAGCAGATACATGAAGTTAGCCTAGAGGTCAGGCCACTCGGTGGGGAAAGAAGGATTCAAAACCCTCCTCCTAAGGATGTTTCTGTCTACTAGTTTAGTATAATTGGCTTAATGTAAAATTCATATTCCTTCTAGACAGTAGAACTTGAAATCCCGGTTGGCTTTTCTCAGAAAGCCAGGTTCCCTCTTCAAAGCCCACTGTTTCACTCAAATAAGTCTGACTGTTGCAAGAGATTGGATCATCTTACAAAAATAACCACAGAACAAAATTTTGTGCTTCTTKTAATTCTGGTTACCAATGTAATCCAGTAGGATCACTAGAAATTTCATTGACACCAGAGTGAATTACTTTATTAAATGTGTATTTGGAAGTAACAACACTAAGAGAGCAGTAGAGAAATATATTCCTTGTTCACTATGTATCTATTAGTTGTTAAATCAAGAAAATCAATGAAAAGTGAAATACGGGGAAGCTTAAAAAGAAAGTGATTTTCTTCTGTTGGGATAGCAGAAAATACATCTATATAGATAATTAGTTGCAATTAGTTTATTTTGTTAAATTTAGTTTAAATGTGTGAGACCAATTTCTAAATGCTGGCACTTAAAATTACATTAATTAAATGTGTCTGATTTTTAGAGTGACTCTCTGACCTTGATGTCAGTGTGCTCCTAAGTTAAGTACATGAAATTGAGCATATAATAAAATACAGGCATCATTTATATACATAAATGTGACTGATTATTTTAAGACATTTGGTTTAGTGCTATGTGGAATATTTTGCCAGAATTAATAGATTCTACATCATGGTGATTATACTGATTTTTAAAACTAATAATTCTACAAGTAAAGTAATTGGGATACTTGTTAGCTGCTAGGGATGTTTTAATGAGCTACTTCTGGGATCACATTTTGGTCCAATGTCCTTTAAGATGTTTCCTGAAGTTCTGAGAGAAAGTCATGTAAGACAGGGCCATGCTTCCTCCCTTTATTTAAACTGGACATGATGCCAAAAGAGCAATGAAAAATTATGATGCCAGGTCAGGAATAGAAAAGGGGGATCCTGATTTCACTGGTGCATTCAGGACATTTAGAGAGTGGTAGAATCACAGATTCAGGTCCTTGCCCCTGATATTACTTATACATTTTTTCCAGTGACTCCCAAATACAAAATGCATCAGCAAGTAAATGATGCAAGTTCCAACATTTAGTGGTTCAGCTTCTTTCTTCCTTCCTCTGCATGTTAGGTATTTTGTGGCTAATTTTACCTGTTAGTTGGAGCAGGGCATCAAAATAAGGAGGAAATGGTGGGAAAGGCAGATAGATGTCTTTGTGTTGCATTTAGGACTTCATCTGGACTTTGTAGGACACAAACTCTGAAAACTCAAGGATCCTTTCTGGTTGTGTTCTCTGTTCTCTGTAGTCTGTCCCAACATACTGCCCCAAAAGAGATCTTTCTCTCTTCCCCTCCCCTCCCACTGTTAATATGTTGTTGGCTTCTAGATACCTTTTGATCTCTTCTGATCACATCATCTTAGTGATCTCATTCAGCTCATGAGACTATATCCTGGTTTTTTGTTACTTCATCTTTTTTATTATTATTATTTCTTCACTTTTCTAACCCTTTTGTTTGTCATTTTTGCTTTGTCTTGCATTTCTCAGTTTATCCCATTCCCCAAATCACCCTAAATCTGTGTTAAAATCCCTGTTTTGACTAGGCACATTTTGGATAATTTCTCCACCTTACTTTCACTCCTTCTCTCTTAACCTGACCAGTTTCAGTTCTCTTTAATTCAAATGTACAGTTTTCATAACTTCACTTGAACCCATGGATGGCTGGATACTCAGTTACTTTGAATCTTTTGTCAAAAGTGAATGTCTGTTAGAAAATATGTATATTAATTAGGCTGCATGTTATTGCCCTTCTCAAGAATCAGTGGATAAAACTCTAGATCGTATTACCATTGTGTTCCTACTGATCAGCCTGGGAACGTGCTAGAGAACAACAGCTGTCTCCAGGAAAACCTGATTCATTATTGACTTTGTGATTCCCCTAAAACAAAGTTTCCAAAATGCCAAAACTCTGTATTAACACCGATGTTGTTTTGATGTTTTGCTTAATTATGCTAGTCAATTTTGATGTGAATTTTATTGTAAGGAAAATTGTTTACCTGCATTCTTAGTAGCCAATATAATTAAAACTTAACATATACCAGTAAGACATAGCTCAGAGCAGGGGGAATTGGTTCCTAAAATAAAACCAAGGACATTTAGATTCTGTGTATCACTGCAAATGCTTGAGTAAATTTACTGTCAGAAGCACAAAAAAATGTGAGTCAGAATTTTAACTTCCTTTAAAAAGCCTCATTAGCTATGGATTTTTAATCTAGATACTGTAGATGGGAAAAATAAAATTAGATTCCATCTTCTTCAAATTACATATTGATTTAGTATGTCACATTTTCAAAAAGAACTAAAAATAAAAAAGGTATTACAAAGTTTATTGCAAGACCATAAGAAAAAAAGAAAGAAAAAGAAAAAAAGTGCCATTACTGAAAGAGAGACACAGCAAGTTTCCAAAGACTGGTAGTAGCAGGTTCCAAATATTCCTTCTGTTCTCTGTTGATAAGACAAAACTCTTAAGTCAGAATGCTCTAGTAGTTCTTTTTCACAATTTAATAAAGTGGAACAAAGAAGCTTTCAGAACAGAGGGACAGAGCAACAAAGAAATACAGAGACATTCAAAACACAGCATTTAAAAATGAAATTTCATGCCCAGAAAGCCCCCTTTATTTTGTATTGTTTTTCTTGATAGATTATTTTGGGTCCAATAAAGAAAGCATGTTAGAATGAACCAAAAAAAATAGAGTGGATCCTTTTATCCCCAAAGGTCTAAATAAATTACTAACACAAGCAATATCAGAGAATACAGACTTTAAAGCTCTCCGAAACAAGGCTGAACAGAAAAAGTAATACTTAAGAGAGCTAGAATAATCTCCACTAATATGTTTGTAGCAATCATTTGAGATGGATGATAATGTTAGAGAAAATATTGCGAGCCCTTTAAATCCTCATATGAAGCTCAGTCTTTTGAGCTCCCTTTAGGTAGCTGAACTGCATACACTTGCAGAACAGCAACCCTGGGTTTTGGCCACACACTGCAGCCACAAATGGTCAGCAGATTTGTGCAGTTTTGAATATCTCACCTGGCCTGCCATTCACACAGCAGGAGAGAGATGTCAGGCAGCATTTCCTCGAGAGAATATTTCTTTATGCTGCAGGAGCCAGTCGAGCAGCAAGAACTTGGCCGCCACATGTAACATGAGATATTCAGAGCATGTCCTTTCTGATATCGTCATAAGCAATTGTGCCCAGGCATGTGGTACAGGCACACATCCATCATGGGACTGGATTCCCATCACCATCACCTACATAGGTCAAGATTTCAGTATTTTGGGATGTCTGATGTACATACATACATAAGCAAATACCTGTGTATGAATATGCATATGACCAATTGAACACAAATATAAAGGTAGACTAGGTTTTCTCTGTCTACAGCAGGAAGTGAATACCCTTAAAAACTCTTAGAAACTTCCCAGTCTGCAATCTATTTGTCTCATTTTTCTAGTGGAATCACAAACTATTTTCCTTCTGTGCACACTGCATTATTCAGCTGTTTCCCCCTTGGAATGGAGCCTGGAGAAACTGAAATACATCCTAAAAAAAAAGGATCATTTTCAGTTTGTTTTATGGTTGGTGTTAATTTGTTGTGATTCCATACTTTGCCTATGTACCGGATCATTGTGGACAAACGTATTTATTAAAAACTTTGCATCTGTGCTGCTGAATTATCTCTTCGTATTCATAAAAAAAAAAAATGTGACAATGTTAAAGGGTGGTATTACTCTGTTTGCTGTAAACAGACCCCCCATAAGAAAATTCTCTGAAATAAAGACTTGTCCTATGAGCAGCTTCCCCTAAGTAAACCGGAATAAGAACTGCAGGATTTTGTTTCTAAACACTCTGAACTTTTAAACATTGTGGCTGTCATGGCTCCCTGTGGTTCATCTAGTTACTATGTTAAACACTTTCAAATTTTGAACCGTATGATGAATTTTTCACAAAGACACTACACTGTTCTATATTCCTCTAATTCCTCACTTACAATAATGGAAAAATATAATTTCTCTTCGGCAGTTATCTTAAGCAACAGATTTTAGGGCTTTATGGGAAGTTTATATGGTTCTCCATCTTTTTCATAGTAACTCAATGAAATGAAAAAAGCAGTCACCATTTGAAAAGGACTATCTTATGCCAGTAAATAGTGCTGCATAATATTACCCTGGAGCTATGTGAACTTCAAAATATATATATTTGCAGTGAGCTTATCATCAAGACTTCTGAAAAAAAATGTAAAGATTCTTAGACATAAATGCTTCTACGATTGCCTGGAAGTGAAAATGTTATTTTTTTCCTGGCAGAAAACAAAAGTTTCCTGTAAGTTCTGATTAAATATGCCTAAAGAAATATTATCATTTTATAAATTCTTACCTTTGATTTTCAATGAATTTCTATGGGCTTCAAGAGAACCTACATGCTTAAGGATTTTATATGACCTTGAAAAAATATTGCAAGTATGAGACATTGCTTTGTAACTGTAGCTCTAGGAAGACTATATCTATCTATCTATATATAATAAAATATGTAAAATATTGTATAAATATAGATATATATAATTTAGAAAGGGGAGGAGAATAGAAAGTGAAGAATATATATTTTCAACTGAACATTTCTTCAATCTGAATGAGGAGCATGGGGAATTTTCAATGTTTGTGAGCAACAAAAGACACAAGGGAAGGAAGAAAGTAGATGTTATTTGTTGCTATTGTTTCTAATAAATGTCCTTACTCAGATGTAAAAGAAAATAATTTGTGATTCTGATATATTTAAGGTGGGGGTAAGCCTCGTACCAGCAGTCCTTCCATTAAGAGTATTCTGCAAACTATAACAATAGTGGTACTCAGATTATATGGTAAAAGAGTAGCCAAACAGTTAGACAGAAGTTATTAAGGGAATCAAGTTTTGAACTTAATAATCAAACAATTTTACAATTGTTCAGAATTTCAAGTTCATCCAGAAAATGTAGTGTATYGTTGCAGCTTGTTTCAAATCCTTTTTTTTTTTAAGAATTCCTTGCACGTTCTGAGTTTTACTACCTATTCTTCCCTCATCCACAGTTTTTCTTACTGATGTCTATAAAGCATGTATTCATGATCAGTTGCTAGATTTCTTTCCGGGCTTAGGACTGCTATTAAATCTAATGACTGTTCTTTGATCTGTTAGCAACTGGCCTTTCTTACTTATTTCCTTGCTATTTTTCATTTGCAGCCTCAGTCTCACAAGGAAGTTCCCTTTTACTAATTTTTAAGAGCAAGGCTTAAATGTTTCATTCTAAATTAGCCTATCTCTGATGACTCTCCTGAGGTAGAATTTGTTTTTATGTATTTATTTGCATTTCCCCAATGATTTTACTGCAAATTGCTTTGGGGTATTGACATATTAAAGAATCATAATACTGGCTTATACTGTACAGAATGTTAAAATCTCTTCAAGAGACCAGAAGCTAGTGTTGATCTTTTAATATTATTTATATCCTAAATAAATATATTCCATGCAGCTTCTGGACATATTAATGTCTGTTTTCACCTTTGTTGGAAAGGCTCATAAGCTGTAATAAAATGCTAAGACTGAGTCTTCTGCAGTATATAACTGAATACTTTATTGAAAAAAAAAAAGTTCTACTGATCTGGAACATAAAGTAGATATTAAGAATAAAATCACTATGAGCAATAGAACTAGGTGTTATTGTACTCATTGAAATATCTCTTTGCTTCCAGTAACCTTTAAAAGTGTATATTCTAACCACAGTGTTTCACAGTGCAAATTTTCCATATTCATTAACAGAAACAAATATAAACCAAGTTCAGTGGGAGTTTTGCCTTCAGTGACCACAGGTGTAAATAATTCCTGAGGAAGAAATATCGCATAAAAAAATACAAGCAGAGAAATTGTTACCAAAACAGATGCATTCACCTCATATTGCCACCAGTCAGGTGCTAAGGGCATTATTTTGCAACATCAGTCTGTGTAATGCATCTCTTTTTAGGACTGAAAATTGTAGAATTTCCTGTTCTATTTTGTCTTATTAACAACATGGAAAACTGAAACAGCAGGAAAAAAGATGGAAAGCACTGAAAAGTAAGTTTCTCAGCTTTCTTTCAGTGGTTTTGACCTGGTCATGGAAGGGATTCTTTACGGATTTATACACTTTTTAAAGACAACTCCCTGAAGAATTATGAGTGTATGAAGGAAGAGGAGAGATGCTTGTGTGGATTCTCAGATATAAACTGGGAGAATAAACACAAGTAATAGAGGAAAAAATAAGGACTCTTCTCTTAGGAGCTCTTATACAAAAAGAAAATAGAAAAATTAGATAACTATGGAATAATGGAGTTCAGTATTCCATCAATGGATTGGGCTGTAGATATTGAAAAATGTATGGTTTTGTTCAGAAAGAGGTGGTACACGACAGATTTCCTTCATTCATAGTCATATTTTTAAATGAGATTATTTATAGGGTACAGTGATTCCAAAAATGGGTAAAATTTTTAGAAACTGCTCTTTAGATAAGCTCATCTCTAATGATTCAATCATGTCATAGTTCTTCTGCAATCCCCAGAAGATTAGAAGGTGCAAGAATTTTGTATCACAATTCATCTGCATTGCTGCTGGCAYTGAAATTTTAATATCTGTTCTGCATCATGTAAAAATGCAGATTTGGTTTATCAATGTAGCCAAAAAAGAAGGAGGCTATCACAATGGAAGAAATACCACAAAAATAGTTCAATATGGTACCATAGCAAACTGCTGCCTAATACAATAGCTGCGGTGACAATCTTCTCTTTATTAGCATCTTCATAACATCACCTTATTGTATCTTAGATATTTGTTCTTGCTTAGGTTTCTCTAGAGACAAAATTAGTAGGGTAGAGTGACCCAGAAATCAAAAGAAGAACAAATTGTATCAATAAAAAAAGGTACGGGTCATACACATTTCTGAAAAGCAGTCATTGTCTGCAGCACTACACCTGCAGAAACCAGTTAGAAGACTGCTTCAAGCTGGAATTGCTTTAATTGTTTTCTCAGCAGAATTACAAGTTTTAATTCATCTCAATGGCTATAATTTATGCAGAAGTTGCATCTATGGTWGGGTAATGCACCGGATGGCTTGGTTTGAATATTACTGCTACTTTTCTGGTATAAATCAGAAGCAAGTCTGCTGACATGGCATCCTCCCTCCCTCCAGTCCTCCCACACTTTCTCTCTTTCTCTCTCTCTCTTTCTTTCTCTCTCTCTTTCTTTCTTGTCAAATACTGACAAGATTAACACAGAATTCCCACTGCAAGTAAGAATGGAAATAAGAGAAGTTGAAATGTCCCCAGGAAAAAGATTTATTAATATTCAGATGTAAATCATTTCTATTTAAATTTGCTCAAATAAAATAGATAATTAAGTACCTTCCTGGCTTACAGGGATTTACTTAGATTGTTTCTTCATAAATTTTGAGTTTTCTTCAGAATTTTCTTCAAAATTTCCACTACAGAAAAGGATTCCAACAAGCCCTGAGAAAAGGCTTCACTTATGCCAAGTTTTGCAAGATTTTCAAATTCCCTGCTCCAGGTCCCACTGATGTTAGATCCAGTGGGTTTTCTTGGAGCTTTCAAATTTCCTGCAGCTGGAGCCTAGACTCAAAGGTCTTTGGTAAGAAATAGGATTCCTCAGTCTCCCTTGTTCTTTCTTCCAGGATAGCTTTGGCATTTTAACCCTTGATAATGAAAATGCAACACATTTCAGTTCTAACAAGGATTATTTGATTAAAAAAAAAAAAAGTTTAAAAAAATGAAAAAAAACAAAAACAGTTTTTGTTAGAAATTTCTAAACCGGTGCTAAACATGGAATCTTTTAGAAGCTGGAGATTTCTATTTTATGCAGTAAAGGAAAACAAAATGACATGCCTGAGAAGTATTAGTTTAATTTCTCACCATGATATTACATCTGCTAAGCCCTGTTGTAAAGCTGCTTACCAAAAACAGCTTAAGGGGTCAAGTCACTTATGAGACCCTTCCTTGTTATATTGTTGATCTGTTGTTTGGGAACCGGAAACCTGTTGTCGTAGACTGAAGGTACCTGAAAGACTTATCTTAAGCTCAATAATTTTCCAGATGGTAGACACTGAAGTTAGTTCCTCTTCCTCCCTAGGACTTTGACTGCACTGTAAAACAACTGTATTTGATACTATGCGGGATTCATCTCACCCCCAACTTTAAATAGCTCCTTTTTTGAAGTCTACAACTGAATTAATTACAACAGTCTCTTTTTTGCTCATTGTAGAGAAATAAAAAGTTTTAGGAAACCATTGATCTGAATTGTTTGAGACATTTACCTGAGAATGAGACAAAGCATGCCCTAGAAGTGCCTTCACTGACTAGAAAGGGAAGCTAAGGTGCCAAACTCTGACTGACACATCTTCATTGCAAACTTTCTTAGGCCAGATGGGTCTCTTTTAGTCTAATACAACCGGATATCTTTCAGTTATTATTATAAAGGAAATTATTAGGAAGTACACTGCAGTGTAAAACAATATTTTTTGATGAAATACAGAAAGTAATAAGCATTTTTTCTCTTACAGTATTAAAGGTGATAACTCAAGAGGAATGAAGAAAATCAAAATCAAAAATCACAGACAGTAAAAATTTCACTACAAGCTAAAAGTTTGCTTCAGAATCAGAGGAAACTGAAGCAATGTCATAGGTTCATAGGATCCTAAGATAATTCAGGCCAACTTCCTTCTCAGAGTAGGGTCAGCTATGGGGTCTGGAATTAAAAAGCACCAAGAATGGAGATCTGTTGTCAGGGTTCCGAGGGCATCAATGGGTCTTACTGCCCCTAATCAGCCTCACCTAAGGCCTCCATTCCCCACCCCCCCACCCAGCCATGGGCCCAGGAGCCCCATTTCAGCTCAGGCCTGGACCTTAATTCTTGGTCTGAGCTACTTCTTATGAGTACATGAGCCCAGCTCTGTCTCATGATGTTGCTGAATTGATGACTGGATTTTCCAGACTGACCTTGGACCCAGCTCATTACCTTGCCTTTTCTGGATGGAAATGGTTTCTGTCTCCACCCTCACTCTGCCTGCCCAGCTAGGGTGCTGCAGGCCTGCATCCCAGATGGTGAGGGCAGAGCTGGTGCTGGGGTCACCCTTGGTGCCTGGCTTGCCTCCCTTAGGGAGCAACCAGCCCTCACTGCTCCCTGACACCTTTCTGGCAGCTCATTCCACTGCTTGTCTGTTCTCATGACATGAAAATGTTGCCTTGTATCCAGCCTGAATCCCTTGTTTCAACGCACACTCATTGTCTAGCATCCTCCTGTCATGTGCTGTTGTGAAGAGCTTGGCTATGTCTCCTTGATGACCTCCCCATAGGTACTGGTGTTTGCTGTTAGGTCCCCTGCAGCTGTCTTTTCTACAGGTTGAGCAAGCCCTGGTCCTTCAGTCTCTCCTCACAGGGCAAGTGTTCCAGCCCTGACTATCCTGGTGGTCCTCCACTGAACTCACCCCAGTTTATCAACATTTCTTTTGTACTGGGGGCTCCCAAACTGGATGCAATATTCCAGACGTGGTCTAATGAGTGCTGAGTAGAGGGGGATAATCACTGCTCACAATCAACCACCTATGCTACTATTAATACAGCCCCAGATGTTGCTGGCTGTTTTTGCTGTTGGGGCACACCACTGGTTCATGTTCAGCTTGCTGTCTGCCAAGGTTGCCAGGCCTTGTTTCCCAGAGCTGTTCTCCAGCCTGTCAGCCCCCTGCCTGTATTGCTGCAAGGGGGTCTTCCTTCCCAGGATCTGGACTTTGTGTTCTTCCCTGCTGAATTTCATGAGGTTTCTGTCAGCCCATTCCTCCAGCCTGTCTATTTCCCTCTGGATGGCAGCCCTGCCTTCCAGCATATCGGCTGGTTCTCCAATTTGTGTCATCTGCAAACTTGATGAGAATGTCATCACATCTTCCAGATCTTTGATAATGATGTTAAAAAGGACAGACCCCTGCAATACTCTTCTTGTTACTGGCCTCCAGGTAGAGTATGACACAATAGCCATGACCCTCTGACACCAACAATCCAACCAGTTTTTAGCTATCTTGCTGTCCTTCCAACCAGACCATAACATCCTAACTAGGATACAAGAATATCATGGAAGAAAGTGTTGAAAGCCTTCCTGAATTTGAGGTAAATGACACCCAGTGCTCTTTCCTCACCCACAATTCAGTTCTATCATAGAAGTCAATCAGGTTGGTCAGGCCTGGTTTAACCTTAGTAAATCTAAGATAAAACCAAATCTACTTTAGCAAGTAGTTGAGCACAAAAGGAGTGGTTCTCTAGGGTGAAATAGCTGGTGCTCAGGATCTGATTTTTCCACTAAATGTTTTTAGGCGAGTTTTACTTCACACTAGCTCTATTTTGGTCCCCTAGATTGAACATCTATTGGCATTTCAGCTTCATTCTAAAAAAATCTTTTTGATGGACTCCAAGACAGCTCTGTGATGTGAACTGAGGTGTAAGAGGACTGGGAAATACATTGCAAAAGCACACTCCTGATTGGAATTGAAATGCTTAATGTAGAGGCAACATGATAATTTCATATGATAATGCTGATACCTTTTGTAGAACTTAGTGAAATCGTATAAGCAGGGTCAGGACAGAAAATCAAATGTTTGAAAGAATTATGTATGGGTATTTATTTTCCTAGCTATGATTTGTCATCTGACAACATTCCACAGAGACATTTCCAAATAATCAGATATTATTTGTGTCTCATAGAACAGAATATATGAAATGTGATCTTCTAAAATCTTGTCCTCTCTGTTATGAAGAACTGTTTTCTTGCAATTTCAGATGCAGTAATTTGAAGAAAACACTCATTTCTAAGAAACTCCACAGTATGCAGTATGCAGCCCTCATCCTCAAATTGCAGCACCTTTTTTTCAAATCTTCTAAAAAAAATTTTTGTCACTGACAGTAAATACATAAAATTGCTTCTATGCACATTGGACATTCACGAACAGCTGCATGAAGTTCACAAGTCAGCCTTGTCCCTAAGAAATGTAATGTATAGTAAGTCTTCAAAATCTTATTCTTTAGTCATTAAGTTAAACTACAGTTATACTAAAATGCTTCTGTGGAACAAATAAATGATTTTTTTAAGCAAAAATAAAATCTTAACCTAATGGTTGAACTTAATTCTGAATTTAATCTTTCCTTTAGCCTGCACTTCCCTACTTATATTAATTTTTTGTAAACTGTTACTGTTCCACCACAATCATTTTTTCTTTTATTGATTACAATATTATCTTACTATTTTTGCATCTGTGTGCCAATATGTGCATTTGCTTAGTTTGTTTTGATCTTTTGCTTTTGTTGACGAGAAGGAAGAGGAACTATGCATTCATATTTCATCTCTGGTATCACATTCTGCTAATGGAGATGCATATTTATGTTCTAGCCAGCCTGGGTGCACTTATTTCTGGACCAGGTAAGGGATCATAGGATCCATGTTCCCTCTTTGAATGTACTTGCGGCCACCAAACACTCAGAACACGGACAATGCTGTCTGAATCCTCTGCATGCAAAGACAATTTCACTGAACATTTTTGTGTGTATGCTTTAAGATCTCTGATTTTAAAAAGAAAATAGAGGTTCCTGCCAATTTTTAGTTCCTTAGGAACTAAGTAATTTGTTCAGCATGTGCCTCTTAATTAATTACTAAACAGTTGAATACTAATGTGTTCTTACTAATGTTAGAAGACTTACAGCTTTTCAAGTAGTGTTTTGTTAAATGTAATTCATGAATCCACACACTTTTGTTAGTAAGTTTTTGCATCTTGCAATTAGTTTAATTGTAAGAAATTCTTGCATAAATTGGCATTGCTTAGCTACCTTTACCTTTACCATTTGATCCAAAATTTATTCTTCAATAGTATTTTGCATGGACAAAACTTCCTTCACAGCAGGCACAATGTCTTTTAGGTATAATAGCATAAATCAGACTACTCACATTTCCACATGAGTTGAACCGATGATGTTGAAAACTTAGCATTTAGACTATTCAGTGAATTCAGTGTTAATTGCACCTAATACTACTTTAATTTAATTGCCACTTTAACATGGCTTTAAAAAAAAAAAAAAGAAAACCCATAGCTCCACTAAATAATTCCAGCCGTTTTTTCTTCTGTATTTTTTCTTAATAGTGTACGTGCATATATACCATATATTTCTTTGTATATGTATGCATATATACATACTTACATATATATATATGTACACACACACACACACACTTACCACATAAAAAGCTGCTTGTGATATTTCCTTGTGGCATGTGTGTATGTGTGTTTGTATACATGCCAAAAAGCTACTTTTTATATATTATACCACACATCCATAAATTTTTAACTGTGTATATTCGTGTCTATATGTGGTATAAGCTTTTTTGACGAAAGGACAGTCCACATACATAGCTGTGTTTGCATTTAGTCTTACAAACTATTTTCTTTATAGCTACTTCTATATACGATGTAAATATTAATATTTACATTATTTCCTGCCAAATATTATTAAGGCTGCTTACTTTTAGGAGTGTGCTTGTGTATCGTTACATTTAGTTTCTATTCATTAAGTAAGTATGCATTTTAAAAATAATAATGATAACTCCCTTTAGTACAGCTTGTCTATTTTGAAGTTATAGTTAGGCTGAAAACCTTAACTTCAGAATGAAATTYCATCATATATATGCACAAGATCTAAGGGTCTGATAATTCCCAAATAGACATATCTGACTTCATTGACTCTAATTTGTTGAGCATTAGACATCAATCTCATACATAGATACCTTGAGTGAAATAGCATATAAGCATCAAGTGCCATTTGAGACAACCTAGGGTTGTCACATGAATCTTGTAACTCATGAATCTCATTTGTCTCATCTATCAGCCCCATCCTGATATCTGACACATCTTGGGGTAACTCCAAAGATAGTAGATGTCACGATCAGACAACTAAATCAAGCAGCTGCATCATAAACACCAAAATATGGGTGACAGAAACAAAAACAAACTCCCATCCAAAGTGTTTCCATTTCTTAATTTGAAATGAAATTTAGTCCCAGCATATAATTTTTAATTAAAATTATGAGTTTTGGTTTTCATTGTAAATCAAATGCTTTATTCTAGGTTTGTTTATTATTTCAGATCCTTTCCCCCCACCCTGTTTTTATTTTGATTAGGAAACCAAACCTCTCACTGTTAATTTGATCCAAAATTTACTTCTCCCCCTGCATTTTAATTTAGCCAGTAAATCAAAGTTCAATCAGTCCTAAATGTCTCTTCCTTAAAATGCAGGTTATCAAGCAGTGATAAAGCAGCAACAAAGTGCAAAATAAAGGGATATTCTCAGATGTGCTGACCATTGCTCCTAAGATTGCTTGAGACCCTTCTCCAGCTCTGAGATGTCACCTTCATTTGTGGGCACCAGGACTTGGCCTGTGCTTAGTAGGATGGGGTGGAAACGTCCACAGCTCTGTTCTGCCTGGAAGTCATGGCAATTTGGAGAATTAATTCCTAGGCCAGGCCACTTCCTAGATCAGGATTTTAATGATTTCACTAAGGATGGTACTTCCAGATCCTTCAATTGTGTTTTAGAAAGAAAGGATGACTTGTATACTTAAACCTATGGCGCGGTTTCAGGCTATGAAATTTCAGTTTCACAGAGGCATCTAAGCAGTCTGTTATATAATAAATAAATAATATAGAAAGGCACTTAATATGAGAAGGAAACAAATTACCCAAACATCTTTCTCTTCAGTTTGATAGCTGCTGCTATCAGAAACGTATCGTAAGAGATATCACCCCCAATGATACCACTAAACTTGTCCGTTATGAATTCTGAACTGTTTTATGCTTCCCCTTGTTTGTAGAGTAACTAAAACTAAAATATGCCTGTGAATTCAACTCTTTGTTCCTAACAAATACCTACAGCAAAGCTTTTATAATACTTGCTTTTAACCACTAATAACGTATAGGATGTTAATCTTCAGATTTAGAAAACCCTTCTGTTCTGGATTTCTAGTCTGATGCTGGCATTGCAGATGCCTATATCAGTTAGGGGGAAATGTTTTAGAAGCTCTAAGACAGCATTTTTTTTCACTAATATGAATGGGTGAAAGTCACTCTTCAGTAATTTTAGACCAGATCCAAAGTTGTCTGAATTCTTTACAATGATTTCTGTAGCTTCAGTGCAGTTTTGGTTAGGCCAAGAGGAATGGAAAATACATAGTATCCCTATCATTTCTGAGTTTCTATTTACCATGTGGCTATTTAGAGGTCTGTTTCTCATAGCAGGTTTCAGAATGAGTCTTACCCACTAAGAAAAAACCTATGTCACATTAGGAACTGTGGAATAACATCTTAGCTGTAAGACATGGGTAAAGAAAATATTAGATTATCCAGCCATCTTCTATTCCTTTTAACTTCAGTGTTTTAGTTGCAGGGTTAGTCTCTGACTGACGAGGAAAACAAATACTAGGTGAGACTCCTTTGTCTAAATATAAATGCCTGCAGTATACATACTTACATGAGTTAGTCCTTAAGTTCCTTTTAAGATCAGTGGAACAAAAGAAGTATATTAAAAGTGATTCATCACATTCTGAAAGAAGATTCTAAAAAAAAAGTCAGATGAATTGTATTTAGACTCTAACAATAGAAGCAGCCTAACACCTATTTTTTCCACTTTTTTTTTTTTTTTTTACAGAGCTATTCAGTTACCTAAATATATGCCTAATGGCATTTGAGATGCCCTAAAACAGACTGCTTATCCTCCAGTTGCCTTCCCAGAAAGGTATTCATCTGCCATAACCTTCTTATCTGCCAGGCCCGCTTGGATGTTTTAGACATGTTTTAGATGTTTTAGATGTTTTTTCCATCTTAACATGAGGAAAAACTTTTTCACTGTGAGGGTGACAGAGCACTGGAACAGGTTGCCCCGAGAGGTTGTGGAGTCTCCTTCTCTRGAGATATTCAAAACGCGCCTGGATGCAATCCTGTGCAATGTGCTCTAGGTGACCCTGCTTGAGCAGGGGGGTTGGACTAGATGATCTCCAGAGGTCCCTTCCAATCTCAGCGATTCTGTGATTCTGTGATTCTGTGACACCTAGAGAGTCTCAAATGGTGCAAGGTGCTTATGTGTGAGGAAATTGAATCAACTACCTGGTTATATACAAGTCATTGTCTCTACTAAAAAAACCTCTATCTATACCAGAGTTTCATCTTGCTTGTGTTATTTGACCACCATTGCAGAAGCAACATCATTTCCATAAACTGTATCATTATGAAAGAATTTAATTTTCCTCATACAAACTGGAGGAAGAATGCTACACTCAACAGGAGGACCATGAGGCATAGAACAAACAACAAATTTCCTTACTCAGT
The DNA here is from genome assembly GCF_003343035.1 of Apteryx rowi. Taxonomy (NCBI): domain Eukaryota; kingdom Metazoa; phylum Chordata; class Aves; order Apterygiformes; family Apterygidae; genus Apteryx; species Apteryx rowi. Next base: position 397,514 of record NW_020450793.1, on the reverse strand, counting down.
AATCCTAAGGGGTAGGGTGGGCTTCCTTTCATCTATTTTAACTTTCTTTAGTATAATCCTCTAGTTTGAATTAGTCATACAGGTAAGCTCCATCCATCTTAAAAAAGGGGATTCCTGGTCCTGAAGCCAAGTGGTTCTAATGGACTTGTGTTCATTCTCATTATCTTAGAGAAAGCTAATGAAGAAATCTAAAACAGAGCCAGAGAATGAGTTATCTCTTAAGTAGTGTGGATGATAGGGGGCGAGTGTTCAAGCTCATACCCTAATTTATATACTGCTCTAAATAATTAAACAGACAATTCATAGGCTTCCTTAATACTCAGTGATCAGGAACAGGAACCTTCAAAAAGTTGTATGACTCTAAACGAATTACTAATGCAGCTTTGATTAATTATCCTCTGAAGATGCTTGTCTGTATCGACTGAATGATCATCTCAAATTAGAACCTATCTTATAGATAGCTAAAGGTAACTTGAGATTAATTCTATCAGGAAACAAGAAAAGAGAAAGTTATTTTCAACTTGATTTTGACAAGTAGAAGAGCTGGTTGTAGATAACATTCCTCAGAGAGAACTACACATGGATTCAAATAAATTAAATTGAATGATAAAGAAAAATGCTTTTAACTTTGTTTGTGTGGGGGGGGAGGGAGGATGATTTAAAGTGAAATGTTAATGGTCCAAGTAACTCACATATCAAAGTTAGACTAGGAGCTCAGGGATTTGAATCTCACATGAGCTTAGATTTTTCTTGAAGATGAAGTTATATGAAAATGGAAAAAAAATTAAAACCAAAAAAGTTCACAAGAAACCTCTAGGGAAGAACTTCAGGCTAACAGGTTAACTGATTGTATAAATTATTTACTGTCTTACAATTAAGATCAAAATGGAAGTTTAATTTTATTTTTTTAATTTGAATGTTTGAAATTAGAATTTTTGGTATTAAAGGTATAGAAAACCCCCCTGACCAGTACATGACATCATGGTTTAGGATCAAGATGTGCAGATAAAAAAGCTGGAATATTGAGAAAATAGGAGGAGTGTTTTGGTAAGTTTTTTTTTTTTTTTTTTCAATCTAGAAGGGTTGCAGGCAAAATGGGATACAATAGAGGAAAAGGTTACCACTTTGTAGGTATTATGGCAGATGAACACAGTGTCTTCCTTTAATGCATAACTATTTGTTTTAAAAAAAGGAAATAAGACAGATTTTCTCTATTTGGACTTCAGTAAATCCTCTGCTATGATAATACATAGCTAATAAAATAACTAAGATAGATAGCATTTGGCTGGAGAAAGGCAATTATGGTTACTCTAGTGTCGCGAATGAGTGACGCACTTCAATCGTACGAGGGAAGCAGCACTATGTTTATTGCGGTAAAATAGCGACTTAACAAAGTTCAGTCGTAAATAAGACTGATTTACCAAGGTTCAATTGGCAAGGCTCACTTAGTTATTTACTGCATGAAAGACAGGGTCAGATGTATGCACAACAGAGACCCTCCTGTTGAGTCACGAGGTTCAGAAAGGATCCTCTTGCTTTCTAAACTCCTTCTGAGAGGAGCCTGGCTGCGGCTGGATCCAGTCTTAGTCCCAGACTTGGTCAATGGTTCATGTCTAAAGGAGTGTATGTGAAGGGGACCCTCCCATTGAGTCACGAGGTTCAGACTGGACCCCCTTGCTTTCCAGACTCCCCCTTGGAGGAGCCTGGGTGCGGCTGGATCGAGTCCTACTCCCAGACTTGGTCTATGGTTTATGCCTAAAGGAGTTAGTGTGAAGGGAGACCCTCCCGTCGAGTCACGAGGTTCAGAAAGGACCCCTTTGTTTTCTAAACTCCTTCGGAGAGGAGCCTAGGTGTGGCTGGATCCAGTCCTAGTCTCAGACTTGGTCAGTGGTTTATGTCTAAGGGATTATGTGCACAATTAATCAGAGATATAACTCAGCAAAGTTTTGTGAAGTTCGCCAAAGTTCAGCATGCTATTAATCACTTACCGAGGATCTGTGGCGGGTAAGGAATCTCTCAACCTTGAGGAGTAACCTTGAGAGGTGTCCCTGCTCAAGGGGAGGTTCTGCAGTGCAGCCTGCTGCTGTGCAGGAGAGCTCAGTGGGCTCTGGGCTGCCTCCTATTTATGGGGGGGAGATGATTGACTCATAGTCATATTTGCATGCTAGGTGGGTCTTAGCTGCTCAGATAGCCCCTTACCAAGCCCCAGACCAAGTCTGGGACTAAGATTGGATCCAGCCGCAGCCAGGCTCCTCTCAGAAGGAGTTTAGAAAGCAAGAGGATCCTTTCTGAACCTCGTGACTCAACAGGAGGGTCTCCGTTGTGCATACATCTGACCCTGTCTTTCATGCAGTAAATAACTGAGTGAACCTTGCCAATTGAACCTTGGTAATGCTCAGTGCTCAATGCTGAATGCTCAATTAGCCCCTGCCTACGTGCTGTTTACAGGGAGGTCAGGTTGAGGGGGAGAGAGCACACGGGGGGGAAAGGAGCACACTGTCACATCTAGGAAGGAGATGGAAGGTCGCAGCAGGTTAGAAGAGGCTTACTTGTGAAGTAATGACAAATTAATTACTCTTACATTTTTATATGTATGTATATATATATATATATTTGTTGCAAGATCATTAATGAAAAGTATGTTTATAAAGTCTGATAATGACATAAAATTTGGAGGAACTGTCAGTGCATATGAGGACTTTCCACACACACACACAAAGAACTGGATGACCTTGAGATCCAGAATAACAATTATGAGATTAAATTTAACAATATAGAATGCAATCCATGTGCTTAGTTCAAATTTTATTTCTCTCGCTGCTCAGAGTGGTTTATTGATTAATGACATAATTAACAGTCAGTATCAGTAATACAACACGGGACAATACTAGACACTTGCAAAATCTTAGTAAATACCAACAAATTGCTACCTATTTGTCAGGGTGCTACATGGACAGGTGGTTCCCTGGGGGCTGGTATCGGCAGGGGCTCCCAGTGGCAGCAGAACAGGGCCTTGCAGCCACAGACCATCCCACTGCCTTGTGAAGGAGCAGGGCAGGCTGAACAGTTGTTAACTTCCTCATAGTTTTTGATCAATTTTAGGTCAAACATCCTTTCAGAATAGGCAGTTTTGGGCACTCCATTCACACACTCTGTTTACACTTGCATTTCTATCATATCAGTCATTTTTACCCAAGCCATGTTACCAAAGGGAGACTGTGGGTACTCCCCCACAGCTTATCTGTAGATACCTGAAGCTGCTGAAAGTTGTATGAACTAAGTTGCTTAGGTTTCCTCTACATTCACTGTAGAGATAAGTTCCTTCAAAGGGCAATTTATCACACCTGCACTAAGCACCTGTTTTAGAGTGGAATTCATCACCCTTTCTTTATTGACTACAGAAGGAACAAAGATGAATAGACCACCTAACTTTTAGATAGTTAAAGCTAGACAAGATGAAGACCATATCAGGGATTATCAAAACTTCTTCTCTATGTTGATTGTTCATCAGGGGGAAGTAACAGAGGAGAAGAATGACCTGATTTTACCATGCAATCAAAAGAAACTGAATTCTGGCTTAGGTGCTTGTTGTGATATCCAGAGTTTAAAGGACAGAGGTGGTGTGCAAACTACCTACTACCCAGACAGTCAAATCTTGACTCCTGATGCAATAAACAGAGGAAATATTTATAAAATACCATTTATGAACCCTCTCTGTATTGTTTAAGTAGGGTTCCTATTTTTCTCCATAACAGGCTCAGATGGCATGCTTTGTGAATTTCTAATTGTTTTCTTCAACTTAAACGCAAGAAAGGTGCCTGCATCCATCCTAGGCATGACCGCATACAACCTGAATGAAGCCTACAATGAATTTGAGCCCCTTTGCAGTATGACAGTGAACCAGCCAACATGTTGTTAGTGTCTACCAGATTCAAGATCTGCTGTAGGAACTGGAAAGTATTGTTGCCATGGTAGAAAATGTTGGAGGGACCACATTTTCCACTTTGATAACCTGTGCTCAAAACAGCTAATTCAAACAGCAGCAAGTAAACAAAAAGATTATTAGAATAGTCATGAGAATGGATATTTTCTGACTGACCGGAAGACTTTAAGAGTTCATAGTTTGCTTAACTTTAAAGAGGGGTTGAAAAAGGTCAAGTTTGAATATATTCATACTGAAAATTAGATCTGTAGTCATCAGAAACATCTAGAACAACTTCTGAGCAAGACAAACAGGATCAAAATTCTAATTAGTTTAAAAGTAGAACTTGATCAGTTTGTAAACAGAATCATATAAAGTAAGTCTGGAACTGACCATTAAAAGTCAGCCAGTTCATGCCAGGCATTATGGTAAGATTCATGACACTTGATTTTAACCTATTTTTAAAAAGATTGAATGATGAAAACTGTACCAGCAATCTACACACCCTGTTGCAGTTACTGTTACTCTTCCCCCCCCTCCAAGGTCTAGTTAAAAAACAAAAACAAAAACAAAAACAAAAAAACCCCCAACCCTTTGTTGCATTTATTGTTGTCTTATTCCTGCGGATAAGGAAAATATTATTACTGTCTTTCTGGTGGCAGCCTTCCATAGAATTACTGTCATGTCCTGGGACAATGCTCAGTGTTTTCTGACCCAAACCAGCCCAGTCCATTCTACCTTCCTTATATTTCACTTTTGTCAGCCTTTGTCAGGCATCGTATAACATACTTTCCTGCTGTAGCTGGGGGCTTGAGCTGATGACACCAGAGTTATAATCCAGTATGAAATTCCTTTGATCAGGTATGCCTTATCCTCCCTTTTTCATGTGTAATTGCATTTGTATCACTAACATGTAATTTGGCCTATTTCTATCTATTTGCTTTTGAACCAAATAATATCTCCCCTCCTCCAAAAAAAGACAATTTCTCCTCAGATTTATCTTCTGGACTTTTGCTCAGTAATAACAGTTATAAACCAATAATTTTAATCCATTTATCAGGATCTTTCTTCCAGATGTCTTAATCAGTAAAGAGCTCGAACACTGATAGCCACTTATTTTGCTTTACCACACAGGTAAGTAACATCTACAATCTTTAAATTCTCATTTCTCAAAGAGCCTGTAAAAAGAAAGCGGATATTAGAACACTTTTTAAGGGTCACTCTCTAAAGCTACTTCAGATTGTGGAAATCCCATGTTCAAATATCACCTGCAGAATTTCTTTAACAATATTCTTTCTTTTTAAATTGAGGAAGTTATAGCTCCAATTCCCAACAAAAGTCCAACTCCCAATGAAGCTGTTATCAAATTTATAAGTCTACCAGTCAAAAGCAGCATCACCATGACGATAATTAAGGACTGAGGTTTTCATTTAGAATATAGCTCTCCAGATAATTCTACCCTTTTAAGTCTCTCTGCCACATTGTAATGTTATTTCTGTTAGAGCAGCAAATACATTAAAAGAAGTTTTCTGTCTTCAGGGACAGAAAAAACCAATGAATTCTCAAAAAAAAGTCTTCAAATAATTGCCTACTTATTGAATATCTTTTTACACATTTGTCATCTTTCTTGTTTTGAATAGGCATTTGCAGCATCCTGACTCCGACTGAAAACAAACAGCAAAGAATCAAAGAAAAAAAAGAGCTCAACTTAAAGATAAATATTTTTTCTGAGGTTTTTAACTGAAATGCAATATGCTTGTTTTCTATTTTATTTTCCACTGTCCACATTTGTATTCTTATTTAATACTGAGCTGTATCTTGTACCACTAGCTGTCTCACTAGAGTAGCATCTTATCAGAGGTTAAAATGATAGGCTATGCCAAGGGTGCCTTATGTTTATTTGTTCCATGTACACAAGAATTATTGTTTAATGTATGCCCACAAGCCTGTGGACTAGAAATGAATCAAGTATGGACAGATTATAGTGACTCAAAGTCTGTTGTAGGTCTAGATGAAGAACTAATTATTATCCTTCTGAAGTAAAGAGAAGCAAGAAAGACATTGTAACTGTGGGACGGGGGGAACCTTCATTATATGAATGTCTTGGAATTATGTGACATCTGGTCACATACAATGTAGACCACTAATTTCAGTTGAAATACTCCTGAGTATTAGCCAGCGTAAATCTGACCAGATCTAGTTTTAAATTTGAATATTAACACATACACTTGTCAATAATTTCTCAGGCATCTATTACATGAAAGAACTTCAAGTACTTCAAAGATACAAGATTGTATTATTGTTAGTGAGTGCTTCCGTTTCCTACAAATATTAAAAAATCATATTAAGCCCACATGAGGAAACAAACAAACAAACAAGCTTGTGCTAAAGCAGGCTTAAAATTCCCCACAAGGTTAGATTTCAGGATATTATAGGAGGAGCAACCATTTTTCTCCCGTGAATAAAAAGCACAAGGCACTTCCAGCAGGATGTCTAAAAGCCCTTGCTATAGCTATCATTTTTCTCTGCTTGTTTACAGTCATTTTTTCCAAGAAGACCGTAAAACTTTGTATTTGAACGAAGTGCAATGAGGGTCTTAGAATCAGAAGCTAGTTCAGGTTGGAAGGGACCTCAAGAGATCTCTCATACAACATCCTTCTCAAAGCAGGGTCGGCTATGGGATCAGACCAGGATGTTCAGGGTTTTGTCCAGGCTGATCCTGAAAACCTCCAAGGATGGAGCCTGCACAGCCTCCCTGGGCAGCTTGAATGCCCTCATGGTAAAAAAGTTTCTCCTTATATCCAGTCAGGGTCTCTCCTCTTTCAGCTTATGCCTGTTGTCTCATCCACCAAGCACCGCAATGAAGAGCTGGGCTCTGTCCTCTCCATAGCCTACCTCCGTGTAGGTCCCTATGGGGGGGGGGGGGAAGGGAGGGAACAATGGCCCTTTGTGTGGCGGGGCGGGGGCAGGGCAGGTCCCCAGGAGGCAGCTGGGGGCGGTGCCGGGGGGCAGAAAGGGCCCCAGAGCCCCGAGCGGGCCCGGGCCCAGGGGAGGCAGCTCCCACTGCCGGCTCCACACTCCACACGGCAGCACCGCGGGCGCTGGGGACGCCAGTGACCCTCTTCTGCTCGACCTTGGTGCTGTTGACCTCAAGACCCAGCTGTACTTTGGAAGGATGAGCACTACACCAAGGAAAGAGGATAAATGGTAGGAGGTGACTTTTTCATAGAATGATTTTAGCTGTCTTACTAACAGGCCTTCTCTGTATTGATTAGATAATTTGGACTATTAGACTGTTAAAACATGAACTGAACTAACAAAGAAATTCTTAGCTCCACATCATATATGTGACATGTTCCCTTTTGACCAAGATAGAACTTGAGTGTAACAGGAGGATTTGAATTTTCATTTCTGCTTACTTTTAAGAGACCAGTAACATTTTCTTTAAAGCTCTCAATTTCAATTTCTTTATCCTTCATTTCTGTCATTTTCTCATTCCCTTTAAAAAGCTATTAGAAGCTTGTTGTTTACAAGTTACACTGCATTCCTAATTTGGAATATCCTTTTTACTGTTCCTTTCTACCTTTTTTTCCTCAGACCCCCAGCAGATTAAAAAAAAAAAAAAAAGAGTCTTGAAATCAGAGAAACAGAAGGGAACTTCCCAAGTCAATGCTCAATAGATTAAAGCTCCTTCAGCTTTTTCTTGCATTCCCAAGTCACTCCTGTATCCCTGAAACCACTCTGGCTCCATGTGGGTATAAGGAATGGAGAATACCTGGATCCTCAGGGAACCTCATCTGCTTCACCTAGTTCTTAGAGAAATGTGCTGAGCTGTGAGAGACACAGATTCAATCCACTCTGGTGAAGGAAGGTCTAGATTTTACCCATCTAGGTAAATACTAAATTACCTACGTCATCTTTGACTGTTCTAACCATGAAATTTGTGCAAGATGAGGATACTGAGGATGCCCTTTCATTAGGCTCTCACGCTTAGGATCCTTTGGTTGCTTTTTCAAGACAAGATGCTGATTTATCAGTCAGTGCAAAAGGAATAATTTCAGTCAATGGGATGGTCCTCTGGGTCCAGGAGCATATATCTTTTGCAAGTCAGACACTAAAAAAGGTGCCTAAATTAGACATACTAGATGACTTCTGGTCTGACTACTAGATTGCTTCTAGTTTCATTTTGTTTTTATCTCTTTTTCTCCACATTATTTCTCTAGCCAATTTGAATTATGTTATGGTATTCAATTTTACAAAATCGATTCTCCACATAACGACTGGGGACAACAGCTAGYAGCATGCATTCCATATTGATTCAGAATGAGAAAGAATAGCTATAATATACAGTATGCTTCAGAATACTCAGTTTCAAATTCAAGATATTTAAGAGGTAATTCCTTTTGCTCTCCATGACTTTAGCCCTCATAACATTAAAGGGATTTGAAACACATTAACAGCTCTGTTTGAAACAATATCTTTCTAAGTATAATCCTATGTGCAAAGCTCCTACAGCAGTAGGATTTTAGAAAACATAATGAACATTTTATTGAACAAATTGCTTTTACTGAACAATGTATTTCTCTCTGTAAGGAAGGTATCAACTAGTATTACATTTTAGTAATTCCCAATAAATATTATTATTCCTTTAATACTAGATGGGATATTTAAGAATATGGAAAATCTAGGCTCACCATACTTCTTCTGTATTTGCTGTCCAAGGAGTGCAAAACCCATTCTTTTATTCTGTAAAAAAGACATTTCTAATAGATAAGCATCACTTAGAATTATTTTATGCAGACTAGCTTTCCATTTGAACTGACCCAAGTTAATGCCTTAAGAATTAGTTCAAGATTGTTTTGTAGGCTAGTCCTATACACTTAGCAAAATCGGGCTTTTATTTTCTTTGTAATTTTCATTTTTCTGAATCATAGCAGAGTACTTTGCTATAATCCAAAGAATAAGCTGAGTTGATGACATTTATTAATACTGTGGTCATGAGCACATAGAAGCCATGGCCATTTTCTTCAGTTTAAACCCTGGGTAATGATCTCATTCCATTATGAAACTCAGTATAAGCTTGATCTACTGTAAACACTAAGAGGGAGGATTTTTAAAGAACGTTATGACCTCATACTGCAGTAATTTTTGGCAAACCTAATTGTTCTAAATCTAACAGACTATTAGAAAATTCCTTAAAATATTTATTATGAAGACAATAATGAATAGTGTCCACTCAATAATTATGAGAAGAGCACATGTGATTCCAAAATTATGGGGCAAAAAATGCATCCTGTATGAATGCAAAAGGAAATACCCAAGCATATTAATAACAGAAATAAATGAGCAGTCTAGGTAACRTCCTGAACTAGGGAATTAGCAGTGTAAGGATCTGGTTCAATTGCAGTCCACTGGTCTCAGGAAAAAAAATAGATACTACTGCAATATATTCCAATACAGGCAATTAATCCACTGGAAAAGGAACAGGAAGAGGCATATGCTCTGCTCCTACTACAACCTCTCAGTGTTCCTTCTGTGACAACGTGGCTCTCTATATCTCTCTCAGTGCAAGGCTGCTGTTAAATGCTTTGAAACGAAAATACACCTAGCATGTCCACGCAACATGTTCCATCCTCCATCATTATTCATTTTTTGCTTTCTGCAGACATGTACCTAATGAAGAACCTACATTCCATACTCTTTAACCTAGTCTTTTAGATTGGAAAGTACAAGTTTTCTTGTTATTCTCCCACTCCTACCAACATATCAAATACTGTTAGCTTGTATTTGTTAAAATTTATTATGAAAGGAGTAATCTAGTGACATACTCATGAATATCAAAAGAATGACTGTCTCTGGAGCACTAAAACTACAGGAATAACTGCTATTTAGTTTCTACTAGTTTTCTTCATCTTATGTTTATAATAGTGGAAACTTGCATGCAAAATCAAAACAGATAGCTGCTGTTTTCTTTTTATAGGTAAAACCTTGAAAATATGTTATCAACCACCAGGTTTTATGCTGAAATTCCTCTTCACATTACTGGGGAATTCTACTTATTAAAAGTTTGTTAAGATGGTCCTATATTKCTTTGTTCTAATAAACACTACAATCAGATTTTGTTACCAGTAATCACAGGAAGTAACTTAATATGATCTGGATTTATCCCACCTAACTCTAGGCTCACAAATGAGGTGCTCACATTGGGAATATAGTTTATTCTGGGAGATGGGCAGCTGTAGAGAATAATTCAGAAAATTAATAACAATTTCTTTCCATTTACTCTATAGTAAGCTTATGGCAACCACATTCTTAGCTCAAATAACCTATTAAAGTACTAAAAGTTAGGTGAAACGGATCCAAGCCAGTTTAACAGACTGTAAGAGAAATAACAGCAATTACACTCTTTTGAGACTAAGGTTCTACTCAGTGAGACTAAGGATGAGAGATTTAGGAAGTAAATTATTTTAAGTTTTATTCAGACAATATGAATAATTTTATTTAGTATTCCTACTTTCTAAAACTGAAAATAGTTTATGTGTCTGTTTGAGAGGACTCTGGTATTATATTAAATATTTGATAAATGTTCGACTGTAAAAGCTCATCTTCTCTTAGGAGGAAAACAAACTGTAAGAGTTAACTTACAACACTTGAAAATATTACAGTGCATTCTCACCCATAGAATCATATAGCACGTTTGCAGGATGTCTCATATATCATTGAAATAATTCTGTACATAAAATAATCTTCATCTGTTCAGGCAACAGAAAAAAGTGTTTTAAAACAACAAGAAAGGCAAAAACCATTGCAGCCATTTATTTCATATTTGACAATATCAGAAGAAGCAAAATGTACTTAGTGAGTTCACATGTTTTGTGCAGGTTACATTCTAAAAGTTGAGAAATCCATTAGCCAGCAACTAAGTTTGAGAAATAACATTATTCTAATAGAAAGCACAGACTGATAGGGAACAGATCCTGGATGACCTTTTATTTACTCAAGTGCACTCTGAGTTGAATAAAAGCCTTTCCATTACTTGTGCAACGCTACAAGGCCTGATGGAATAAGGTCATACTCTCAGTACTAGAGGATATTGATTTGATGTTATTTATATCAATGTTTTAGAACTATGTTTAACACTGTGAAGTTCATTTCAGATGCTGGGTTTTTTTATAACTGGTTCTTTCGTTGTATATATAAGCACACACACAATACATAAACAGACTGTGTTGCATTCCCCTCTAGTGCTTGATCTACAAAAAAAGATAGCAACCTACCAGAGCTGTCCATTAACAAAGCCACTCCTTTAATTCAAGTAGCAGAAGTCTGTGCTCTGGGACATAAGATCCTCATTGAAAACTTTACTAAAGGACAAGAAAAAGGGTCACTAATTTCTTTTCAGACCCTGATTCCAGAAAACCTCCAAACACATGTAACACCCATTCAGTGCAGCCTTTTACTTTAAAATACTAGAAACATCTTGTCAGTCTTACTTGGATCTTAGAGAACCTCAGATAAGAGAAAAGGTGGAAAAGGTGGTTTTCCCAGATGGAAAGCAGGATAGCTGAAGAGGCAGCGTAACTTACTCATCATTTCCAACTCACTTTGAAACAATTCAAGATAACCACCTCAATCCAATGACTCACTGCACTATGGAAATTGGAATTAAAATCCCAATAACGTAATCCACAAAAGCTTGTGTTAGACACTGGCTTGTTAATCAACATAAGGAAAAGCTTTTTGCTGTGAGGGTGGTCAAACCTTGGAAGAGGTTGCCCACAGAGGTTGTGGGGTCTCCATCCTTGGAGATATTCAAAACCCAGCTGGGCAGGGACCAGAATAAACTGCTCAAGTTGACCCTGCTTTGAGCGGTCTCCAGAGGTGCCTTCCAACTTCAGCCATTCTGTGATTCTATGATTCTATCCATATGTCTGTGTATATTAGGAGATTTTCAAATCCCTTTAATTGAAATCCTCACTGTGTGCAATTCAGTAGGCATTTGGGGACTGACTTAAATGGATCCCAGATTTCATTATTTCTGTCTACCTGATGTATCACTACTTCATGTTTAATTCATTTCCTTACAGATAAATAGCTTTTTTATGTTAAGCTTTACAAGCTAAAACAAAAACTAACAAAATTATGGTTTCAACCTCGTCATTCAGATTATATGGTTTCTTTCTGTCACACATTTGATCAATACGTTAGCTTCTAAAGGTCACAGAAAGTGCACTGTAATGCACTAACCTGTCATTTGTTCATTTGTACGTTCGTAAGATGTTTTTATAGCTCTGAAGAAATATTTATATGGCACAGTTTCAACTTTCAACATATACATTATGTAAAGCACAATAAAGCAGTCAATAAAACTTGCATAAAATAAAAGAGTATCTTAATATCACCCTTCAAAATAAATGTAAAGTTTCTGCAATCTAGGATGTTCAGTTTAAATAAATAAATATACCATGGAGAAATGCAAAAAGTTGCAAAGCCTGTTTGACATGTATGCCAAGAATTTCAATAGTGTGTTACTAGTCTAAATAATGATATCAACATGTCCTTTTGTAATTTTTGGAAAAGGAACACTTTGTTGCAGCCATCTGTCAATTAATCGAACATTGATCACTACAGAAACTACAAACTTTATACTGAATAGTATACAGAAGAAAGAATCTATTACAATGTTAGAATTTGACTTTGTGCCATGAAAATATAGTCAAGATTATGTACAGAACATTTACAATTGCAGCATCTTCTGTAATTATCAGTGGTAAAACATTTGCCTGAAAAGGTGAAAAATCAACAAAGATTTAAATGCTGGATTAATACTAACAAGCAATGCAGGCCAATAACATAGAATTGATAGAGAAAAACAACTGGTGCTGAGGACCTAAAATCTACACCACACACATTTGAAGGGATTTTACTTTAGACGAAGTCTATTCTGGTTCCACAGACTGAATGCCTAGTTGAGGTTGAAGTTCATTAAGCCTGAAGCGCAGTTTAGTTTTATCCGAAAGTAATCCAGTCAACGTGCACTAAGACTGCTCCAAAAAGTGAATCAAAGCACAGTAATTGGAAACAACACTGAAACTCACCTTCAAAGTACACTCCTGATCAAAACTAACATAGATTTACTCCATGTATTTTTATGTTGTTTTATAACAGAGATATAATACATAAAACAGATTTCGAGTATCCACTATATTCCACTATTATAGGTAATATATTCAGACTTGACTAGATTATTCAAATATTAGAGGATAAAGTGTAAAATGATACAACTTTTGCCACTGGTAGGAGAAACACCAAACTCCTGTGGGCCTACTTGCTCATCATTATTAGCTTATCAACACTACAACATTGTACTAACAAAGGTTTTCTTAGCAACTTTTCATTTTATTTAAGTGTTATGGAGGCCATTAGGAAAACAGTAATGTTAGTAACTGATTAGAATATAAAAAACTAAAAAGATTGCATATTGCAGTAAATGTTAGCAACATTCTTAAACAGAAGTTCTTGCACTCACTTAGGTATGGCTCTTCTTTTTTAATATGTGAGTTTTTGTAAATAATCACTTTTCTAGCTCAATTTTCAAAGCAAGCTTTTGCTGGCTTTGCTGGTTCATTCCAAATTTATTCCAATGCAGAAAGTTTCCCCATTTTTGAAAGGCCAGCTAGGAATGTAAGAAAATAACTCAGTCTGGAAGCAGAACGTGCTATCACAGATGCTTCTGTATATTTAACAAAACCCCTCTGTTATCATTTCCTCTACTTCTTTAATTAACTAAATTATGGAAGCCATACAATGATGATAATTCTTGTTTACTACTGTTAGCTTTATATATATTTTTACAATATGCTCGATATTGTGGCAAAGTGAAATTTTTTCTCAAAAATATGTATCTGCCTGACTCATTTGTATGAAGTCCTCTTTGCATCATTCTGACTATGCAAAGGGTTCTCAAGGCCGTGACCTGCAGCTTACGTGTCACAGGGGCAACACTGCTCATGGCCAAAGGCAAATAAGAAGCTAAAATTCAGATCAAAATGGAGAGCAAGTCATAATGTTGCCTGCAGCTCAATGCTTATTCAGTAATGACTTTGAGAAAGTCAGGGACTGATATCATAGAGTGTAAGTGAAATTTATGCCCATTTCAAAGCCTATCTATCTAGTCAGAGAAATGCAAGAATACCTTAATTCAGTCATAACCCTATATGCCTTCTGTTTTTGAGCTAATTGATTTCTATTGCCAAAGAAGAAACAAGTACATGATGAAGTGACTTTCTGCCATCCCCTTTTCATTTCACTTTCATTTGCTGTGAACTATCTTAGCATACAGCACTGTGGCTCAGCAAACAGCTGTCATCCAACCATCATCTCCTCCAAAACGGTGACACGGTGTGGCTCTTTGAGCAACCCACACTGAGTAACTGAGCATGTATTCCACTCTGTGGAAGTAACGAGTTGTCTCCGTAGCCTGTGAAGACTGGAGATGGGAGACGTGGTTCTCAAGTTCTAGGAGCTCTACAAGCTGGGGCACCTTAGCCAACGTTTCGAGCGTGAGATCCTCAGAGTGATCAGCAGAGCAAAAGGAGTCGCTGATTCAGTTACTCATGTGAAAATGACAAAACAAGCAAAAGAAAGACAATGAAAAGAAAGTGCTCAGTTAAAAGCTCAGGTTCTGGAGATTGAAAGAGCGTGAACAATAATCATTCTGTGTGAGGAGCAACATGTAGGAGACATCCTGACTTAATTATGCCCCAATTTTTTAAAAACTCTCCAAATATCCTCTGAGAAAGTCTCAACTCCTTACAGGCTAAATAAGGACTTCAGTGGACAGGGGAATATATCCCACAGTACTGATGACTAAAATTGTTCTTTCTTCCCTGGAACTCAGCAGTTGCATTTTGCATATTGCTGTTCAAAAATATGCAGGAACAGCAAGAATTTAGCCATGGTCTTTGCACAATATGCTTATAGATGTAAAAGAAACATTTTTCGTGATTATGCTAATAGAGCTAAATATATGCCAGTGTAGGAGTATGTCCACTGATTTCAGTGAAAGCAGTGTTAAGCCAATGCTGAACAGTATTTGAATAACTGTTCTACTTCCCCCTGCCCCCCCCTCCCCGGCCAAGAAATAAGTCTTTTTTCTTTTAGATATATATTTGTGGAATATTTTTAATATACAACCAATAGGTTATGCAAACATTAAAATGTGTACGTTAACATGTATTTGCCGTTTTGAGAAAATACATGCAGTAACCCCTGGGTTTTGCTTTCCAACTCTTTAGAGTCTTAGCTTTCACTGCTATGTTACATATCAGCAGTACTTAGCTGTTCAGACAGATCAGGCCATATAGTTTCTTACAGAGCCATCAGAGGATGGTGTAACTTGACCACTGCTCCTTCCAAGACCTGAAGCAGGTCACATAATGAGAATATAGTTACATCCATCATGTGGTGGTCACATATTTGTAATATGAGTGAGATTAATCTGACTAAATATGGATGTCTTCATCTAAGCTAGGCATTCTTGGTTCCCTTTATAGTCAATAGGGAAAAAACAGACACTTGTAGGATGCAACTTGTCTCATTCTAAAGTAATTGTCTAAAATAAATCACATGAATCATGTCTTAAAGATAGATGTCTACTTCTCTCCATTACCTACAAAGAGAGGTAGGGGAAATAGCTCAGATGTAAACATATTGACAAATGATAGGCATGATAAATCTTGCTATTATGAACCCATTGTGTTACAAAAATGTGAACATCCCTATCTGCATATAGGGTGAAGCTCTGGTCAAAAATTTGGTCAAGTGGGAGCATCACGTGAGCCAGGACATTTAGGCACATCAGTCCCAAGACCCAGTCCCATGAAGCATGCCCATTACATAATCAGAGAGGACTTCATTTGATCATTACATAGCTGTAAGTACTTCTTCCAGTATAATTCCTGAGACCTGAAATAAAGATAGAATTGTATTATAGGTCCACAAAAAATGCTATTTTTTTCCCTAAGACCCTTGGTTAAAATAACAAGCTAAATAATTTGGCCAAAAATAAGTACTATGCAGTCTCTTTTTAAGAAAAATAGTCTGTTTCTCATGTTCATTCTGCCTCTCACAAGCTTCTCTCTCTGTCACCCCTGCTGTAAGCTCCCCCCATCCCAGGATGGGGGTTTGGCTGCCTGTGCCCCAAGGCCCCACTCCGGTACGGCCCCTCTGCACAACGCAGACTCAGGCTGCTGAGCAGCAGTGGTGAGAAAGTCTGCGCAGAGATGAGAAAGTCAAAGTTATGGGCAGCAGTGGGACTGGCGAGATGGCTCAAGGATTCACGAGGGAAAACACCAGCAAGGGGAGGTACAAACCCCCAAATTTAGGACAAAAGCCGGGGAGGCCAGGCAGGCGGGTTGGTCCCATCAGGGATTGCCGGGGCCGGGCCAGGCCGATGGTGTTGGCAGCGTCGAGGGAGCCGGCGGCAGATGGCGGCTGGGCAACGCCGAGGACCCGCTGCAGGGAGCCGCGGGGGCCGCCCCGTCCCCTCCTGAGTGACGCCTGCCTGGCAGCAAAGGCTCTCGGGTGCCCCATCGGGGTGGTGAGCACACCGGTGCTCAGCCGAACGGCTCGCTAAGTCCTAGCTATCTTCTGTGCGTGGTAGCCAGTTAATAATTGCCTTATATTTGTAAGTTATGCATATCCTGTATACAGAATCTCTTTATGCTCAGATAAAGATACCAGAACAAGCTGAACCAAAAGTGGTGCCCTAAGACTCCTGTAAGAAAACTAACTATAGATATATCTGCCCTAATGTAACAGTTTCTCTGCACACTTTTTTTCTGCAAGTTCCTGCATATGTAACTACCATCCTGAGAAATCCGGTTATGAGGTCTTTTTGAAGCACTCCCTTTCAACAGTTATACAGCTTTGCAGCCCATCTGAATCATTATTTTTCCTCCTGCTTATTTTCACTGTTGGCAAAATATTTTTTTCAGGATTAGCATCTTGGTATTAAGAATAAAGTTACATAAAAAGTCAAGATATTTTCTTCAAAAATACATTTTTAATGACTGTGAAATGAGCATTGAAATTCAAATATTTGTTCTTACAAATTACAGGCTCATGGAGAGTCCATAATTTTTTTAATATTTTGTATTCTTTCTGATATAAAGTTTTACAAACTAAATTATGCTAAAGCCAAGCTAAATCTTAGCTAATTAAAAAGAGTATATATATATATATATTAAAAAAATATATATATATATATAAAGTATTCCTAAGGCTATAGTAAACTGTTATCATTCTTTTACAATTGCAGTTGTTTTTCAAAACAGTTGTTTTGAAACACCAGCATTTTTAGTCTTCAAGAAAAGTTCATTGTTCCAATTATTAAATGAATTTGGGTGAAAAAAATATTATGACTAGCTTCTTAGATTTTTTTCCCCTGTGTGGTTTTCGGTGATGTTCATCACCATGATATCCGAGCTCTTGATAAACACACATGGATTTACACTCAGATTGTGTGAGACTGCAATGGGTCAACACTCTCATTTTACAGGTGCAGGTCTGAACAGAGTGAATGGTTTGCTCAACTCTGTAGTAGTACTGGGAAAGGTAATCAGACCACTTGCGTCTCAGTCCCAAACCTCTGCAGAGGGCTTATTATTCAAATTTCATCAAGATTAATGCTTTTAGAGATACAAGAATTAAACAGTTTATGTAATCTTTTTTCTAAGAAGCTATGCCCACAGTAAGAAATACGCTAAAAGCCTTAATTGGAATTTGGCTTGAAGAGTCTGGAATTGCAATCCATAGAACAGTGCTATGCGTATGCAAGCAATATCCCTCACGTACATACCTAAAAACTGGCAGGAATCCATATGCCGCTTGGTTGCTGGATCTAGTTACACTGGAAAATGAAGGGGGAAAAAAAAAAAAGAGAGAACATAACTTGAAAAACAGCCTTTCTCTGCAACGAACCCTGGCCACAAATCAGAGTTGATTAATGAGGTTGGGAAGCATCTCATTGCCTTTCTTGCAAGCCACTGAATACTAGCTGAGTTATCTGCAGCCTAGCATCTATAGCAGGCCCATCAATTCAGCTAGTGATCTCCAACAAGGAAAATGGCTACTGGATGATGGTGCATCCATGTATACTGGTATATCCATGACCATTCTTTCTCCTGCTTGTTTCCATATTATCTGTAAAAAAGCTGCTGTGAAAACATGATACACTTATACTACAAGTTCTCTATGTATTTTTCTTGTTTTCAATTTTAAAGGTTGTGGCTGGGTATTGAGAAGGCAGATAAAAAAATAAAATATTTCCTCCAAAAATATTTAGAGGAGATTTTTTTTTAAATCTTTGACATGAGCATTAAAATTCAAGCATTCAGTGGAAAATGGGAGCATATAAATGAGGTATTTACTAGTAATCTGTCTAGTAAGCTGAAAAACTGCTGTTATTTATACCTCCTGAAATAAATAATCATATATCAAAGCTGATCCTTTATAAGGCTGTCTTTCCTATAGAATTTTCTCTCTTGCACTTACTTTCCTCAGAAAAATTCCATTTTTCTCAAACTTCTGTGGGCAAAGGGAAAGAAACAGGAGACTTACAAAATACAGAAAGACTCTTTGGAAGCATATGAAAGTAAATAGACTACTAAATAATGAGGCAGTTCAAGAAAACAGAAATAGGAAATTCCTTCTTGACTGACAACACACTAACCTACACAACTTGAAGATAAAAACCTCTTTCTCTAAAACAGATGGATGAAAACATTCAGTTCGGTGCATCCAGATACACCTCTCATTGTTTAAACACAGGACTAAGTCACAGACCTATAAAATATTATATTATTCTCCCATTAAAAATTAAGATATGAAAATCTATTCAAAACAATAGTTTGTCCTATTCAGTATTTCCCCTAAAAATACGAATCATATGCAAATATCATCAACCTTTTCATTCAGAATTTGCTCTCCTTCCCTTGTACAAATCAAATTTCCAAATATTTTTATATTTTCTCTTTAGTTCTGAAAAATATATATTGCACAAGGCGGTCCAGACACCTTAATCCTGGAACAAATTTAGATCATACATGCAGAATTAGATTAACCCCACCATTTTTATGACTGAAATACAGTGATATATATTTTGTTAAATAAAAAAAAATGATTCTGATGCAGATTCAGAGGTCTTTTAATTTATTTTTTAAAAGTGAGGAAGTTATTGAGGCTTATTAGCATAACCATTTACAAAAAGTACATTTTAATTCAAATGCTTGTATATATGCTCAATTAAATTTCATTCTCATTTCTTTTTTTTTTTTTAATCTTTTTCTGAATTTGTGAGACACTCAAATGTATGATACTATTTTGTTCTTTGATTATAGGAACCAAATCTAACAAACATAGTGATTATTCTTTCCAGAGCAGTCAAATTAGCAATTTGAAGTCACAGAATCACAGAATCACTGAGGTTGGATGGGACCTCTGGAGATCATCTAGTCCAATCCCCCTGCTCAAGCAGGGTCACCTAGAGCATGTTGCACAGGATCGCATCCAGGCGGGTTTTGAATATCTCTAGAGAAGGAGACTCCACAACCTCTCGGGGCAACCTGTTCCAGTGCTCTGTCACCCTCACAGTGAAAAAGTTTTTCCTCATGTTCAGATGGAAGTGTCTGTGTTTCAGTTTGTGCCCGTTGCCTCGCATCCTGTCGCTCAGCACCACTGAAAAGACTCTGGCTCCATCCTCCCGACACCCTCCCTTCAGATACTTGTACACGTTGATAAGATCTCCTCTCAGCCTTCACTTCTCCAGGCTAAACAGGCCAAGCTCTCTCAGCCTTTCCTCACAAGAGAGATGCTCCAGTCCCCTAATCATCTTTGTAGCCCTTCGCTGGACTTGCTCCAGTAGTGCCACATCCCTCTTGTACTGGGGAGCCCAGAACTGG